>NW_017296923.1:1103234-1248159 GCF_001594075.2 Trachymyrmex cornetzi
GGGTTAGTATATAATATCATCTCGCTATTCTCATTACACACTTCCATACAAACTTGGTCCTAATTAAGTACACTATTATTAAAACTAAAGGTTATAAGTAACAAGCAAGACAGAGAGGTTAAAAACCTATAAATATTAATAACTTAATTATAAAAGCAAAATTAAAATAAATATTAACTTAAATATTTAATAATTATTATAAATATACTTATAATTATAATAACTTACTAACTATACTGAGCACGTTTGCGCTCCTTCGGGAGAAACGTTATTTTTCCAAATCCTTCTTACCACAAGATGTACTCATAGAAAGAGAGATGTAATACTAATTAATCTTCGAAAAATCAAGAAAACAAACCCGTCTTGTGTTAGTTACCGTTAATAATTATAATAATGTGTGCCTTTTGTAAAATAAATATTACAATATATATTGTGAAATATATTTTGTTTAATGCATTTCAAATTAATAAACAATTGATACGTCGTCGTTAATTGAATCATTCAATTCGATAATTGGTATTACTTTGTATTCTGAATTTGAAAATAATAGGCAATAATTTTCATTTCCTATCACTTTAATTCTTTTAGAATGATATGAATCGCGCCAAATTTCATTAAATAAAAACTTATTGATTGAATACGATAATTATACTTGTGCAAAAGAACATTAATTAATATTAATTAAGTTAATTATTACGGAGTAGACTCTGAAAAGGAACAATTTAATAGTGAAATATGAGTGAGAGGAGTGCTACTGGTTTGAATTTAATTAGAAAACGTTTGGAGAATCCAGTTTCCACTGATCGGATACAATCCAATTGATTCTGGTATATTGAATAATAGAGACCGAACAATAGATTCCTCGATTCGCTTTCCTTCTTCAACAAATGTTGCTAGACTTCTGGTCTTCTTGTTGCTTTATAATACTAATGTAAATGATGATGTTCAGTGATAATACAATATTACCAGCGGAATAAGTCTTGATGAAAGTAGTGCTACCTCTGAGAAATTTATATCTGGACGAATCAATACCTTGAACTTTTTATATGGTTTACTTTTTATTAAGCGAAATGAAGACGATTGATTCTCAATTTATATCTACAAGTATTCTAGAACTTTCTATTGTTTACTTTTTTTGATCTATATAAGACATTTTTATTTGTATAATTTCGGAAATTAAAAAAAATATATATACTAATATATTTTATAAATAATTTAATAATATTCAAACTTATAAAATATTTTTAAATATTTTGTGAATACAAAATTATTAAATAAAATTAATAAAAAATAAGACTGAGATAAAAAAAATACAAAAATACATATTTTACGTTTATGCAATTTTAGGGGAGAGTGGTCTAAATTGGACCGTGTTCCAAATAGGACCTTTTTAATTTAAATGATGAATACGGTTAAGCAGATTTGCATGCTATTTATAATGTAAAGTTCTTATAAGATATCGAATATGTAACAGCAGTTTGACAGTTCTTTGTCATAACATTTATACAGTAGACGCAAATATGTATTTTCAGCCACCGCGCATCATGTGAAAATTTGTTTAAAAAAGAAAATCCTTGTAAAACATTATTTAAAAGATGTTAAAAATTTGAAAATTGATTTAAGATAATTAAAGAAGGTAGGATTCAAAAACATCAAGCTGTTTTGTGATCACTTTTGCGGTTTATTGTAAAATTTGTTCCAAAGTTTGAAAGGACCCGTGTCCAAATCGGACCTCTTTTTGGGTGTTAAAATCGGACCTACAGTAGATAACTTATAAACCTGATTGTAATACTGATCGGCTGACCAAGGATTTAGTCCAAGGAATTAAATCAGTAAAATATCATGAGTCATCAGACTCAGATTGAATTTTATTGATTTCAATTCTAATAATATAAACTGTCAGTAATTTTTTTTCTGAATAAAATTTTTATGTTTGGCAAATTGCTCGTTTTTACTCAGTACTAACAAAAATACATTAAAATATTTTAAAATTCTATCTAAAAGTCCATAAAAATAGGAGTGTCCCATTTGGAACTATTAGTTCCAAAAAAAGCGTTTTTACATTTTTTATTATAGTTCAACACAGAGCGAGAAATACGTCAAAATGGTCCCAAGTAAAAATGAAGGGAATTAAATGATCTTTCCAACGGCATTTTCGGTTTTACGATTAGACTTTATTTATGCCTTATAGAGAGCAAAAAACTGCAAATAGGTTTGATTTACCCTACTCTCCTCTAGTTCTCTATGTATATGAATGCAATTTTAATTTATTTGAAAAGTATTTAAAATTTGTGATATCATTTAATGCGATAGACTTTGTATGTAGCTGAGAAAAGTATTTGAACGCTTTTATTCAATATAAACTTGTCATCGTCGATTGAATATTTTCAGAATAATTTCATGCGACACTAAATACTGTATGTACAAAAGCGTAAGTGATATTATATTGCGTAAACAATTCAACTACAGATTAAATATTGGAAACTCAATTGAATAGTATTGTGAACATATTGACATATAACATGAGTGTATAATTCTTGAATTTTAAGCCACGCTTTAAACGTGCGTTTGAAGGATTATGTAGATTTTTCAAAAGAACCGACACATAACACATAAATAATCCGAGGAGAACAATATAAAATGTAATTTTTAACGAGGGTTTTCTCATCTAACAAAACATTCAGTATAAAATGTAATTTTTAACGAGTTTTCTCATTCAAATATTCAGATAGAACAGTATATAAGTAATATTCGATATTTTCTCATTTTATGATTTATTCTATGATCATCAAAATGATTGATTCAGTTGAGATGACAGCAACGAGAAATATACGCCAATAATATCAATATTATATAATAAAATAAAAGTGATCTAGTATAATTATAATTCTCTGTAGTAATCTAGTTACTCCAAATTAAAATAAACAGTGCATCGTATCTTGATTCTAACTATGCAGTTTGTCATTCTATTCGCAAATGTGTCAGATATGGAATTCATTGTGTAAATTCCACGAATCCTAAATTTAGATTTTGAATTTAATTTTAAACGGGATTCTGCCCGAAGGGATTGCTATATTAATTGCAACAAGATAAGTTTGCTGTGATTTATTAAAGAATTATAACATCAATTAAGTGCAAAAGTTATTCGTTTAATATTTATATCACGTAAAATACATTCAGCGAGAAATAAAAGGATTCTACGCGATCGATCTAATCGAGCGATAAATCAGTACGCGTTTAATTTCTGGCTTTGACGTATTTTCCCTCAAGAGTTTTCTCAATAAACTGCATTTTAGTTTTCTCCGCAGCCTGCTGCTGTTTTGTTCCACTTGTGTTTCTCTCATGCTTACAACTACAATTACTGGCTAATGACTGGAATACGTGAAATCGATACTGGAAATATACGAGCCACACGGTGTACGAGCCGAATCACAATGTGCGCCTCTATATGTTATTTTGCCTCTAATTTTGACTGTATTTGTTTATACAATTAACAGGCTAATACATCGAGTAAACAATTGTTTGCAGATCCTTCAGCGCTTTCCATTTACAATACGCTCTAATATATTTATGTATTGAAAATATCGTTACAGAAAATGTGAATATGTTTGTATTTCATAGGATATAGTATGTACACTCTAGAGTAAAAGTTTGGGAACATTTTTAAAAAAATTGATATTTTTGAAATTACTTATTAAAATATCTATAATAAAATATGTTTTTTAAACAATTTTTTACATCCAATAATTGTTACTGAATCCGAAGAATTATTGTTAAGAAAACACATTGTTATGAATATTTGAGTGAATCCAAAAATGTTAATTTTGAAAAATATTTTCAAAGTTTTGATTTAAATATATTACGTATACTGGTTGTACCACGGGAAGATATCGAAACTAATTAGAATAGGCTGTTTAAATGTATTCAATTACAACAAAAATTGCGTTGAAAAGAAGAAAATCTGCAATTTTTAATGCATATAAATAGAATTTAATAAAATGTTTGTATGTAAGTTTATTTTCTTGGTACTTAATAATAGTCATATGTGAATATATTTATATATAAGTACAATTATCAGTTCTGTAGACTATGCGCCGATTTGATTTGTCGGTTAGATGCTAGTAGCATTGTTATTAAATCAACGATCAATTAATTTATTTATGAGATTATTATTTCAGTTCCATGACTGTGTTTCAAGTTCAACAAACCAACTCGACGCACAGTCTATAGAATTGATAATTGTACTTGTACATTCACATATGAATATTACTGAGCACCAAGATTCGCTTTGACCGAAAATAGCTTTCTTCTCTTGTTTGTGTTTGTATATTAGCCTGTTGATTATATGGTTAATAATAGATGCAGTCAAAATTAGAGGTGAGATAACATAGAGGTACATTGTGAGATAACATAGAGCTCTATACATTGTGATTCGAGTCATACGCCGCGCTGGTCATACATTTCCAGTATATATATATGTACATATATATATCCAGTATACATATATATGCATATATATGTGTGTGTGTATATATATAAAGATATTAATTATTAAATATCACTGAATATTGGTTTTTTCAATAATTTTTTTACTCAAGTACTATCAAAATCACTTTACAGAAAAACAGCAAGTGACAAAAATTGTTAATTTTTTTCTCATAGAGTTGAAAATTAAAAAAAAATTTTTCGGTACCGTATTTTCTCATGTTAGTAAAAATAATTGTCAATGAGAAAATGCAGTACTAAAAAGTTGATAAAAAATTCTTAACAAATTCTTAGAGTTCTATGAGAAGAAATAAACAATTTTTATCTCTTGCTGTTTTTCTGCAAAATTGATAGTACTTGAGTAAAAAATTAATGAAAATCAATATTCGACAATTTTTTTTATTAATTAATATCTTGTTAACTTATTAATATAACTTGTTAATATCTTATTGACTTTTCGACTCAATTTAGTCTGCTCTATCAGCATATGAAATATTTGGCGGTCATTTTGGGACATCCTGTATATATTTTTTTCTAATAATTATAAATCATACATTTTATATATTCACATGTATAATATTTATACATTTTTTAAAAGATTTATGTATATATTTTGTAATTATTAGACTGCGGATATTTATGCAAAATACTTAACTGAATATTAACTATCGGACAGTTTTAGCAGTCAATCATTGTTCGTTAAAGAGTTATTAAAAGGTGAAAAAGATTGAGATTGCCCCATCTGTAAATATACAATTTATGCAAAATATGCATTTTATGCAAAACATTCAGTTAAGTATTTTGCATAAATATCCGCAGTCTAGTAATTATAATTTAATTATCACACACATATCAAAGATATTTATCGTAATCTCCAATGCGTTTAAACTTATGTAATGAGCAAAGTAGAGGTCATGAGTATTATCATTGTACAAATGTAGATACGATACCGTTAGTTTCGATATTTAGTGTACTGCCACTTCCTGTTCGTATCTGAAAATGCCAAGGTACTGTATACGTGTATATACCACCAAAGCACTAGAGGTAATAGGCTATAGGCTTCATAATAGCTTTGAGATTGTTGCATCTACGAAATTTCCCGGGGTTGGGCATGCACTTAAGCAGCGTGCAAGTATGCAGGTTATGTGAGGCGATACATTTTCAAAATCGTTTTATCAACATTATCTGTTCTCTACGCAAATTACGTGCAAGGTGCGACTCATAAGAATAATGGAATTAATTATTATAAAAGGATTAATTATTGTAAATGGAATTAATTATTATAAAACATATTTCTTTTCTTTCTTTAATTCTTCAAATAGTTCGCAGCCACTTTTGAACATTTAACACGATCTCGAAATGACTCGAAACCTTTGATATTCAGTTTTAATTTTTGGAATAAAGAGAGATTATGCAAGAAATAAAGGAGACTAAATTTGAAGAGGAGGAAAATTGCGAATGAACGAACTAAAGTGCTTTTTTAGCCAAAAATTCATGAACTAAAAACGTCAAACGAGTAGATGCACTGATATAATATAAGATTCAATTTTCTGCAATTTTTGGATAACATTATTGTATAAATCTTTATTATGCAATTTTCTTCAGGAATGTTTTACCCTAATATTGTTTCACAGTTTGTCCATTTGATATAACTTTTTTACAAATGATTTAACAAGAATCAATGTTCTTCTTTGTCATTTTTGTAACTAAAGACAACACATAATTAGAAATAATAATAAAACCAAATACCTTTTACAAATTTAAATTTTCTACTGAAGGTAAAAGAAAAATATATCTTTTGTATCATTGTTATCATTTTTTTCTAATATTACAGTATTTCAAAAGTAATTTTATTATTTTCTTGTATCAACATTTTGTATAGTACTGCATAATTGTGATTACATTATTTTATGTATAAAACAATTCTCTTGTAATACTGCAAAAATTTTTTAAATAGCTATAATTATAAGTCATTTTGAACTTTTAGTTCTTACATCAATTTTTAATATTAAATAAATTATTATATGTATGTCATATATATATATATATATATATATGTTCTATTTTCTTAGTTGTGAAATATTGTAAATTAGTCAAATTTGACGAAAAATAGGATAGTGAGACAATGTTGCATTTTCCTTTACGTATGCCTTAATAGGTTTTTGTATGTGAGTGTGTTATGGCACATGAGTTCACACAGGATAATAAAATGATCCTCTTACTTCCTCTCTAAATCTCCTTTTTTTTAATCCCGCTTATAGTTCGCAACTAAGCTTTATAGATAAAAGTGATATTATTACACACGTTAATTAATAAAATTTTTCCAAGAAAGCTTCATTACACTGTATTATTACGTTTTATGATTAAAGTTAAAAATTTGATCATATCAAATGCAATTATTATCTTTAACCTGAGGTGTTCACTGACACCTCAGGTTAAAGACCTTGTTAGGAAAGCGTGTAGCATCACATTTTCGCTGTTCTGCAAAGCGTTACAGCAGTAGTATCTTAATTAACGCTGATGCCGCGTGAGATGTGAATTCCTTTCACAAGAATTTATCCTCCGCGACAAATCGCGCCACTAAACTATGCTAGGTAACGTCTTGCGCCGGGCTATCGTTCGCCACGTCATGATAACCATCGTTTATGCATTAATCAAGTTTTCGATCAACAAGTTCTTGAGCAACTTGTTGCTGTCATGCGGTGGCTATTTTACGCGCCGGTAATTATAAATTATTAGATGTTTAACTATGTCTTAACTATACCTGACTAAATAATAAAATTTTGCGTGAAATGTAATTTTCCACGAGGCGAGATAAGCAAGATATTAAGACATAATCAGAGATGGTTTTACATATAAAACAAGCACATACTTGAACTAGTATATTTCCGAGAGATATTTTCGACTATACGCTCCTCCCTACGGAACGATTTACGTTACAGTGCATAACTAAATCTATATTTTTCTTAAAACTAGATAAAAAAAGAACGTTGTGAGAAATTGTGTTTCTTTTTATATTCAACTTTCTGTGTCTTTTATTTTAATATTAAATGATTAAAAAGAGGCAAAGTAAATAAGTACATTGTAAAGTACGAGCACGTGTAAAAGGGCAGAGAACGAAAAAGCGGGAGGAGGTCAAAACGTAGCTCAGCGTGACAGAAGACCTAAAGTTAACCACGAGCGTGACTTATGGAGCGAACGAGGTCGCGACTTACCTACTTGCGTGCTCGCTGGTTTCATTGTCACCCTTCGCATGCAAATTGTAAACCGAGCAGCGTACATGTATCCGAATTAATCTCGAGGCATCGTCGATGGGAGAGATGGCTGGCATAATCGTGTCGTATCTTCATTTGATCCATGAAGGATTTCACTCTCAATTTGAGATCGTAAGCCGTTATGCCTAAGTGCTCCTTCGACGCGAGAACCTCTTCTCTTCTCTGCTTTATCTATCCATCTTCCGTGTCCATCCTCCCTTTATGCATCTCTTATTGTTACACTATGTGACCATTCGGGTCAAATGTTTTTCAATTTTATCTGACGTGGCTAACGTTAGCACGCATCCTTTTCCGCGAGGGAAACAAGTTTTCTATCGTCTTGGCGAATGTTAAAAAGTTTTCCCGCCCCGTGCGATTCCCAAAGGATAGTAATCGATACGAATCCCTTTCCCGGTAGCAATATTCAATGCAATAGACATCACCGTCAAACTAACATGACATACACACATTGTAATACAGTTTCTCTTTCCGATTTGTTTTAGGTAAGTCCGTATGCCGATGCTTTTGTTTGAAACTCAATTTCCATGGAACTATCTCGCTTATATGGTGAGTACTCAATGTAATGTCGAAAGTCGAGAATATTTTAATAAGCAGTGCGAAATTGGCATTTGCCAAATATTTTAACCAACTTTCTAACCATAACTACTTTCTAACAACAATAAAAAAGTTTTCTGTGCAGAATACGAATACGGAACTGAAAAGAAATAAATTCCGCGAAATATATGTTTGAAAGCGTCGCTAGTCATACACTCAGGACTGATTTACGCGATACTTTTTTACCAGCAACAAGCAAAGTAGAAAAGTAGCAGCTAAAAAAATATAATTCTATAAATTGTACGAGAGTGGAAGAAATACGAATACGCGAGATAAATGCGATACTGTAATACTATATTGTATAGTATATTAGGATTGAATCCGACTTGAGGAAATTACTTTGTAAAAATAATTAGTTACAGTTATAGTTTTTCTCTTAAAAAGTAACTTATAGTTGTAGTTACAAATTACCAATTCTAAAAAGTAAAGAGTTGTTATTTTTTATATTTTTTTTACATTGCTATTTTAAATACAAGAATTTTATACATTTTTAACATTATTAAATTGTTTTATTTTAATTATTAAGTAATTGATTATATCAATTATTGAGTAATTGATTATACGTTATATTATTTATAATAGATAAACAAATAAACCCAGTTAAAAAAAATAAAACAGATTCCGCATTGTTGTACGACGGTAATAATTCCGAGAGAGAGAGGGGGGAGGGAAAGAAAGAGAGAGAAAGAGAGAACTATAATTATATAAAGAAATGAAACCCGTGTGGGTTTCATTTCTTTAGGCTGGAATCAGACTACGCATTGAAGAGTGATATTGAAGATTGAAAGATTGAAGTTTGACCAATCAGAACAAAAGGAGCCAAATTTTTTTTGTTCTATTGGTGAAATTTCAATCTTTAATCTTTAATTTCAATTTTCAATGCATAGTCTGATTCCGGCCTTATATAATTACAATTTATTATTAAGTATAACCATATTCAAGGCTATAACAGTCAAAACTAGATCTTCTCAATGCCTAAATAATTCATAGTGAATTATCTATATCCTATATATGTACATGCATATATACCATATTTTTGTAGTTATTCAAACTGTTCGCCGAAATTTTTCCGGACTTTATCAAACGCAATTAAACTACTGCAACAATATCACAAGTCAAATTAAATCGACAAGCAAATTCTCAGTCTTCGATCCGATATCATATTATAAGGGTATCAATTATATTAATGTTAATTATAATTAACTTTTATATGTAATCAATATAAATTGTAATCAATAATAAGATTTTATTAAGATCGACATGAAATTAAATACTAAGTATAAGTATATTCGAGCCTATAATTTATCAATTAATAGAAGTTTTTTTGAAAAAATATTCCAGTTATTTGGTTTTGGACTACAGTAATTATACAATAACTAGAATATTTTTTCAACAAAAACTTTTATTAATTGATAAATTATTGGCTTTACTTCATTTTTCCCTTGTTCGCAATTTCTCCAGTTACTCTTATATATTATTTTAAAAAATTAGCAGAGCTAAAAATATAATTTATAGAATTATATTTTTTTACTATTTTTTTTTACTAGTTTTAGTTGGCTAGAAGACTAGCATATTAATTGCTAGTAAATAACATCATGTAAATCAAATTTTAATGAATTAATAGGCATCGATTGAGGATTCACATCATATTCATGTTACATTACGAAAATTACAAACATTATTATTTATACGTACATATATACATATTTGCGCAGATCGATTAATGCGGGATATGTATATCGCTGTTAATAATTTGTTTGTATAGAATGTATTTCTTTGTGTAAATGAATTAAAATTGTAATTACATCCTCAATCGCGCTGTTACAAACGTATTTGTGTTTACGATCTCTGAGAGATTTACTATATGCATACAAACGCGGAAATGTGTTTTCGTTGGTTTATGTGCTCGGAAAAATCCGTTGGTTAGTATTCCACGGTCAAATGAAGCTGTATTCGGACATTCGTAGTGAATTGTGCTACGCGAATGCGAATTGTGCAGCACGTATTGGCAGCGGCGTTTTCATTTTGGTACTCTCATTGAGCTTTACGATCGATATTTAGTAATATTTGTTTGCGCCGCTGTACCAACGAGGGAATTGGATATAGCCCACAACTATTGACGTTTAGCAGCACGGTATTAAAAAATTTATTTAATAAATATTTAAATTTTTATTTTTGTCGTGATATATTTATCAGTGTTATTATTGCTAGCCTCTGAGTTCGTAATTAGCTGATACTTAATATGCCCGTGATATGCCTCTAAATATACATATATTGAGCTGTACCAGATTTTAAAACGAGAATTTAATAAACGCTTTTGTGCAAGCTTTCAACCTTATTATAGCATTATCGTTTGACGTCAATTAATAAAAGATGCGTTCTTGTGTGTGCGCCAATTTTCTATATCTAGGGGAAAAATACATCAATAATATGCGCGTGTATGTGTCTATTTTCTAATTTTCTTTGAAAGTTTTTACTGGTATCATAACTGCGATAAATATGTATGAAGAACATAAATCATTATTATCGATCACCAACATTATGCACATAATTACACACCGCAATATTTTATACAATATAACATTTGAGTAACAATCGGTTGAATTACTCTAAATCTCTCTCGTGCAATCCCCACTATTTTCTGTATTATAGATAGATTTTGTCACGTTGACCTGCATAATGTTCGAGTGAAAATTGCTCTTGTTTCGCTTGTCGGGCACAAGTGGATCGCGCGCGAAGTGGACGATATTGGCTTAAAGTTTAAAGTAGCGATCGAAGCAGGGGCAAACACACGGGACCATGGCTCGCTCCATGCACCCTGCGCCGCACGGCTCTTTGTGAGAGACGATGCGAAGTAATTAAAAGTCGATAGAACCTAGTGGCCTGCTCTAGTCCTTTCTTCACTCCATTTTCCGTGCACGTACTTTTTTTTATCCATTCCGGACCGTGCCACCTACGCATGACAGTCAACTCTAGCTATCAACGAGGGAAACATTCGCGCTTTAAGCGGCTTACAAGATTGCGCGGTCTCCAAATCTACTTTTGTTTGGTTTTTAGATTGGTTTGTCGTTATATAGTCCCTAAGCGCATCGGCTGATACGTGGATTAATCTACATGAGAGTAATAGCGTAGCAAATACAGCCTGTTTTCCTTTTATCTCGTTATCGCTTTAATGTATAACAGTAACATCGTGAACATGCCACACAAGAAACTATTCTCACTGATAATTAATATTTGTAACCATAAATAGTTTCCATGAACATTTTTCGGTTCCATTTTCATTTAATAGTTTCTATTAAGTCTTCCTCGCGTAATTCAGCGAAAAATCGCCAAATGCATACTAGTCGCCTAAATCGTATCTCATCAATATTTTATTTAATATAAGCAATATTTAGTAACAAAAACATGAAATAAATGAGAAACAAATAATATAGACAAAAATGTAATAGGTTACATTTTGTTTTAGCAACATTTTAACAAGTTAGGTATTAATTTTTTATCAATCTATGTAGCTGATAACGTAATCATGCAATTTTATCACGAATTTTTGTATTTTCATAAAAGAAGGTTTATTGTAAAATATTTTATATTCGTTGTGCATATACATATTTGCAATTATTATAAAGATTAAATCGATACTTTTATCAAATTTATCAAGGTTTGTAAATTGTACCACCACAATAAGACTGATAATTAACAGTAATAAAACTAATAAATGATTTAAATATAAATGTTAATTACAAAAATTAATTTAAACCGGTTTTACTTTCACGTCCTTGTCTTTTCATTATTGTCATTTAATAATTATTAAATACTTGATCTTTTTTTCGATAAATTATTAAAAGTAAATATTAGTTAATTATTACGTATTAGATAATAATTTTCTTTATTAATCTTATATTTTTAATTGATTTTATTTATAAATTTAATATTTTCAAAAGAGATACGATTTAGAAGATCCATAAGATTTAGGCGATCGGTTTTTTAAATCGTATCTTTTGCAGCATGCTATAAAAAGATTTACAATAAATTAATTTATTATTGGTGAAAAGTTAAACATGTAATAAGTCCAAAATATAAAGCTGTTATAATTTCCAATGTTTATTTGAGCACAAATAAATATTAAATATAATAAAAAAATAGCTTAAGTGGTATGCCTTTAGTAATTCTATCCAATGTTTTAATTCATTCTTCACTTATATGTCGTTTATAATTTCCATCATTATATATTATATATATAATTTCAGTTATTACATATTTTCGTTAAATTTCTCGATATGTTTATAGATATTATTTATGACAATTTCTCTCGTTAAATCCAAGGTATCTACTCATATGTAACTGTTATCCATTCTATTGACGAAATTAATCATGTGCAGAACGTAACAATTACGCGAGTAATTCCATAAAGCAATATTTCTCCTCTATTATATATAATAATATGCATCGTTGTCACTTCATTACAAAATCAAAAATTTATTTGCAATAGACTTAGAAATCTTTATCTTTATTACAAATGTACTTTTTGTATGATGTACACTCTTGTCTACAAATTTCACAATTTACTGAAAACGTGCGCTTATTTTGCATTTTGAGCATTACTTTTCGCAATGCTCGCGATTTTTTCTTTAAATAAAATGTTGAAACTGTTATCTTCCGTTCCGTTATCGCGTCGCACTCGTATTGATTGCCACTGTGAAAAAAGTCCAAGGTCCTGCATATGACCAGTATGAGAGAGAAAGAATGTATGTGTACGTATATATATCAAAGGGACCAGCATAAAATCGATATTTATTCCCAACACACGCGCTTAATGACATTTAATTACTCAAGTAGGTGGGGTCTATCGACCGCGCGGCCACGTGGATGAAAAACAAAAGAGGGAATTACGCGTATTTCTCGGGTGAATTTATTGCAGTCGTCGTCGCGCGAAAAAGTTCACGTTTTTTTCGTATTAAAATTTGCGCGAACCTGACATAAAAGAGCCGGATGTAATCCTAATAATAGTTTCGGCGAATAATTGAGACACGCAGAACTAGCTTCGTTCCGTTTACTTGAGCAGATTTATACCACGGGTAAATCTATAGAGCACGGAGGCATGTATCGTACAACAAGAATTTATCGTGGATGGTCGGCTTCCTCGAGTAACCCGAATAAATTCCACTTGAAACAATCGAATCGCCGAGATTACTCGGCACTAACGAGCCATTTGTTACGGCAGCTGAAAAGATTTTTCATTATTACAACACTACGCGATAATCTACATCTCTACGTTCACCTGCTTTTACAGTGAAAAAGTATCTAATTATGAATGTTAATGCATTTGAAATAAATTACAAATCTAGAATATTGTTCTATACGAGGTAATTATTTTCATATCTTACTAATATGCTGCAATATATCAAGCTTTATATTATTTTATATGCTAATAATTATATATAATATATAAATGAGAATTTAATTCATTAATTTACCGATGGATTCGGGCTATATACGCGACATTTTTATTTCTTTCGATTTATTAGATATAGTTAACTTATTAATATCCAATACTCTCTCTCTCTCTCTCTCTCTCTCATATAAACGGCCCATTTACCATGATTCGATATTTCTATCATTTGGCTGTCAAATAATTTCATTTTCATTTATTCCGCTTAAATTGCGTCGCAATACGGCGAATATTATTTGCCGATCTAGAACATTTATTTTACATTTCATCATTTTGATAATAACAGGTATTTACTGAATTATCATCCGATATACTATTTACACGATATATATCTAGTGCATATATGCGTATATTGCCATAATCACGTTCTCTATTACACATTTGTAAATTAGTTTGGGACATTGCACATAAAAATAATACTAAAGTTTTTCACTATACATATAGATTTCTGTAACGTGAACCTCGAAATTTCGTTCTACAGCGTTGCAGTATTAAATCCTGTCAGACATAAATTACCTTTTTCTCAGGGTGACTGCACTTGGACGCAGACAAAGTATGCTTTTTATCTTTCTCGTAGGGATTAACAACAAGTGATGCATTCTAACGATCTGAAAGTTTACTTTTTATTTGAGTATTAATTTTTTATTAAATCCTTCATTTTCTCTTTTTTTTGCTACTTAATAAGAAATATGTTAAACTATCGAAAAATCTATTAAACTTTCTTCCGGTATGACATGAAAAGTGTAATGCGTCTTTTCCTTGCACCAACATTTTTCTCAGTAAAATTTTAATAATTCAAAATTGTCAGTTTAAGAATATAACTTTTATTTTCATTCTAATTTAATATTTGTAAAAATTTAGCTCAATAATGGATAAAGACGAATTAATGTTAGTATTTAATATGCGCATTACTATTTTCAATCTACGTTTTTAATTTCTAGCTTCATGCATGATTTATAACTTTTTCATCGAACTACGGACCTTGAGGTTGTAACGATCATCTCACGAAAAAGTCATAACTCTTCTATTACGCTCTACGAACAGTCGTGCATGAAATTGATTTGTTCGTCGAGCATGTCGTTTCGTCACTGCCTTTTCAATTACATATTGTTCACGAAATACTTTCAATCCGCAGATAAGTCTATATTATCTAAAAAATCAAATCCTGCAAAATAAAGCTATCACTCGCGGAGAAAACGGTCAAAATTCTATAATAATTCTGTGTAATTTATTCTTACGAAAATTGAGCTAAAAAAATTATCAATTTTCAAATTTATTTTTAACTTTATACAAACTGTTTTTAAATAAGCGCGAAAAATTTTAAGAAATAATGCTCTGTTGAAAATTAAGGAGATTTTTTTATATTTCAACATATACTCTATATAGAAAAAATTTTAATAAAAAATTAAATAAGGGTTAACCTTGCAATAAATGGCTCAATTAATAAAAATTAATAAAATTAAATAAGGGTTATTATAGGTTCATCCTCTTATAATGCAATACGAGAACATTTAAAAAATATTAATGAATCTCCTTTTATACTAGTTGCAAATGTTCACTAAATTTCATTTTCCTAACTTGTCCAAAATTTGAAGAAAAAAAAGTTAATTTTTTATCTCTCTCTTTGAAGGCATGTAATTTCTTAGGGAGGGATTTAGACGTATATGTTTATACGAAAAACTTTCCTTAATTTTCGATAAAGAATCGTTTCTTAAAATTTTTCGCACTTATTTAGAAACACCCTGTGTATATATGTTTCATTTTCATATTTATTAAAGTGCTTACTCACTTTGCAAGAATTAATAGTGAAGCGCTTATCAAGACCTACTTCTGTTTCGTCGCTTACTGTTCTCTAAATCCAGATGATAGGGACGGTACAAAAGTAGCAAAAGTATTGTCTCATTTGATGCGCCATAAACATATATATATACACTTTTATTGTGTCTAGATCCCTACGGTAATGAGTTGTACGCGAAAGAAACGAGAGGATCCATTGCTTTCTCTCCCTCCCCGTTTATCTTTCCAGTATAATGCGTTCCAACATTATCACCAAACTCATTGCTATAGTGGTTTCTCACTCCTGCTTGAGACAGCTATTGCCGGCTAAAGTAGTACGTTGGATCCAACGACGTTATGGCGGGGACAATAATTTCCGAGGCTGTCGAGATCCTTGCACGTGACGTAATGACTTCGTGACACTACTCGACATTAGATAGTTGGATAGCGCACATCATTTGTGTTGAATCGCGGATACAATCAGGATTATCGGATATAGAGGACAGATAAAAAGTAGTCACGTCCTTATATCCCAAAGATTTTTCTCCGATTTGATATTGTGAGCTATGAAAGTTTGAAAGATCTAGTTGGGCACGAGGGATAGGAAAATTAATTACTATTTTCACAAAGTAAAAAGTAGAAAACTTTTTTCTGTTTAAAAGTAAAAAAAATGCTAATATGTATTTTTGAAAAACAATATCTTAATTTATTATTGATAGGCGTTTATGTGATGGCCTTTTTAACCCTTTGGAGCTGACGTCAACATTTGTAACACAATTTCTGACACTGGATCTATAAGATTCATTTAACTTATGCTAACTAAAAGTCACTAATTAATTTCAAAAGATCAGTATTACATAATTCATAAAAAAATAAATGCTAAGTATATTTTAATAAGAATAATCTAAATTTGCACATGTAATATAAAAAAATTGATTTGTTTGACATTTTTGACAAAGAGATTTATAAATAAGTGGATTTATCAATAGATTCACCGCCAACTGTAGAAGGTTGAAATTATAAATAAAATCTTAATTTCTGAGGAGGAACTTAGAGATGTAAGATTCGTCATAACATCACTTAAAAAATAATTTTAAATAATTTTTTTCATTAACATGAAATTTGTAAATATATTATATAACAGAAAAAAGTTAATTCAATTTAATCTCAAATTTAATTCAATTTAATTTGTTTCCAATTCTTAATTATAATTCATAAATATCGCTTCGATATATAATTGTTATGTTTGATATGTATTGATTATCGCTCGGGAGAGAATAGAACTGAAATTGATATCTATCATTAAAGTCCCAAGTTTATGCAGTACGTATCCGCAAACATCATCAGGCAAGTGCAAATTTAGCTTCGGCAACAGTATAATCCTATGTATATCCATTAGCATGTAGAGAGCTATATGTACATACACGTCGATATAACGTTTTAACCACGCTGCTTCGATCGGATCGCTAAATGCACGTGCTACGTCCGTGCTGGGGAATCCCCAAATGCAATTGCAGGATCACGTGAAGCTGCAACTCGCACCCTCTGTTGCACGTTCCTGGTTTTATCCGCGACCAATAATCCGCGACTCATGTTGGTAAAGCAGGATGGTTCCTATAATTTCCTACTATTTTCCACTATTTTTCATTAAGCTTAATAAACAATTACTTTCTTGTACTCTAATCATCACTCTTTTTCTAATCATTGCATAAATATATAACTTTATTTTCATAAATAAGAGTTCTCAGAAATGTGGTATGGTAGAGGGTTGTGTCCTGCACCTTGAGCACAAGAGGTAAGTTTGCTCCGATGATATAGTAGATACCTACAGTTTTGCTTTTAACATAAGCATTGTACGAAGTCCTTATGAAGGTAAGAATGATATCGATTCGGCCTTTAACATTAGAAGGTAATGGGACTCCCCTGAATTTTGATTTTTGTTAAGAACAAAAACATTTTTGTGAGAAAATGTCAATAATTGAAAAATTTCTCCATGTCTTAAATTCTCTGGTTAAAATTTACTTATCACTATCAGAAACTTTAATCGAATAATTTAGCTTTTGTATTATAAATTTCAATTTAATATCTATGCGCTTCAAAATAACAGAATTAGATTAAGTTTATCATATGCTATTATAAAAAGCATGCTTTGTGTGTAACAGAAATATATATTCTACAATCTCTTTTACTTCATGGCTCAATAATGTCCATATACACTTTTCTTTCATATTATTAATTTATATTAAGAATGTATTGTATATTCTAAACCTGTAGAACTTCTACTTATATATTTTCATATTTAGTCGCCTTTTACACTTCTAATCTATTCATGCGCATCATATCTATTCATCTATCATGCGCATCTGTGACGTATCGTGCGAATTGATCAAAGGATTAACATGTTCCCAAAGAGGGAATACAAGCACCAATTCCTGTAATGCGCGCGATACATCGTATTCATTAAAATCCACGCGCAATCGAATACTGCGTCTATAGCTTGTGCACGGTGCTCGTATCGGAAAGTTCGTAATTATGATCATAAAGGTTTTCTGAGTCTCATCGCCGCAGTCGATAGTACAAAGCTCTTTGTGTTTCATTATACCTACTGAATATTCAGAGATCTCAATATTTGGTGATCAGCATATGAAGTGTGCATGTACAACGTACAAAGGAATTGTGGTTTGCGGTATTTTGATGATACTTGTTACGGAGCGAGTGTTATCTTAGAATTACTGTGTTTAATTACGATCCTTTTCCCAACTGTGACGTCAGTTAATACTATTGTCACGTTGGAAACATCCAATACTGTTGCAAGAAAATTACAAGTAGAGGAGGAAAGACGAAAACGGTTTATTCGTGAATATCTTTAATAAAAATTTAATACAAATTTCAAAAAATTGAAATAAATTTTGTTTTGATCAAGCTAATAGAACTGACAATTGTCTATTCATGAATATTAAGCACCAAGATCCGCTTTGATCGAAAATGGCATTCTTCTCTCTTATTTATGTTTACACGTTTCTCTATTCCATTTAATATAAAAGTAAACCTCTAATGTTATATTTCAAATTATAATTTTGAAAATAGTTGGAATATACATTAAAATTTATATATTTCATATTTAAAAAACATTTCTCTTTTAGAAAGATTTATATATTTTATAGATGTCTGAAAAACTTAATATTTTACATTACGATGCACTGACAGCTAATCTTGTACAAGCTATTTATGTAAGTGTGTAAAGTCTCTAGAGAAATATATCGAGTAACAAACTTTGACAAACCGCTTACCAAACACGGTTTACGATTACTTACTTGTAATCACGTCAATGCTTGTGTAATGCTTAAGGCGTCGAAGACTATTAAAGTTTGATTGAAGTTTTATAATGAGACTTTAAATGATTGACAGTTTAATAAAATAAAAATTTTTATTTAAAGCTATGATTTGTATAAGGTTCGTCAAATTAGGAGATAAATCGAAATGGATTAAGTCCGATAAATAAGCGTTCCACGGGATGAATTATTTTTTCGTATCGAAAAATTTTATTGAAAAATATTATATATTGAAAATTTTTAATATCGTAAGCTCTTATCTTTTTTTTATCGATACATATTTGCTTCAAATATAATTTTCTAGTTGTAGTTATTTGTACAACACCTATATACTATATTAAAAGAAAATGTAATACATATAATGCACATATTGTATATACGTCTTTCCCAAATGAACATCAATTTTCTCAGTATATATAACTGTGCTCTTTGCATACGAAAGCGCTGAATATGATCACCGAATTCAATGGTAATGCCAGGAGCTAACGTGTAGATTCAGTTCTCATTCAGGTATTTGAGGAAAGTCGAATGAACAACGTCGAGTCAGGAAATCCATGCGGACTCGCTCTTCCTTCGCGCGAACAATTTGCAATTCGAAACGGTCTTTATCTTTACGTACTCTTTGTTCTCAAAGAGCTAATGTCCATAGGGACATTTATATCTCTACTCACATATAATCGCTCATATATAACGAAACGCCTAACTTCCGATTTACATTATAAATTTTTTTATAAGGCTGTGTATGTACACGGTGAAAGAAATACTATAATAAGGAATGTGAATAAAAAAATTACGCATAATGGATACAAATAAATTACAAGACAAAAATATACGATATATATTTTATTTATATCTATTGTACGTTACGTTTAATCTTAATTTTTTTATTTTCTAACATTTATAATATTATTTCTAATATTTCTTTCATTGTACAGAGCCTTAAAATATATAAAATAAGATATCGGTTATTAAATATCATTTCAAGTTTAGATGCTCGAAAGAACATTGTTTTTCTTGAAGTTCCTATATTTGTAGTTCGTGTGTGACTAATTCAAATCTTCATAATTCCATTAAAGTGTAGAGAAGAGGAGAGTCAACTCTCGCATCCCTAGAGTTTTATTTAGTGCCATGTAACGATGTAGATAATTCGTCTAATGAACGTATGACATTGTTTCCCTTTTATATGTATTCGAAACTTCGACTAACTTACGATCGTCGAATAACGAAGAAAAATACAAAATCATGGTTATTTATATTATACTTGACCTAACGGATTTATTCTCTGCTTGCAGCAGTGCTTCTGAATGCAGATGTGATAACTAACGAGTAGCACATCGTGCTTTTCATCCGCATTACTTAGTACCGCGGTTACTCGGTGCCATACAGCTCGTTCTTTCTCGCTGACAGCAATGCTAATTTTCGCTGGCAACAAACGTTCTAACAAGTATTACCATAACTCTTTGGTCACGATATATAACAATTACATGTAAATATAAACAATTATTCGGTCAGCATCGCTACTGTTAATGCCATTGTGTTGTATACCGCTACGCTTATATTATATATTTTAAGGGGGCATAACAACATGGTTACTGCATTGTTTCTGTACAATATGTGCAATACTATATATACATATATCTCGTATTCATACATTTTTCGTAAATTATTACACAATAAACTGCTCGACATATAATTCGTCAGTTTACTTTCAATATATTTGTCGACTAAAACAAAGCTAATTATTGTTATATTACATAAAATAAATGTAAAGACCTTTATATAGGATAATTAATAATGCGTGAAAATATTATTCATAATATTTCACATAAAAATATTATTAGACATCAAAATCTGGTTTGACTAAAGTTCTCTTGTCCATATATATTTGTACAATATAATTAATTATACCATATCTTTTCGCGATAGGTATTCATGTCGAAAAGCGACATTGCTACCAATGCATTTACACTTTTAATAAAAGTATCAAAGCAATAATAAATTTCCAAGTGCGATAAAGTATAATATAAAGGGAAAAGACATTTAATTGTGTCGTATAGACATTTAATTACGTCGTATTCGAAGAGCGTTTTTGCGACATTTTTTCAAACGTAATAATTATATAAGTATAATGATACGATCATTAAAAAAACGACGTCTCTCATTAGAGATTTTTTAATACATCTTTTGTAATATTTTTCGAGTATCGTTTCCAATCGAGTAATAAAATATTAAAATATCTAATATCATCATTATCTTTTGTAATAATGAAATAAATGTTATCGTAGCTTGTAATGATGAAACGATGCTGTAGAAGTTCGGAGAACTGCTAAAGAAATAATTTCTCTCTGGAGAAATTCGCATTTTCCATGTTCAATGAAAGGCGTTGGCTGATTGAATGGTCCTTCTTCTTTGGTAATATTATATATACGATATTTTTCGTATCGTATATTCAAAACATGCGTTTCGAAATGCATGGCATATTCGGTTTAGTTAGAATGGAGATTGTTGACAGCTCTGTAGGGAGGTTCTGACAGGATTACAGGATATCCGTATTGAAGCCGGTTCAATATCCAATGCACAATTACATAACTTGGGAATGAGTCCTATCAGAGTACGAGGACTGTCGCATTCGAATTTGCAGCGATGAATGTGAAGCGTTATAATATCGCTGAGAGCAAAGTAGATGTTGTAATTCACTGTTTCTCATTTGCATTCTGTAATTGTGTTAGCTTTCGGTTGCGCAATGTGAGTAAATTTAACGCGAGTTAGTTTGGAATACATAATAATTAGATCACATAGAGCGCGCTGGAATGACTGACGAGTTTTCGTGCTCCGTATATCTGTCTTAATTTCACGGAATTTTCGATAATAAATCTGGACATTCCATTTTTTAAAGAGCACCTCGAAACAAATGGACAGATGGACAAACGGTGCATCTCGGTTATTGCTGCAGCTGTGGGTGGAAAAATATCGGAGTTTCAAACCCGACCGACGCGTAAACTGCTGGAAAAAAATGTTTTCATCTGCAAACGAAATGAAGGGGCAATCTTTTCGCTGATACAACCCCGGTCTATCGATCATCGAGCTTCTGTCACTCGCAACGCGCAGCGTACGTGACACCCGGCTGCAACAATAGGGCAACCACCTGCGTCAAATCGGCGTGACATTTTCGAATGCACGTTGGGAAACCTAAAGGCAGATTAGCGAAAGCACGATGGAAATGGGAGGGAAGGATGGGAGGATGTGGACGGCGGGGCATATTGTTCTGCTGTAATCTATTGTTTAATACGTCAACCGTGATACTCCGGTCTTTTCGGTTCGGTTCGCCTCTGATCAGTAGTTGTGTTGACACAGAATATTGCTGCATGCCGGGGAAAATGATTGTCAGCAAGCGAAATCAGCTTCATGAAATATTTGCTTCTAAATTTTAAAACTTTTTGCAGCTAGTCAGGCAAGCAAATAGGTCAGCACATTCTGTCAGCTCCATCAATGTTTCTTGTTTTTTTTTTAAACATTCTATCTAACGCGTAACAAGTTTCCACGCACAGTCTATCTTGTTGACTCAATGTTGGTTGGCTATGTCGAATCTGGATCGAACAAAGCCGAAAAATTTCACTCGTTTACATAAAGGTAAAAATGTTGTGTTGGTTATCGAGTAAAAAAGAAGAGAGGAAAAATAAATTTGCTATTGTTTTGTGTGAATTTAGTTTAACCAGCAATGATTCAAAATATTTCGTCGCAAGATGATTTCAATCTGTGTAACGTTCAACTTCGAAATTATTATAATAATTATAAAAAATAAACTTTCAGATTCATATGGATATTAAAATTGTTAAGACAAGAATCGTGTTACATTCTATTGTTGTTACGCGACCCAGACAGTTCGGCTGTACGACGCGAATAATGGTCGCACGGGCAAAATAAAATTTGTTGACGTCACCGTGACGTACTCTTCTACAACGCAGGAGCCCAGGCAACGGAGTGCAATCGGAAGAAGGAAGATCTGGATATAGTCGGGGAAACGGGAAAAAGGAAAAAGCAGATGGCGGAAGAGCGATGAGAGAGTCTAGTGTGTGAGAAAGGCGAGGAGGAAAACGAGATGAGGGTTTTCTGAGGAAGGAGCATTGGAGTACGGGTCTCCGGGTTGTCGATACCAGATGCACGTTAACTGAAGGTATCGACCTGGTTTAAATATTCCCATCAACCGCCACAGTACTCCTTCAATAATTCATTTGGAAAATGTCATCGTATACGCGCGGTTATAATAATGAGGGCGGCATAACGGACGAAGAGTATGTCGCTTTTATTTAACTCGACATTAATTCTGCCAATTTAATCGTGCATGACGTTCATAGCTTCATTATTTTTTTCACCTGATATTGCACTTTCGGAAACGATACGTCACAAACGTCTAGATTTTCACTTCTGCAGTTAAGATATAAAATTTAATTTAAAGAGCTCGCCTTTATTGGCACTTTCAAGACGTACGCGATATCTGATGGTTTCAATGTTCTTTTCGGAATTCCTTACAGATTCCTGCATCCACGGATTCTCCAGTAAAGGGCTTTCGTAACCATCCTTCTCATAGTTCCTTTGTCACCCGCTCCGCGCTCTTTAATTACGACGTGCCATCGCGTTTGCTCCTCTTACATTTTCATTTTTCACGTCCGCACTCGAACGCGCCGTAAGTTTTAACGACGAAAGTTAAACCGCCACTGTAACCGGCATCGGAATTCACTTCCCGCGAATATGTCCGTGAATTCCAAACGTTGGTCTTCCTCAACTTTTGCGAGTATTATGAGGAATTTTATGTAATTAATTGAATAATTCATCATTAAGTGGAATATAATTAGCAATTCTAATTTTCGCTTCTTATAAAATAAATCTCTGTCGTATATAAAGAGGAAAACAGTCATCGTCTCACTTTTCATTTTTGCCATCGCGTTCTTCGCAGGATTTTTATTACTAATGTTAGTTGAACTGTTTATCATCTATTTTTATTGATTTCGAATACAATGTGTGTTTCTCTTCTCTCGTAAGTACTTCTTTTCTTATTGATACTATTTTATTGTCTATGAACACAAAGCTTTTAAACGTTTTCTCTACCTTCTATCTTAATCAGCCCTTTTCCGCTATATTTCTCGAATGAGACAGGGAACTTGAAAATATATTGATTATATCTTTAAACTCGTCTTATGGCGCCACGCAGAAGGAGCTTTCTTCTTATTTTCTTGAACACGCCCATTCAACCGTGAATAAGACCGTTCGTCTGGCCATCTTTGATTCGGGTGAGTAGAGTTCGTCGTCAAGTAGGTGAAAACAATGGCTCGTTCGACGAGTTTTCTTATAGAGAAATCGCGAGAGGAAGATTTCCGTAGGACAGGCGGACGCGAAAAAGTTAAGGCGCCAGCCTAACCCGAGCTATGCTTTAGGGAAGTCCGAAGACGCGCGTTACTTTTAATTCTGTTTCTCTCCAAGTTTAAGAAAGTTTCCTTCAATCACGTTCGAAGCTTTAAACCTGACGCGATTATCTCCGAAACGAACTCATTCGGTATGTATAAGACGACACGCGCCATGATCGATATGTTTAATGAGTTACAGTCCCTTGAAATTATTAAATATACTTCTTCTTCCTTGACAAATTTAGCGACACACATGCACTACATAGAAAATTCATTTCTCAAGATATACCATATACTTTTCACAAATGCTTGATATAATATTATCAGTCAAACGAAATTTTTTTATATGAAAAAAATAATTTTTTCTATTCATTGAATACAAAAATATTAATAAAAATTCTGCAGCAGGTACAACTTTTTATTGAAATATTTATCAGGATGTTATTTTTAATAGAAATATCTGCTTTATTTTTCTTCAATTACCTTTACATCGCAACATGAGGTTCAAGTTTTCCTTTTCTATCCTTTCAACCATATGATAAGAAATACAACGTATAACATAAAGAATTTCTATTCTGATTTCCAATTTGTCAATTGAAATATAGGCTGGTTTCATAATGAAACTGATATATGTAATAAAATTTATTTGGTAATTTATTCAAGATTACACAGAAAGAACGATTTTGCTGAAATATCTAAAAATTTGGCTAGACACATCTGAAAATAATTTTGTTGGATCAAAATAATTATATAGGGTGCTTAAGTATATAGCGCGCAAAGCTACAAACAGTTTTAACATTTTAACAAATCAGTTTGAGCGTCCTATACAATTATTTTTGTCATTTTTAGTTAAATTTTTAAACACTTTAACAAAACCGTTCTTTCTATGTATGGAAAGAATTTGTTATATTTAGATTTTCAAAAAAACAAGTCTTTGTGACTACACAAAAATGACGTGCTACTTTTTAAATATTAGATACGAAAAATAGAATCAACAGAGAAGCATAAAATATAGGTTTTTAAAACCTACATAAAACTAACGCGTAGGTTTTACTAACCTTGTTGACCAGTATAATTATAAAAACAATTCTCTTCTCCCTTTAGAATTTTACGGGTGATAGAAATTCGAGCATTTGGAAGTATCATGAATGTACGATTGCACACAAAGCAGAGACGCTATTAATCACTATCTACCTAAATTTCCCGAGTATTGTCCGGCATACCATTCCTTGGCTCTCTTCCAGACATTTCAATATCCACGGCTTTTCGAGAAGGAAAGGTCTTCGGCAAGCTCAATGAGTCTTTTCAGAACACACCGACGTTCAACTGCAGGGCAGAAATGTGAATCCAAATGTAGAAAACAAAGGAAAAAAAAAAAAGAAAACGCGTTGTTCAATCCGCGCAACATCGTCAGAAGGCAGAGCGACGGACAAGTCGGAGTATTCGCACAGACAATTTCTTTTATTTCTTTTGACTTTTATTATCGCAATTTTTTATTCGTTCCCCATGAGAATCACGTACCTTTTTAAGATCCCGTTTGGCATCTTTCTCTGTTTTTCGCCCCAATGATTAAAATATATCGACGCTCAACCGGCAATGGCCTTTATTTGCTGTTAGTGCAATTTCATGTTTTCACTATTTTTTTCCCTGAATATTCTTTCACGACCGTTCTCGTGTAAATTGGCCGTATTTTGCTTACCGAAGCATTAGCGAAGCATTCTTGCATGAGAAAATCGATACAAAAGACATCGCTGCCTCATAATTTCCTGCTAATGAGCATAATTCACGAGTGGCACGTCGGAGTTCCGTTATTTTTTCTCCGTTCGCTTGATTGCTGCGCGCATTTTCTCTTTCATTTCGACGTGAAACGCCTGCCGTTGTCGTTGTTGACTTCCCGTTCGTATACGGAGTCGTAAAACCCTGGAAATACCGCTTGTAACTCTTGGAACGGACGGTTACCAACGAGCTGTGTACGTAGCCACGTCGTTCGTAAATCGTGCATCCATGTTATCGTGAGAACGCGTGCTTTCGAATACGCACGACGACTAAAAAATGTTTGTGAAATTTCGTACGTGCTGATTAAAATGTTTAAATCTAAATTAGTCAAATCAAAGAGAAATAAAGACGAAAATATTATAAAACGACAAATAATATTTTGCCTATATTTTGTATTATTTTTATTGTTTTATTTTCTGTATACAGAAAAAACAGCTTTTTGTTGAAGTATTTTAAATTAAATAGATACAGATCTCTGAAAATAATTTTGTTGAACCATCAAAATAATAATGTAGAATGCTCGAGCATTAACGACCAAAAGTTTTAATCTTTTAGCAATTAGTTTGAATATTCTATTGTATATTATACATAAAATTATTTGGATGATCAAAACAAAATTATTTTCAAATTTGTATCTACCTAAATTTTTCGATACTTTAGCAAAACCGTTCTTCTGTATACTGCTTGACAACGACGGGTCAATATAGTAGAATCGACAGAGATTTTGTCAATAAGAATGTGTGGTATGGTTTATTTTATAAATAAATTTCCTCTCATCTCATGTGAAAACCGTAATAGTCAAGGCAATTAAACTTTTAGTTAATAACGGCACGTAGAGGAGATAACGGATAATCCTTCCTTTTTGGGTTCGACTTTCTGCGTCTGAACTCTTTTTATATTGGAGAATACAACTGGCAGAGAAGCTGAAGAAAGATGGTGAACGCGGACCAGTAAGCTTAGTTAGTTCCGGATTTAGAAGTTCCTCCCGATAATTGAGTTCTCTGCGAAAGCTTGTGTTCAAGAAGACGATGACGACGAAACTCTCGGGACAAAAGACTCCGCGAAAAAGCCCATGATTATTAATGTCCCTAAGGAACATATCTTGCAGCCGATAGAGCGTCTTGCAACTATCGGAACGATATATAACATTGCTTCAAGCGTTTTGAACCGCACTATCTTTACTGATATGGAAAGATATCTCAGCGTAGTCTTTGAACCTGAACAATCAAATTTGAACGACCGATTGCATACTTTAAAGATGACGAAAGCTTTCGAGAAAAGGCGCGCAGATTGTGTGCGAACGAAGAGAAATAAACGCTGGCTTAGATTATGAAAGAAGATGGCAAAAGGTATTCACGATACTGAATACAGGATGTCGCCATTTTAGTCGCTTCACTCGTCTATCTTGTACTTCTTCAGAAAACGCGCAGGCGAAAAGTACATATGGAATTTTTCTATATAAATGTCAACAGGAAAATGCTCGAAAAGTGCAACAGAAATGCTCGTGTAAAGCAATCGTTTGAAAATAATTGCGGTCTATCTTTTTAGCTCAAGAAATGTATCAAGAATAATTACTAAAAGAATAAATGATTCTTTTGTACGTATATTACCCTATTATTTTTCTTTATGTACAACGACGTGTATAACTAATTTTTCATTAATTTTTATTGTCGTGTCGTTAACGTCAATTCTTTTCTCCTCAACTCTGCCTCCCACGAGTAATGAAGAATGCCAAGATTTGACGTAATAGAATACGTGATAGAATTAATAAACGAACGTCATAAAATGTAAAACGCGAGTCTACATACGCAAAATGATAATCTAGCGTCAATTTTATATTAACTTTGGGATTGCAGGCATTGTTGAATATAGTTATAGGGACAGAGGATACTAATCTACTAATTCCCTCACCGTAGAATGTGTATTAAATGTTATTATGTTTTAATCGCCTGGAATCTGCGCCGCAAATATCACTGAGCCATTATATGCAATATTATATCTTCGTTATGTCACAATTAGTGATATTTCAACAAATGTGTTACATAAGGACATATATGTACATGGAATAATTCCATATGACAAAATAAAACAAAATTATTAATTTCTTGGAACCTTAATATAAAAGAAACACACACACACACACGCGCGCACACACACACACACACACACACACAAAAGAAAATTTATTTATTAAAATTGACATTTAGAAATGAAAGTATAGCTGAACAGTAAATCCAAATTGGTCTATATTAAAATCTCATTGCTATCTCTAAGTTTTGAGTTTCTACCGCTGCGTCTTTGATGATAGGTTTTAGGGAACGAGTTTAATACGCTTTTGATTAATAAAATGTTTTTGTGTTAAGACAGAGAAATAATTTTGAGAAATAACTAGAGAATTCTCGACGTATATCGTTTTAATAGTTGAACTCTTATAAAATCTGTGCGCATAAAGCACCGCCAACTGTGCACATCCTGTTCCGCTTGGATTATGACTGCTATCGTGCCAAGTCTGCTAAACAAACTTCTGTAATTAACGGGGATGTATAGCCAAGAAGCTTATCAGTCCACCAGAACGAAGGAACAGCAGCTCCGGGGACGTCAATATATATCTATATATGTAAACGCACGTACGTGAATATACATTGTTTATCATTGTATAAATACGACTGACAAAGTATTTGTAAATATATCGGTGTGTTAACATTTACTCACCAACATATACTGTAATTTTCAATAGCATTAAAGATTAATAATTACAAATTGAAATGTTTTCTTTATTAGGTTTATTAATTATCCATTATTTTTACTCACCTCTTAAACAAAATAAATAAATAATTATTAAACAATTAATATTATTAATGAATTTTGGAGATAACAAATGCACAAGTATGCATACAATATGTATTTCTATCTGTTCGAACGTTTCGTCTGATTCAGTGCATCTCGAGAAACTGTTACGTGTTCCAAAGTCTGCACATTGCTGGCAGTACCTCTTGATATATGTACTGCTTATTCTGACATAACTTCGCTAATTATAGTGATGATATTTCAGTATGCAAGTAGTAGTGCCCGAAACAATTCTGAATACTCTTGATCTGACTAAGTACCGTCTTTCGCGGTTACCGCGCATAGTGCGCCTTACATCTACATACGCACTAGTTTTCGGACATCCTTAATGTACGCACAAGCGTATATATATGTGTATGCATATGAAATGTAAGGAGTATTCTACGCTCTCGAGACATGGATGTAGTTTCTACTCGCGTACTACCGACAGGATTATTATCACTGTGATATGCTTGAGCTCTTCAATTTGAGAAAGCATCTCAGCATCGACGTTCCCCATCCATCGGTTTCTCCATCGGGGAGAGGGCTTACCGTTTCTACCTAAGCGAACAAATCCAATCACTATTTCCACCGGTTGCCTCCGGCTGATTTGCATTACGTGCACGTGTACGCGCGCACGCGTACACAACGCCTGTACATACAGGGTAGTCCGTCCCTAGCCGAGCAAGATGCTCGAAGCACAACGCCGAAACTCTGAGATCGTCTTAATTAATTCCGTCTGCGAAGCCGCGAAGAAGCGATTCCTTCAACCGAGCGACGTACAGATTAGGAGTAGGCGGCGTTAATTGGTCTCCTCTGTGCTACGCGCTAATCTCGTCGTTATCAAGTTTGTACGATACTCTCTCTAATTTCGATAGATGCTATCGATGATTTATAAAAACGGTTTTTATTCTTCTTTCTCGATATGCGCTACTTCTAGCATGACTGTTCGCCAGTTTCGCAACGATAAGTTTCAGTTCTACATCGGTAATAACGCTCAAGTAAAAAAGGAAAGATATGGAACAAGTAGAACTCTCTTGCATTTTCTTGCACGCCCTTTTCGGATCACGAACTTCCTCTTTGGATAGATATTAGTTTGTAGAGTTATCAGTGTGTGTGAATATCTGCGATAGAATTTCAGCACGTATAGTCACAAGAGAAAGGAGACTCGATATAATATGAAACTCTTCGCGTTCACAGAATACCATTTAAAATAATTGGGAATGCGATACGAGATGTAACGAATGTTTTACAAAATGAAGGCATTCCAAACCTCTGTAAAATATCTGCAAACTATTTGCATACTGCACTGGCTATATTTTCGGTACAGAGTCGAATACTTTTTTTTTTAATTCGGGAGGATATAAAGCAACTATTGAACAAAGAGTACATAAAATAGTACGAATATAAAATAGTTATGTATAGGTAGCGATAGATTGATGAAGTCGTATAGTGTTAAAAGAAATTCCGTTCTCCGGAATATTCAACAAGTTTATTGATTTGACATTTTAACAATCAGTTTAACGTTTTATATAATTACGGTCAAAGTTACGTATTAGACTAATACACGCACGCACACACACGCACACACACGCACACACGCACGCGTGTGTGTATTTTAAACAAATTTATATTTTAGAAATATAATTGCGTGCCAATTATTTTCGGACTTTCAATACAATAAATGTGAGCAATACTAATAATCCCTTTAAATTTAATTAGATTGTTGTCAGGTTTCCGGTCGAGGTGTTATTTCACGAAATATTTGCTACATTATAAAATTTCGACTTTTAAGTATCGAGTATTACATTTTAATTTTACTTTTGTGGAGTTACATTCTTCGCATCCATAACAATGCATTTTCGTTTCCTACTTCTTCCTGGTATACTTTATTCAATGGAGGCAATATTTTGCGCGTACTCAAAGTGTGTTTATCTTTCGAACTTTCCGCTTTTTTTACAAATCGATGGGGATATTATACTGCCAATGCTGTGTTTATACGGCGAAGAGTGCGGTGGCCATTAGTCAATGACAACCCGTATCACTCTTCCTCTCGAAAGCGTCTTTCCTCTGTCAATTTCGTTAGGGCTGACTGGAGGATGATGCTGTTCATCAAAGATACCTATTCCCTAGTGTCCAAAATCTTTGCCACTCAATTATTATCTTTCAAACAGGCCGTCCCCGTTTTTTTTTCCGAGGGAATATCCGCTCGGCCTTTTCTTTATTCACTAGCACAGTGAATCAGGTTCATAATACGCGTTAATGAGCGTACTATGCACATTAATGATCTTAATTGTCTATTCTAATTGTGAGTAATTACGCAAACTTTTGTAGAGAGAGTGAGAGAGGGGGCGGAGGGGGGGAGAGAAAGAGAGAGAGAGAGAGAGAGAGAGAGAGAATTCTGACGTATGCAATGATACGATATTCTTTCCTGCGAATTTCAAAATGCAGTTTGCAGAAAATTATCGAGGGAACTGTCGGTGAAAATTAATTTGCATCGCGGGGACCAATTACGCGTAGAATTTTTTTCATCACTCATCGGTCTGGCATGCGTACGTCGGCATTTTAGGTCACGCAGAGAAGAATTTTGGAAATGCAACGCTCGCGCGTACGGAACGCCATTCGCAATGCCGACGGTTAATTATGCTGAACGACGTAATCGACATGATTTCGCTATGCGGACGAATGCTTCGTTTCGATAACGTGTTTTGCTGTATCATGGGACGTATGATGATTGTGAATTATGCCGCTTGTCATCGTGGTCGGGTGTTAGTGCCCATGGGAACGCTAGCGTCTAACAAGGCCGAAACGAAGATTTGTGACAGATAATCGCGACTATTGTTTCGTAGCCGGCTTGATACGATTGGGATCGGCCAGCTTTTGTCCCGGTGTACAAGCACGAATTCAATTTCAGCCAGTACGCGTCAGGCTGCATTACGATGGGTCGGCTTCGATCGATAGACGTGTAACCATGCCTCTATCGCAGCGAAATGTTGAAATTCACTTGGTACCTCTGGATCGACGTTGAGCGTGATATAAAATTGTACCGCGATAGAATGATAAAGTAATCCTGAACAATACTGTACACTTTCACATATGTATTGCTGCAGCTTTACATATGTATGATATGCAGACATTAGCGATTAAAAAGAGCGACATAGAAAAAGTTTCGATATCGATGTTTTTATTGAATACGTAAATTAAAAGAATTGTAAATAGAAATTAAAAATAATGAATAATAATAGCTTCCCTCAATTTAATTTGGATCAAATTTTGCTCACATGGAGCTTACGAAATGTTTGATATGTATAAATTAAAACATTATAGATAGAAATCATTTAGAAAGAGTTAATTATTATTAACGCTAGAATACTATCAATATGTAAATTTTACATACAAGTGAACAGGGTCATTGAGTGTTAAGCTATGTCTTCATTAAGAAGTCCAATCTGCAATGCTAAAAGCTATGACAAGTAGAGACGAGCTTTTAGAAATTCTGTCTGTTATATATTAGTCTGTTATATTGGTTGGATCTTCCCAGGTGATTAGTATTGAAACAAAGAGCGTGATAAGTGATTTCAATTTTTAAGCAATTTTGTGTTATTATCTTATATTATTAGTTATTTCATTTAAATGTTATGAAGAGAGTATATTATATATTCTACAATATATTATTTCTAAATTTATAATAGTGTATTTATTCTTTCTTTTTCTTAAGTTAATAATTAAGTTATTTGTGTTTATAAAAGTCTAGATTGTAAATATATTATTAAAAATGTAAAATGTCAAAAACTTGTATTACATTAACTAAAGTGGCCTATTTCCTTGTACGTAAAATTTACATATCAATAGCAATAGTGTATTATTCATTGGTGATAACATTTTAGAGTTAATTCGTTATTAATCATTGAAATTTTGTCATAGATTTCTATATGTTCTTATACACTTGAATCTTTGAGTATAGATTTTATATTGTTCCAAACTGTATATAAATCTGAAAAATTCTTGCATACCCGTGAAAGCTTATGGAATCTTGCATATACTTTAACAACGAGTTTTTACTATCGTAAAAGTCAGATTGTATTTTACTTATTTTTACAGATTTAAATATATCTATCATAATTCTCATAATTATAAAAAATCAACTATGCCTTCAAAATCTAAGTTGGTCGATGGAGGGTTAATACTGTTTCAAGTACAATCGGATGGTATAATATCGTGTAATTTTAGATCACACAATTACGACGTAATTTAATGAAAATAAATTTAATTTTAAAGCGAAATTAAGCGTTGTGCCGTAATTATTTATTTGTTATAAGAGTAGTGCGGCGCACCGATACTTACATGCGAGGTAACATCGGGCATGACCTGTGGGTAAGCCGCTCATTAAGCGGATTTGCTCCTACTGCTAATTACTTTTAAATTCTTATGCAAAATTCCGCGATTAGCTTTGAAAAAGCCAATTTCGGACTGCGTAAATATTATAGCGATCTAATTCGTGAAATTTTCGCATTAAAAGCGAATGAATTGTTTGCATTAAAATATATAAAATCGACATGCGGCGGAAAATCTCTCGTTGCTCGCGCAAAAGTTAAAACTGCTTTTAGACTGTGCTCCCTGCGTTAATATTCAACATTCGGAATCATGCAATTTAAAAGTTCACGAGACCGCGGTGCGTTGTGGAAATTAGTTGAATTCTTGTTTAAAAGTTTTACCGACAAAAGAACGCAGCAATTCTGCTTTTATTTATCAATTATGTGAGTATCGCGAAATGTTTGTTGAAGGAATGGCGACATGTTGTGAAGGAGAACAAATTGATAGGTAGTTTAGAACGAAAATAAAATAAAAAACGTATCGTGAAACAGATGCAGCTATTATGAATCCTGATGGAAGTTTCGGTATACGTTTACAGAATGACAATGTTATTACGATCCGCGATATTGCGATATAACGTAAGCGTCGTAAGCTAAGGCAATAATGAAAAACTAAACGAGATTACTCGGTTGTGCTTCGATCAACCTCTCATATCAGCGTGATTAATGGCGATATACTTAGCTCCGAAATAGGAGGGCGGGAGATGTATGTCGCAATAATTCTTTGCGCTTGGATCCAATCTGCGAGCAATAGCGTCGGGTTATTAATATCCTAGATAATAAAATTTTAGAGTCCATTACGGCGAGAACTATCCAATCACGGAGGTTATAGATAAATTAAGGGGCGCTGTGTATATATGTAGGATTTATTAAATTTAACGTCTCCTATACTTGGTTCCGACACGTACATATCCCGGTCGTTAAATCCCGAGATACCTTATCGCTACTCGAAGAACAGTTCCATAGAACCTGTGAAAATCCTCTATAAACGATTGTCCAATCTATCAACTATCATAAATTAACTCTATTTAAGAAACGAAAGTGGTTTGTATTAAGATACAAATATAAGATTTAAAAAGTCAAAATAAACGAGTAAAAAAAATAGATGTTAAATTAATAAGGTGTATATATTTAATAAAGTTGTATATTTAATAAAGACAAGTGAAACATTTCGGTTTAACAAAACTTTCTTCAGCCGCAAACAAAATTTTAACTCGAATACAATTATAATAAAAAACGGAAAAAAGAAATTTCATAAATCATCATATCATAGAAACATACAACATACATCTTAAAATGTCAGGAATAAATTGAACAAATTACAAGCGTTAATTTATATTGCTTAATGTTTTTTAATTGTACTACACACACTTTTAGACTAAAATTGACGCTTGTAATTTATTTAATTTATTTCTGACATTTTGAGACATATATGTTACGTGTTTTTACGACAACATAGAAAAGAGTTTTGTCAAGCCAAAACAATTCCGCTTGTCTTAACTTCATTAAATATACACATGATTTATTAATTTGATATTTATTTTTGCTCGTTCATATTACTTCCATTTCTAATTTTATATATTGCTTTCTCTTGTTAATTCATTTATGGGTTAGGTGAAAAAGAAGTTAATGTTTTCCCGTTTTTTAAAAATAATATTTTAATTATACATTGCTTTTTAACACGCGACGCTTTATTTGAAGATTAGTAGAGGAAATAAACACAGTGAAAAATGAAAAAATTCTATGTTTTCATTTAGTCCTTTTTACATGCGAAATAGTTTCTGTTATTTCTCGATCACGCGTAATATCTTCACTTAATGCTTCGTTCGCTTCGAGCAGTAGTTCCATTCTCATTCCGGTTTCGTTATTCTTTTTCGCACCTCTCTTCCGCTTTCCCTATTTTGCATATCGAGCGAGCTGCATCTTTAATTCGCCGCATTGTCGCGCATCCCGCAGGAGTCGTGAGAAATACGAATCTCTCGCCACAAAAAACAAAAAAAAATTTTTTTTAAATCGAAAGCAAAAATCAGCGACTTTTCGCGTAGTGGCGAAGGGAGATGTTACTATTCATGGAAAAAGTTTTAATTTGCGTGCTTCGCGTACGTTCGAGTCTGCATCCGGGATTGCATCTGTGTGATAGATTGTACGTCTAAACTTTAGTGACAACGTAGAGAGTTACATTACAAAATTAGTATGCGTAGCAATATTTCCATAAAGATTGGCGCGCACAATCGATGCAGCAATATTATCAACAAATTTTTATTAAAGCTAATAATTCATTTACATTTTAGATATTATATATGCGCATGTCAGAATAATAAAACATGACTTTAATTCGCGAGATAATTCTATGATATCATATTAAAAAGAGTTTGTCTTCCTTGATTTTTATGAAACAGAATAGGTTAAAGAATACAATTTGGGTTTTGCTGGACGTTGTTTCTCTTTAACGTATTGCTTGATCGGATATCGATAATGCTCTTTAAGCTTTATTCGGCTAACAAGATACAAGTTTCGTAAGGCAGATAGAACGTATATAGAATGACGTTACTATTCATGAGAAAAGTTTTAATTTTCGATCCAAGTTCGGATACGTCTTCGCTCAACGGCATTCGAAATCGGTTTACGATCTTCGCAACGGATCCGCGTCCATCGAACTTTGATGATGGCAGGTAGAGTTTTCTGTATCAAATCGAAGAACTCCATATTCGAAACTTTTTAATGTCTCAAGAACGTGAAGTTTGCAAAGAAGTCTGTTTGTTACGTGTGCACGTAAAAGCGTGATTCTTTACGATTTAATTCCTGTATCACAGTCTAGAGTCCTTAAAAGTAAGAGTCTGGACAATGTTGATTTGAAGTAAAATGGCGACGATACTTACTATTGTAAGCTGCGTATAAGTATCGAGTGATTGTGAATTAAGTAAATTGATTTGAAGCTTAACTCATATAAAGAATCATATACATTGTAATTTTATTTAATTGAGATAAAAGAAATTAAGAAAAAGGTAAATCTATAGGCACTATAAAATAGAAAAATGATTCTAACTTTTCTTTAAATAATTTGATTTAATAGTTGAAAATTTATCACTTTGCAGAAATGACTGGTTGTTGAATACGTGGATGTTACAAAAAAAATCAAATCAATTTACCTAATTCACAATCACTCGATATTTATAAGCAGCTTGCAATAGTAAGTATTGTCGCCATTTTGCTTCAGATCAACATTATCCAGACTCTTACTTCTAGGGACTCTATCACAGTCCAGGAGATGCAACGTCCTTTGAACAAATGGGAGATGGAATAAAGCTCAATATGTGTCTCTGTTACATAGTACATGGAGTTTCCCAATTAGTACAAATTGAACGCTAAGCAAAAGGGATTTCGAATTGCCTTGCAAAGAAAATCGCGTATTTGCGGAGAAAGTTTTTATTTCAACGCAAAACTCTTTTTAATTAAAAGATATAAATAAACATATAAACTTTAGCTTTCATTATCCTTCTTTACTTATAAAAATAAATATGCATTTTATGTATCTAATTCTTATATATACTCGTTTTATTATTTTTTAATCAGGTCGTATTTATTTTTACTTTTCGTGACCGTTTATTGTAATAATAAATTAAATTTGTGTACATGATTAATAATAAATCGAAGAAAAATGAATTTCATAATTAAAATAAAAAAACAGCATAAAAAATACATATTCTATTGAACTGATCAATTATAATACAAAAATAATTTAACTTAAAAAAAAATTCATTCTTTGACTTCGCAAATGTTTTTATAATCAAGTTTTAAACACTCGTAGCACAGAATCTCGATATTGTTGCTTTCACCGAATCAGCTTTTAGATCCTCGATATTTCAGTCAGATTTAGTACAAGAGCTCTCGCAAGAGACGAAAGGACTTGTCCTAAACTTCACCAAAATATCAAAGCTCTACCTTTGATCAGCAGCAGATACTCATCGATGAGATTTTAAGTGCTATGAGAGTTTAAAGTTCGAGCATTTGAAAAAATTTATGAAAGCCAAACATATTTTTAGTAGTTCTGATTATTTTTATTTTGTAATTTGTTAATTCAATAAAATGAGTAAACATTTCATATTGCTTTTTATTTTAGTTATGAAATAATCTATTTTTCTTAGGGACTAAATTTATGACAATTTTTTTATATATATGGATTGTTATACATACAAGGTTTTTTAGGATTTAACGAGAGCATATTCTACAAATGGAAATAATAAAAAAAATGTTATGTATGTGAAGTTTAACTAAAAATGTTTTATTACGAAATTATAAAACAATATTAAAACGGAACATCTAAGTAGTATTTTAATGAAAGATTAACATTTTGATGGCAGTTGCAATTTTTCACGATAATAAAAATATAATAATTGTACTTTTCAAAGCGTTATCAGAGCTGAAAAAATATCATATTCACGTACTAGTCGAAATGAATTGTTTGAAGATAGTAAATATGATGCGAATATACACACGAGATGAACACCGTTTGACCTTTCAGTATCACGAAATGTACACTTTTATATTCTGCGCAATGGAAAATCCGTTGTTCCCTATTTCATGTTCTGTTTCAATATTTATTTATAACTGTAATAAAGCGTTTCTAATTAAACTTCATATAACATTTTTTAAATTTTTATTTGTAAAATATTTCCGCAGTTTGTTTAATTCTGACACCCTATATATAATGTATAAATGTAAACGTGAATCCACGGTCTATTGAGCTTGGATCCGTGAATTTACCAAGCACAAATGATGGCTTAGTTATTCCTGTGGGATAAACCGCAAGATACTACGTGCGAGTACGATTTATGCGGTTCTGTTCGGAATAGTCGCAACTTATTTTTCAGAAACGATAATTGCGCGGAAAGTTTTCTCTCGTACCGCTTCACGTTCAAAACAAGTCGACTATATCTAGTCAATACTCCTGCGGAAACTCGAACGTGGAAAATGCATCTTTTGATTGCGGCCGAATGCAGTCAGCCTGAAATTTTTCAGTTCTGATATCGATACAGTTCTGTATCTCTAGAAACGCGATAGTTTCAAATTACTTATTGATTTATTGAGTGAGATACTCAAAAGATCAGAATAAAAGCTCATCGAGCGATCAGAATTTCCTGCGTAAAATGTTCTTCTAAATGCAAATCCAATAGTATCGGGTCGCTATGTAATTCCGTCGTATTTGACCGTTCTACATTCTCGAGTACGACTTTCGAGGACGTGTTCTGTGAGAAATTCTCTACTCCATAGTTTAAACTCTTTCGAGGCTTTCTAAAAATTCCACTTTATTGTGATGTTGTCTGCAACATTGCGCAAAGAATTTAATATCGTCTATAATTCGCTGCCGTGTCTGGACGGTCGAGTTTTAGCTTTTGCGCAAAAGCATCGCTCGAGGACATTGGCGCTTTGATGCGGCATAGAAGATATCGATGGTCCATGGTACAGGTATAATGCGATGTTAACGGCACTCTGTCTTTTTGCTCGCCGCGCCGGCGGCAGAATATGCTACTTCTCATCTGTAGCTTATTAACCCAATATCGGAAATTCATTACACTTGAACGTGATAAATTAGCGATTCGACCGACCTTTTACCTTTGGATGTCTTTGTCGTTCATGTATTTTGCATTCTACCTCACGAAGCTCCGCTAAAGTTTAATTAGTTTATTTCCTAGCGCAGCTTCGCGCACTCTTGTACTCCGTTTCTGTTTTCAATTCGTAATTGGTACACAAAGAACTGCTGAGAGGAAAAAGGATCGTTAACTTGTGGCTTTTATAAGAATCTTTCGTGTTCGTCAGTACAAAGAGGCTAACTCAAAAGTAGGACATACTTTAATTGTAATGTGCAACGACAGAATTATTTAATGAAGATTCTTTTTAATTTTACTCAATCTAATTTTTTGATGAACAAAGAATTTCTCGCTTCTATAAATATTTGAAAAATAGAGATTGTTTCTCTTTTTTATTTGATTTGTTGCTTATAGACGAATTTATTATTGCATTAGATTATTTAATAAAATTGCAAACAATCTTTTAATTTTACTCATAATTTTACTCAATCTAATTTTTCGATTAACAGAGAATTTTTTAATTTTGTATAAAAAAAATAAGAGTTTTTTCTTGCTTATTTTATTTGTTACTTACAGTATTTATTATTGCATAAGGTTATTTAAGATTCTTTGTGAGAAATATTAATATACTTATTAATATTATAAATAATAGAAGTTCTAGTATAATTATACATATAGTCGCAACATCGCAAAATATCTAATATTAAATGATACTCAACCGGTATCTGAAGTTCAATTCATTATGACAAGCGTTTCAAGTGGTGTGAGATATTGCGAAAATTATTAACGCTTATTAAATTGCTGCGCCGAGACTCCAAAGACAACTCTCGGCGGTTCCCATTCTTCCGTTATACCCGGAGGGATGTAGAGAATCAGCCCTGAGTCTCGAAAGTAGCAAGTTAAACGATAAATGCAAAATAACTTTCTGCATCGCGCATTTCTAAGTAGACGATAAATCCTACGAGGATGTAGTCGGGCGAAGGAAAATATGCTTTGTTTTGAGTCCGAATTGTCTCCCCTATCGCACTGCCTCGGCATTCTACAGAGACCACTTTGCTAAAGTACGAATTAATGAAGCTTCAATTAACTTTACTCTTCCGTGCTCGTCGCCCGTATTGGCTACTAGCTGAACTGTAGTCTGTTCTTGAGCGAGTGAAGTTTCGTCTTGCATGGGTGCCGATGTAAAGTGCTTCTCCAGTAAATGATGGAAAAAAGCGAGTATGCCGTTTCGTCAAAAAGATAAAACGCGGAAAAAGGGAAAAACATGCGTGTGTAACATGAACTGTAAAACCATACGAGCACGCGGCAATAAAACCATATCGACGAAGAGTCAAAGCCGCTGCCGCTTCGTATCTCAAAGCGTCAACCCCCAACGGTAAGGATAATGCGGTACTAAAACTGTTACGCATCGCATCGGCTTGCTGCAAAATTTATGGACCATACTGCCCGGGGACGGAAAAATATCCGCATAAACTGCGCAGACTACAGATTTTAAAGCGGCATTTCTCACGCATGTCAACAAGGATTGAACGGATAGGATATCACGCAATGCACATATTACTTTATAACGGTCTCTGCAACGACACGAATTTACATTTTCACAGACAATCTCTTGCGGTTCATATATTTTTACGCGGTATTTTCATGCTCGATTTTTGTCATAATATAATGTATTATATAACATTATTTGATTGACTGAAATGTAAAAGCCGCTAAAATTAAAAAGAAATGAGATATTGAAACCTTTAGATCTCTTCGCACGTTGGTTACAAATTAAATATTATAAACTGTGCAAAATCAGTTACAAATTCTATAAAAAAAAAGAAAAAAAAACAGAAAAGTGGATGAAGTGGTTGCAAAATAAGTTAAATCCCTACTCTGTATTCTGACTAACTTAGGAAGACTAATTTTTTTATTTTTATTCATTTTTATGAAACTTACTTTGTCAATTTTTCCTCTGAATTTAATGTTTTATTTTCATTTAAATTCAACAGAAATGTAAAAGAAAAAAAAAATTGTATTTTTTTTCAACAAATAACTAACTGTGACGATTTGTAACAGTATGTCTGTATACAATACATTATTTTTCTTATTAATAGAGAGAGAAGAGAGAGGATAATAAAAATTTTATTTAATTCAATAATCTCTAAAATTTAACTGTTTTTACATCAACACTTTAATTCCAAAATCAGCTAAATTGTTTTCCTCAGCTGCAAAAGCAGTCGAATATATTATATTTTAATAAATAGATCTATCTTCCCCTAGATTTTCCATATGGTTTACTAACTAAAATAGTAACTTTTTTTTAATTTTTCAAAAAAACAATCTTGATAGCTTTAATGAGAAAAATTATACAAATTTTTCACTCTCGCTAAAAGCATTTCAAGAGATAACTACTTTTTGCAAATGGGCTATTCATTTATGACATTACTCGCTTTCAGTATAATTTGCATTGTCGCGCGTTATTTTCGTCACCTCGAAGAGCTGGAACTGAGATTGCATCGATGTTTCCGGACACGTCGAGAATGCACGTCGAGGAGTCATTCGAAGCATATGCTCCTGTTCCCGGCAATTACTATTCGATCCGTGGTTTAACCGTATCCCTAATGTCCTTCCCTTTCCCCGAAAACCTAAGAATGCTAATTGTGTTAGCCGAAGCGAATGCTTAACAGAGGACCGCTGTCTAACTTAACAGAAAACTACTACCTAATGCCTTAACTTTCGGAATAAATAAGCGCTACGGGAAAAAGCTCGGCTTCATAGAGTTACTTCGCTCGTTGCAAATTCAATATGCATCCCGAATATTATTACGGAACAAGTTATACGTGTTTACCGCCCGAGAATGCATTACCGGTGCAAATGTAAATTCAAGTTTTGGCGCGGCAGGTCGTTTCATCAGATTACGATAATGTTGCATTAAATGTCATATACTATAGTTTCTAATCTCAAATAGAGAAATGTCTTCGTGACATTTTCATTTGCGACAATCTCGAATCGCGAAATGGCTTCTTCCACGGAAGTAGGAAAGCTTCAGTTTGTACATTTGATATGTCATGTACTCTGTCTGACTGACCAAATCGCTTAGAGGAGAGTTCGCGATCTGCAATATGCACATACTTACGAAGCAATTCCCGTTCCCTCGAAACGAGAGCCTATTTGCATTACAAACTTTAGTCCGGCAAATTATTGCCAACGAAATATCTCCGAGTAAATATTGAGTTACAGTATTACTGTATTGCAGAATCTAACATCCTAATATCATTTAGCGAGTCCGTTAATACTGACCACCCAAATGAAGTCGATTATTCTCGCAGATTTTCCGATATCTTTCCCGTGGCAGGCTCTCGATCTTCTCGATCGCTTTTTCACGAGCACTCTTCGCGCGAGTATCTGGGATTGACATAATTCATTGTAAGTCACTTGACACACTTGTTCGCCTAGCATATCATTAATGAGAGTTCCTTTTAGTAATTGATTCGTTGAGTCAATATCATAACGGTACGAGTCATCGCTAGATATCAGTCAAGGGTCAAATTATACTGACAATCGCAAGGGTTCGTGAACTATTTTTGCTCGAGCATCGTGTCGAAAATTTTCGTGTTTCACGCACAAATCCAAGTTTAATTTCATTTTAACAGAATCAAAACGGTAGATATTTCCTGATGTTACGCTAATGAATCAAAATCGCGAATTTATCTGTTAATCTCGTTTACCGTGATTCATCAACGATCTTTGAGTGAATATTTCGTGATCAACAGACCAAACGCTCGTTTATTGCTGCTATTTCAAAGCGAGGAGCATTCGACCGGATCACATGGAGACGTTTGATCCGGTATAAACTAACATCACGTTTGCGACCACGTAGTTGTGTTTGCAGCGAATCTCCCTCTCCCGCACCGATGGTTGCATCACAGCCTGCGTATGCGTAACCGATAGGTGTGTATGTCAGTGCGCATATCGTATCTTCATTAGCGAATGATTGATTACCTATAACGTATCGGATATGTCTGCGTGTTTGCCGGTGCGCGCTATTATCGTGCCTTATTATAGAAGGCGGATTGACATTGCGCAGCGCACGGCTGTGAATCGACATAAATTACCTTCAAATGACATTACGAAGTATTACAGCGATGCTTTAGCTTAGCTAGTCGTTCATGAGGTTCAATTGTTCTCCCAATTCCATCGCGGCTTGGTTTATTTTAATGCTTGCGTATATAATTATTTATCAAAAATAAAATATACACTGAGAAAAAAATTTATTAAATTTTAATAAATATCTCTTTGAACGGTCCTCCCAGCGGAATACTTACAGTAAATAAATATTTAAATAAATAAAAAAAAATGATGGCTGAATCAAATTAATGATTCTCGTATCAATTTAAATATGTGTTTACATTTAGTAAAATATTCCGCTAGAACTATATATATACTCAAAGAAATATTTATTTAATTTAGTAAATTTTTTCTCAATGTAGGGTTTCCATTACCTGCAAATTAGATTCTGCAACAGTAATCAAAAGGCTATCTGACATTACTCCGTAATGTCAGATACTCTCCATACATATCTAGCGCATATACACATGTATATCTGGTGCAAGTGCATGTACACATATACATACAAATGTATACATGTGCTATTGGAAAAAAGAATCTAGTATTAATTAAAATTCTGGTTAAAAATGGACAAATTAGAATTTTCTGGTTGAATCTATTAAATTCTAATTGAAATAAACAAAGTTTTGTTTAATATAATGAGAATTTTCTGGTTCGTTCATTTTTAAATAGAAATCTTTCTCAGTACAGGATTTTCATTTCCTATGAATTAGATCCTACAATCAATTCATATATAGGAAGTAATCAATTAATGGAATCAGACTCTTTTTCCAGTATACAATATTTTATTTGGAGAACAATTATGCGAGTTGTACCTATATTGACGGTGCATATCGCACAGTTCCAACGACCTTTCACTTTCGTACAAACAATTTGACTTAATTACCTCATACTGTCAATAACATGTCAATAATAGTAACTGATTGCAGTGGTATTAATAGCATTAAATACGGTCAATCTGTTCATCAATTTACTTGTTGTGAAATTTCAATATTATCAAACGTTTAATATTATCGTTACTTCTTCAATATTATCATAATTGATATATTTAAGAATAAATATATTTAAACAGAATTCATTTTTTAATGAAGCTAGAACAAGAATTTCTGAAACACAGCAAAATAAATTAAAACGCTTTATCATCTGCTTTATGTATGCGTTTAATATAAAAAATTCCCCGATTTCAATATATACAAAGCATGCGTTAAATTAAATTCATCACGTAATAATAAATCCCGGTGTTGTATGCAAGAAATGCATTGGAAGATAGAAAAATCCAGAACAAAGATAGAATCCTGTTCTGCAACGAGAATTTTGTTGAGAAAAAATGCATTGGACAATGAAAAACTGGTGTCTCGCGATTCAGCCTATTGTTTACACTTTTCCGCGTTGGCGTTTTACATCTTTCAGCACCGGCTGGGTTTTACTGCTACCTCTCGTCTCCTCGTCTCTCTCTTTTTCTCGGTCGGATGACAATGAGGTCGGCGAGATGCTATTCGCGACGCGACACGAACGCGTCCCTCGAGAGAGTATTTTTCTTTCTCCGTTATTTTGCATTGGTTCGCGTTTGATGCAAATCACACGTTGCGATTTTGCGCGCAAATAAAATGTGTTAATACTCGGAAGTATTTAACCTCGAATATACAAGTTACAGATAAATTTTATCCATTGAATGAAAAACAGATTAGTTTTAAAGAACAAAATGAAATATAGATACTTTATCGAATATCTATATTCCATTTTATTTAGTAATTAAAATAGATCAGAATATATAAGCTCTGTGATTAAATATCTCTATGTATAAATATCTTGGTGTTTGTTATTGCGCAACGAGATATCCTGATGGCGATTCTTTAGTAATTTATATTTACAGAAACGAGTTTCGTGATTTGCGAAATGAGCGAGCCATCGAAGCGATGCATGTATCTATTTATTGAGGCGTGACAACAAGTATTGTCGTCGCAATGTCCAGCCTCGTTGTCGCCATTGACTATCACCGATGCAGCGCGACCAATATTTTTTATCCGCAAAGCCCTCAATTAATTTCTATTCATATTGGCCGACGAGCCGATGGACGTGTTTACAACGTTCAGTAATTGCACGATTGTACGAATGTGAATCGACGCGAATGTGTTCTATATTTATAATTGTTACCGGTATATTGAGGATCATAATGTTTGATATACCTAATTAATTAATATGATATCAATATATAATAGATATTATTAATTAACTATATTAGCTATTATTTTAATATATATAATGTCTATAATTACAATCCTTCTTTCTTCGCAATATACGAGAGTAGTTTTTTAAAAATAATATAGCATTTTCTCTCTCTTTCTCTCTCGTAAAATAAAATTAAATAAAAATTCTGCATACGATAGAAATATATTAAATTGGATTGTATTTGAACTATATTCATTAATGGCATGTAAATTTTTTAATAAAAAATTAATTATACAATATGTATTTTATGGATATCATAAGAAATCAGTTTTTATAAAGAAAAATATAATTAAACCGATTATAATGGTAAATTTTTTATATTATAAAATAATATCTAACATATTACTGACATAAATCTACAAAGGAATTTCAAACGTTACGATTATCATAGTGGTCTGGATCTCGAAAAAGGTGGCCAAAAGTCTAACAAATGAAATTTATAATTATGAGTTTAGTACCATAGAATCTTGTAGAGAGGTCTTTACTGCATGTTATTCCAAAAAGAAAGCGAGGATCTTTCTATACCTAGTGCTACGCCTAAACACAATGCGAGGCAATAGCGATAGTATAGCGATAGGAATAATATAGAAATAAGAGATATATAAACTATCGCCTCCCGTTGCACAATGCGGCGAAAGAAATAAAGGCCAACCAATCAGATCGCGCACATACTGTAGTATGCTCTTCTGCTTCAGTAGACGTAACCTAAAAACGTTAAGTCACATTAAGTCATTACAAGACAAAAATTACCTTCAATTAAGTATTTTTTAAGCAGATCGATTAAAAGTTTGTCACCGAATTTTTCATTATCGCCCACTTGGTTATCATCGATGTCTTGTATGTCATAATGTACTATCGATAATGTACTATCCGTATGATAATTATTATTACAATAATTGAAATGATCCATTTTTTAAGTTTATCACAATCAAACCAGGAGTAGAAACTGGAATTGAACCGATATTGACAGATATCGTGAAAAGAGATTATAGCGTAAATAAACAGAATGAAAAATCTGAACGCTGATTGGTAGGCTATAAGGCGATAGCCACAGAATTTCAACTCGTCGGAAATTTATCGCCTTAAAACATATACTACTGGAAGCGGAATTGCCTATGCTATCCATATACCAAACGTGAAGTCAACATCTGTGCGAGAGAGAAAGATATAGAGTCCCAAATGTTCGCAATGCACATGCGTCAGTACCATCGTCTGTGTGAATTGTACAGTTGTTTAGTGTTCTCACGGCGTAAGAAACTTAAAAAATGAATCATTTCAATTATTGTAATAATAATTACCACAAGGATAGTACATTATCGATAGTACAGGGTGGGCCATCTATTGGTACGTTTTTAAAAATGCGATCAAATGAGCATACATTAGACATACAAGACATCGATGATAACCAAGTGGGCGATAATGAAAAATTCGATGATGTATGGAAGTCTGTGGCATTGACATATGTATTCCCGTATGCTGGATTCCTCTGTTCCTATCGCTATCGCTATCGCTATCGCCTCGCATTGTGTTTAGGCCTCTAGTTCGAAGTGACTGTTCTTGGAAGACGGTGAATCTCGCTTAGCGCGTCCGACATTTTGATCACTTTTCAAGTGTGTGTAACTTTTTATTAGAAAGTCTTTTCTCAATTCTGCTTGATGGAGGGTGTTAATAAAGGTATGTAGAACATTTGCGTATATCGATTACGTTTTCATGAACGTATATTCGGCGTGTTTAAAAAATCATATCAAAGACCTGCCTGTACAATTGTTTCGCTTATAAAAATTTTTATCGTAAATCATCGAAAAAGTTATCACGCCACGAAGAGCTGCGAAGTTATTAGGTACATGAAGCATATACGTTAAGATGTTGAAATTTTGAAAACAAATTTTGCCCCTGTTGTTGTAAGGTTATTTTGAATACATCGACGCTAGCCGTTCGGCTGGCAGTTATTCGGTTAAGCTGGCCGCACACGATGCGTGATTTTCATGCTTACTCTCTTGCATGCTGATCAATGCATGTTACTTTGCTCGGTTCGCTGGATAAACGTCATCACACGAAGGTGGCAACTGTGGTGGCTCTAAGGGCCATTCCACACAAACTTGCAGAGCCGCATAACCATATGCATAAAGAAAATTATCCAATCACATTTCTGTCATACAGATAAACGTAAACTACGATTGAATGATTTTCTTTATGCATATGTTTATGCGACTATGCAAGTTCGTGTGGAATGCCCTTAATTAACCAAAGACATAAGGCCGCAGCACACACTTTTGCATAACACATAATGCATAGTGCGTAAGCGAATCAACTAATCAAAATTTTTTCTTTCCTCTCATTCCATGGAAAAGAATTTTGATTGGTTGATTCCTTTATGCACTATGCATTATGCGTTATGCAAGAGCGTGTGCTGCGGCCAATAGAGAATTGGTCGACAATAACGAGAGAGAGAACCGTGGGAAACGGCCAATCTCCCTCTCATTCTCTCTCCCATTACACCATTGAATGGAAAGAGATAGAAATGGCCGTCTACCACGGTCCCTCTCTCTCATCCTTATCGACCATTTTGACACACGGATCGCGCAGTCCATTCTCTATAGGTGCGTTCCGTATCGCGCATGATGCGCATGATGCATCCATTGTCCTTGTTTAACATTTGGTAAGTAACAAGGATAAACGATGCATTATGCGTATCATGCGAGAAACGGAACGCACTCTATGTCTTTGGTTTTAACCTATATATCTCACATATGCATGACACCAATCAATCACGTGAGTGATTCTTAACGTTTTGATTGGCGCGTGCAAGAAAACGAGCATGAAATAATGCACCATATCAAACACAGAAATCAAGGATGGTAGTATACTTCGCTCAATGCACCAAGGTGTTTAGCACGCATCAGAGCAAGCACAGCAGCATGTAAGTCCATTATGCAGGAAATTATGCATCGTGTGCGGCTAGCTTTAGGCTCGATGCACAGGCACGCAGAAGGGTCAGGAACTACCTGCTCTTGAAAGATATATAGTAAATTACCTCGGCTTTTCATCGCCGAGATAATCTGAATGTATATACAGGGTGTCTTATTTTAATGTATCGTTGAATTATAAATGTTGAATCATAAATATTTGCAATTAATCATTCCAATAACGCTCCGCAAAAATATTAAATTGTATAAATAATTTTTCTTATTATACGATTAAATAATACTTATTCTGAAAAAAAATCTGCTCATATTACTACATTATGTCTGTATTTTAGGATCGTGTATTAATAAAGTGGTCTGCACTGGGCGGGACCTGTTTGAGATTGCACCAAAAAAATGGTATTCGAACTTAGACAAGCAGCTCCAATTAATCGAACAATATTGTGCTGCAAGATTGCAATGTTCTTTTGAAATCCATGTAAATGATCGAAGAAACATCAAGAAACTGTTGTCCCCGCTTGAATCGAGATGGATACAATTTCGAAGAACCGTATACCGCTTTCTTAAAGAAAATGAAGAGTGGCTTTCTTCTTCCACGATTATTAACGTATTTCGAAAGATTTTACTAATATTATTGTCTTTGAAATTTAATACAGAAATATTTTTAATTTCAATTTAAAAAAAACTCAATATAAGATTCAAAATTCCTCATAACAATTCGATTATGTATTCCACAGAATGTTTGTACGAGTAATGAAGAACATGCGGATTCAAGTATAGCTAAAACGAATACGGCGAAATCCGCGGAATCAAAGAAATATGATCGACCTTTTACGAATTTCGGCAAAGCAAGTGATCGAACCAAGAGAAGAAGAGTCTCTGACTTACATCGACTACGTCTACGTTTAGCAAAATTATTGTCGACTACTGCAAGGAGCCGTCGTTCTTCTGGGGCTTCTAGTGCTGCCAGTATTAACAAAGAAATTACATCGACACTAACGCAAGTTGATAAATATATAACAGCATTAAAATTAACCGCAACTCCCTCTAATACTGAAGTATTTGGCAATGTTACGTTTTCCGATGTCATTAAAGGAAAGTTATCAAAAAGTCAGTACCCGATTACTAGAAAATTAATGAAAAAACACAACGGTCTTACATATCCCGCTCACGAGGAAATTTTAGAAACCATGGCAAAGCTCAACATTACCCAAGAGACATTAAAATAACTGAGACTTGTGCGGAAGTCAGTGTACAGGCACTCCTAAATCATACATCTGAAAGAATTTTACGTGTTCAAAAGGATTTCATAAAAATATTATTTTCCGGAAATTCTTAAAAATGCCAGGTTGATTTAAAAATGGGGATGTAATGGTATTTCAAACCAAAGCGAGTACAAACAAAAATTTACTGATGAGACTAGCACGGACGCAAATACATTTATTACTTCATTAGTTCCCTTGCAACTGGTTTCCAAAGATAATACACAAAAGAAAGTAGTGATATGGAAAAATCCGGCGCCTTCGCGTCAACTCGTTTTTGTAAACCTATAAGGCTACAATTTTTACACGAAAATGTAGAGTCTATTTTAAATGAAAAGAAGTATATTGAAGATCAAATTGAGTCGCTTCTTTCTTTTAAAACTGTTTGGGACGGAAAAGCAGTAATAATACATTACGAAATGATTTTTACCATGATTGATGGCAAAATATGTAACGCAGTAACATGTACTAAATCATCTATGCGCTGCTATTTGTTCGGAGCAACGTCAAAACAATTTAATAATCTTGATTTAGTAAAACATAAAGAAATTGACGTTGTTACACGCATGGATCCATTTTTTTTGAGTACTTGTTGCATCTTGGATATAAACTCGACAATAAGAAATGGCAAGCGCGATCAACGGAAGAGAAAACTGCACTTGAGAATCGGAAAAAAACAATTTAAAAAGGGTTCGAAACACAGCTAGGTCTTCTTGTGGATCGTCCAAACCAGACTATGGCAGCTCCAACGACGGCAAGTCGATTTTTTGAACACTCATCAGTGTCTGCTGCAATCCTGGGATTGGACGAAGATTTCATTAAACGATTTCATGTCATCTTACAGGTCATGTCTAGTAGATACAATGTGAACATAGAAAAATTTCAAAAATATTGTCTTGATACTGCGGAAATCCGCATAGAAAACTTTCCTTGATATTATATGTTACGACAGTTCATAAAGTTTTAATACATGGAGCTCAAATAATTCAATCAGCCGTATTGCCAATCGGTCAATTATCCGAAGATACCTAGGAAGCCAGAAATAAGGATATAAAAAAATATCGTGAAGCGTTTTCCAGGAAAAATTCACGCAAAAACACAATGGAAGATGTATTTCACTGGCTCATGGTATCTTTCGAGCATGAGACAAATGACTCCCAAAATCAGTAAAAAGTTGTCATTGGAGGCCTTGGAGCTTTTATTTTACCCTGATGAGTCTGAAAATCCTTTTGATATGCATGATTCTGACTTTGATTTCGAAGATAGTAATGATCTCGACAGTGACTGCGACTGATTTTTACAAATCTAGCTAATATTATTTTCTTAATTATATATCCTATTTTATAATAACTGATACTCTCTAAATTTTGAAAATAAAAATCAACCAAATCACATACACTATTCTTAATTTCACAATTGTAATTCTATAATCGTAATTAGCAACTTCGAAAACCCTTATATACAAATTTTCGTTTAAATTTAAATATATATATATATATATATATGTATGTGTGTGTGTATATACACATTACAATACAAATCTATTAAATCAGATTTAATAAACATGTAAGTCTTTTAATACAAAATAAATTAGACAACACATATTCTATAGATGTCGCAAGAAATCAGTTTCACATTTATCATATAGAAGAGAGAATATCAAAAAGAAAAACGATCGTAACGGCAGACTTTTTATACTAAAATTCTAGCGCGTTGATCTCATTTATCAAGTTATTTGCGCAAGCTGCGTCTAATAAAAAGATCATTTTTTGCTCCGATATTATATTACATCAAGTGAATGTTATCTCGATTCTCTCTTGTCTTTTTATTGATCCTCGTCATGGCTGCCATATATCTGACTCACCAGGCGTATGACTTTGCCTCTGCCGACGCGGTTCTATAGAATGGAGCCGGAAATTGGCGACGGTGAAATACAGCGTGCACCTTCGGCAAACTCGATGCTCGCTATTGAAAGAGCTATTAAGTCAAGGATGCGTGACGGTAGTAGTCTTGCCCTTCTGTGGACAGCTATGCCGATGGCTTGTTCTGATAAGGAACTCATGTTAACCGTAACTTACACAGTGGCTAAGATCCCTGATTGTCATAATCTTTCAATTGAAGTTTCGAGCATATTGTCATCGACTTGCTTATCTGTCGTAATTCTTGGTTTAGCCATACGGAACTATTTCATAGCTCGTGGGTAACATTTACATACAACGTTTACACTAACTGAAAAGTGTTTAGTGTTTAGTATTATAATTGCATGGTAAAATAATTATAGTTAGATGCTCCGTTTTTATAATTATTATTGTTGTAATGTTAATATCTAATAATAATTATAATTCTATTAAAAAAATATATTGAAAAATAAGTGTAAACTATTGCTCAATTATAATAGTTGCAGCTATTCTTTTCTTTCAGTATATAAACATAAAATGTCAATGTAATCAAATAATGTGTTTTAAATATATCACAAATTTTTACATTTTTAATTATAGCATCATCATTTAATTCTTTAAATGATGAATTCGTAATAATCAGATATATGGAATAATACATGGAGTTCATTGAATATTAAAATGACACTTTTCAAATCAGATGACAAGTAACACATATATACTAGGAAAAATGTTTTGTTTTATGAACAAATATTTTGTTGTAACAACAAAAATTTGATTGAAATGTACCGAACAAAGTTTTTGGTCAAAAAGCACCAAACAAAATTGCAGTATTATGCAAACTACACGATATAAACAAATATTTTTGTTATTTACAAAGCAAAAAATATATTTCGTAGAAACAATTACATTTTTTATTATGTAAACAAAATATTTAGTTGCTATTGAAAATACCGTCAACCAAACAATTTTGCTAAAAGCATTCAATTTTTTCCGCAGTATGTAAAAATGTCTTAAAGTTCATTTTAATAGGAATTTAATTTGACATTTAGCAGTTATAAAAAGCGACATAATATTAAAACTGAAGAAGTACTTTACTAATGGATTCATGAAAGAAATTTTTCCAGAGGAAAGATTAAAAAGTGCGCAGCAGTTGTGGGCCGGTTCTTTCATATATACATAGATAGATTTATATAAGATAGAGTAGCAGCCGTTTCTTCTCAAGTATGTAAGCGTACCTAAAATTCTATACGCCCGTTTCGTTTTAGTATCCCGCGCTAGGCAACTGGACATGAACATTAAATCAGTGAATTCAGTGAATTCAACGGGACACTGGCTCTTTTCAGTGCTCGTAACCCGGGTTTACGTAAATATTTGTATCCTGCCACTGAAGTGAAAAAGTTATTTTTGAATAGAGGGTAGATTGCATAAATATGGAATTTATCGCGTAAGATTTTATGCTACGGAACTGGCATTGATATATAGAATAACGCGGGAGTGAGAAAAATTGCTTAGGGAAAAACTTGAAAGTACATTTCAGCGTCGTCGCTGACAGCGAGCCACTACGGAGAGTGGATCGCGGAAGAAATGCACCGTATATACTGTATATTGTTCAATCGAATTTAAAAAATAGCATAATGTATTGAATTAAAAGAATGTGAGACTCCTACATTTTATAAATACTATATATGGTTTATAAATACATTATAATACATAAATATCGATAATTTGCAATTTTTAAAAAATGCATTTATAAAAAATCATTTTCTATTAAAATAGCAGATGTCGCACGAGCGATATTACATTCTACAAATTTATAGAGAGTCATTCCTGGAACAGTTGACATACTTTTACCGCGTTTTACTACCGACGAGCCGATTAAGTGATTCCTAGTTATCCAAGCGAAGTCGCAGTGGCGTTTTCCCGTTCTCGAAACTTAAGACTTTCGTGGAATTTCGAACCTCGACCTGGTTCTTGTCGATTTTCTCAATTTCCATTTACTTCTGGTCTTTTTCTTCTGTTTTTTTCTTTTTTCTTTACTGAGCCCTCTCAAGCACGCGACGCGCTCGTCCACGAAATTCAAGCGCAAATCGGTCGTCCTCGACGCGGTTGAAGATGTCGTAAAGGAAGCGCTGCATATTTATCGTACCTTGCCAGCCTCTTTTGTCGATTCTTAAACTTTAAAGTCGATAGCTCGATCTGCCCAAAATGAATTATACAAAATGTCCCGGAACAAATTCACTTCTTTTCACCCGCAAACTTTCTCAACAATTTCAAATTAACTTTTCCTCAGCAAACATTTTATAATTAACCTTTTTTGCATAATTTATCTAGCATTCACGAAGATATAAAATGACACTTTTAAACGTTTTCAATGTTAGAAATAGTTCTGAAGAAACATTTCATGCTTGTTCACGTTTTACTTTATTTGGTCAAAGTAAATGGGATCAAGACGCTCTTCAAAAACTACCATTGTGCTTTTGCGATGTGGGCATCGTGCGGTCAGACGTCGTGTAAAAAGGAAACGAAGATAAAAGTCTAACGTTGAAGGAAAGGTTGTAAATCCTTTGATCTAACCATATGCATTCATTCTGCAGCAACATTGCAGTGGCAGGATTAACTACTATTTTTCTCTTAATCTCGATAATTTTTCGTTTCTCAAGTTCTCCAAATATGTAAAAATTATAAACAAAAAAACAAGCATTCGTAGTATAATTCATGTTCAGAAATGCACTAAAGCATTGAAAGCGAGAAATTACGTGTAAGTACTTTAACATAAAAAATCGTTTGGAAAACTACTTATCAATAATAAGCGAATAATTAGAACTTGGCATCGACATTAAATCGTTCACCTTGGAAAGGAAATGCAGAAGTGGGAAACCTTGGAGCGCGCGAACATTTTTTAAAGATTTATTTTTATCATCAGAACGATCTCTTTATTCGGCACTGTTAAAAATTCTTATACAAAGTTAATGAGTTCAAGTACCAATTTGCAACCATATAATACACAAATGCTTTTGAAGATCATACCATTGTTTTATGCATGCACTTTTTTATCATAATTAATGGTACAAGTCGTAATACGCGGAAAGAACGGTTTTACTGAAGTATACGGAAAGAATTTTCTCTTAAAATTAATCTGAAAATATGATATAATTGTGGTACAATACAATATTTTAAAGAGATTTTTACCATATGCGCTTTAATAAAATTAATCAAACTTATTTAATATTTTATTGTAATTTTATTAGTTAATGAGAGTAAACTCTAAGAAAAAATTCTCTTCGTGTACTTAAAAATTTAGTTAGATTCAGCTCTAAAAATAATTTTGTTGAATTATTAAAATATTATAGAACGTTTTTTTTTTCAAGTTGATTGCTAGAATATCAAATTTTTTTACAACATTGCTCATTATACTTAAGTTACCTACATAATTATTTTGATGGTTCAACAAAATTATTTTAAAATCTGTGTATCTAGCTAAATTTTTAAATATTTCAGTAAAATCCTTCTTTTCGTGAAGGTTAAACTGAAAAAAATTGTTCATTTGACTAAATTAATTATTTATTTGATTAACAAGATCAAATCGATTAACAATTGACAACTACATAAATATATTATGTAGTTGTCTTTATTTTTTCGTTGAAGGATGTATTTATATGTTTATAAATAAATACATATATTCTTCATTGAAAGAAGTAAAAACGAACTGAATTAATTTAGTCAAATGTACAATTTGTTTCTCAGTATAGAAATAGATATGAATTTCTTTACATAAAATTCTTATATGAATAAAATAGAAAATGTCTTTTGCAGTTCTTTGTCGGTTGTCGCATTACACGCGAAACGTTTGACCCCATTTTCAGATGCACAGCATATAGCACGGCTCTTCGTTGATTATACGCAAATAAAAGATAGTGTTACGTAAGTTCATGTATCTCTACAAGAAAACCTTCATGAAACGTGCAACATGCTACGGTAATTAATTATAAATTCTAACGCGTCCGTAGGCGAGATATAGCACAAAATCCTAGACTTTGCAAATAACGTAAAAAACAATTATGCTATGACGTTATTAAATGGATGATAAATTCAGTGAGCAAATAGCAAACGAACCGAGCGATATATTCTTTTCGGTGCGAGATTAAATATGACGAAAGATTACCGCGAGCCTAGAAGGGCTTACTAAAAAATTAAACGAGATAAATTTAATTCACGTTGAAAATAAAGATTAGTTGTTCCATTAAAAATCGTCACCGTGTACAGCGCGTTTGTATTAAATTCCGTTCATTCCCACGCTCGAGTAATGGCTTTTATACAGAATTGTAAGTTCACATTTGAATTTTCTCACCCCGTATTCATATTTCATTAAGAAAGGCTGTACAGCATGCACAGCGGGATGAACATTCGGGTCGATTAACATCGTGATCTACATCTGAGGAATAATTATGGGTCCCTGAACAAGAGTGAACAATTCAGTTAATTAAAGTCAGTCTCTCGTTGAACTAAGGAATTCTCCCCCGATCATGTCAATATAAATTATCATTAGCAATAAAATCTCTTCAAATCAGTCATTAATTGTTATTCCAAAAATGCGAGCCATATTTGTCTCACAAATTATACGTAATTCTATTTAATTTTCTTTTGTATTATGTATTCCTATAATATTATTTGATGACTCTTGAGCGCTCTGAATAAAGATCAATTATTTATGATCTCGCGAAAGGTATCAATAAAATAATTAATATAATACGGATACGCGTTTGTAAAGGATATTTGATATTTTCAGTTTCTGTTAGTAGCAAATATATTATTATATTCATACACATTATATGCTTTTCACGTCATTTATATTTATGCAAATAGGTAACAATGTTTGACAAAATTTATGCGATAACATGTTAACAGTGTCAGCTTTTATCGGCCGAATATTTTAAATGTCCTGCATTATCGAACTCTTAATTCAGCATACGCGATTACATATGCATGTTACAGATGATCGGTTCTGCGTAACGATACATGTAATTTTGTCGAAATATTTTTAACTAAATATACATATGTGTAAAAACAGCATACGAGGCTATTCATCTATTTTTAATAAAATCAATACAATATCCATTTTTGCTCATGTTAATAATGTTAGTTCTGTATTTATTCAATCTTTCTATTCCACGCAATATAATTGTATTTGTAGAATTTAATTATAACTCACATAGAGAGCCGAGTGTATGGCCGAAAAATTCCATTTATTAATTCGCTATTTCACGGTTAATTCTGTTTCATCAAATAAAAGGTGGAACAATAAAGAATTGATCTTCGCACGACTGTCGATAGCGAAATTTAATGAGACGTACTTAACATATATATCATATATTATCAGTAGTGATACACGTATCATAATATTCGCGTAATAGCGTAATATTCTTTCTGTGAATTCTTTTTCTACGAAATTTTCATAAACTTTATTTTTTTATTGTCTGTAATTCCACGAGAGTCTGTAACTTGCATTTTGCCCGAAACATTCGTCGCTACGTATTCCACGAAATACCTCATATAATTCTGTGAAAATATTACGAAATTTCATATATGCTAGTAAAAATATAGGTAGATTAAGTTTTTCTACCGACGTATTATATAAAAATCGCGTATAAGTTTAATGAATTTTTTATGGAAGACATTTAGTGAGCGAATAAAATAACGTAGTCACGAAAAAACCATCGCATCTTCAGTATCTCATTTGTGATATTTTTAAAAATATAAATCTCATATCTTTTTTCAAACGACTAGATTTTTTACATTCATTATATTAGTGCATTACATTTCGTTACAATCTATCGTTATGATTGTAGTAAAGAACTGCTTTTAATAAATACTGTTATTAATTAATTGCATGCAATTGCTACAAAGGATATTATTAATAAAGTATGTTTTATAAATACATCGCTGGAGGATGAAGCAAGTTACAGAAGAGGAAAGGTATGCTTTTGCATATAAGATACCTCATTTTACCTTGTTAAAATACTTGCACACGTGCCTAAGGATTGCGTCTTATCAGCGTATCATGAATATTCCGCGTTCATTTTCTCTAGATTTAATTTCCACTTGTGTTTTTCTTTAACAGAATGAATAAGCACTTAATATATACGTAATAAAATAACATCTAAGTTAACTTTTCTGTAAAGCTAATAAAATGAAGAATTTAAAATTAAATACTGATTCTATCTTTCATCGAATTCTAATTTTATTCGTATTTATCAACTGTTTCTAAATTCACATATACATTTTTTAATAAAAATAAATACGAAAAGATTTCTTAAAATGGAAATTTTCTTATGAAAATAAAAAATGTTATTCACACGCGATAAATAAAAATCTTTCAACGATTTTTTATCGTATTATTTATATTGCGTTTTCCGTAATAAGTACGATTAGAAATACATTTTCCTTCTTGCATTACAAATAATTTTGTACATAACGAGATTGCTAATATCGAGTTGTTATTTTAACCATTAACTTCCTTTATATAGACTCTGTATCGCCTCATATACGAGCGTAACGCCGGTAGACACTTACTTTTTAATGAGATCAGTAATATCCCAACAGCTTTGTTCCGGAGTTTCGTATACAGCAGTGAAATAACCCACTACATCTACTCGCGTCTCTGCTTTATCGTTGGAAAAGCAGACATAATAACTTACAAGTAACGTCTAAAGTAAAATCCATGTAAAATATAATTTGCATTATTTTTACTTGTAAATCTTATTTATAACTTTCGTTTGTATAAGTTTCAAAATTTACGCAAATCAATAACTAAAAACAAGAAAATATTAACGTAATATTTCAAGAGGTAAATTAGAATGTTTTACATAAATCAAAAGCAATTTAATAAAAGTATTCTTCGTCAAAAGAAAAGAGTATTCGTATTTAAATTTTATATTTTCGGAATTATATTTTATATTCCTACCGCTTCATACAATTTTGTATCGACTAATCGACGTCGTTGTTCATTATCACGAAAGCTGTCTGCAGTAAAATTGTTAATTGGTCGCGGTAATTAAATGGGATGATTTTATGATAACCGTAGCTTTCTCTCTTGCCGGTGAAGAATAGAGCTCTCACTGTTCGAGATACTTGGACTCGTAACTACTCCTTCTTTCCATCATAGTCTATTGCAGTACTACCATTACTATCCCGTTTTATCTGGCTTCTACTTCTTCCTGCACACGCTTCATTCACTTTCCTTCTACTACTACCCGTCAGCGTCACTAACTCATTTAAAACTCCGGGGACAGCCCTTTAATTAAAAAAGTTTACGCTTCTTATTGGCTGGTCCCCGCGTCACATTGAGGTCTAATTGAAAATTACTTAGGTATTTCCATGAATAATTTTACACCATTGCATGCAAAAGTGTATAATCACATTTAATCTCTGCGGTAATTTAATACATTTAAGAGTACTTCGATATATTTATTGTAGTTACTATACATTCGTCTAAAATAGCATAATTGCTAATAGGGAGGGGGAGGGGGGGATACTAGAAATTCTGTTCTGTAAATTTTGACGATCTCTCGACACGTACGAGAAAGTGCAATATTACTTTTCGATGTATCTTTACCTTGAGAAAATATACGTACTATTCGCAAGCATAAAGGCAGAAACGCAGATGCTTCTGTTGTGTTGGTGAAATAGAGTGTACGTTGACCTCTTCTTCTGAAAATGGAGTATATCACATGTATATGGCAGAGGAAAAGAGAATTACGTTGTTCCTTTTCTCGATGAAATTAAATTACTACCTAGCCATTAACGTGAGTAGAATTTCATTACGACTTTTCAAAAAGACGAGAAAGCAACGACTACGTTTTCCGCGGGATTTTTTTTTCTTTTTCCGCGATAGCAGACAGCATATGGCAATCACGCACGACTTTGTACGAAATATCAATGAGAGCAATGTACAATATTTCGCTTTTACTTTTTACTTTGATCAACACAGTCAATATAGTACGTGCTACGCTAAAAAAATGAACACTTTCCGCTGGCAACATGAAATTTCAATTCTTCTGTCAACAATACACCCAGAAAGATACATAGTATGTATTACATACTGTGTACGCAAATAATAATTACTTGTTTTAAATATTTAAAAAATTCATATGTCCGCAAATCTATCACAAGTTTATCACAATTAAGCATCAAATTTATTTAAAATATATTCTGAATCGTAGTACCAAGACTATTAAATTAAAACAAATTCGATTTCCTTATTAATAAAGTCTTCTTCGATTAATTTTATGATATCCTTAAAAAAAAATAAATTCTTGTTTTGAGTATCTATTAATAAGTTGTTTTAAAATTATTCGTAATAAATATTTTGAGATTATTACCAAGAAAATATTCTTTTATAAAAATAACCAATTAAAATTAATAAATTAAAAGAAACAAAGTAAATTGAGTAATTATCTTTCTTAGCAATAGATTGATATCTTTCTGTGTAAAGATCTTGAAAAAACAGAGAAATTTTTTTTATTGTTCCGGATCACATAAAAATCTGAAAAAATTCTGCCATATTTGTGAAAGATTTAATAATGAGTTTTTACTAGGGATGTACCGGATCGTAAAATTAACGGATATCGGATATTCAATGTCACATTGTTTTCGGATATACGATACCCAGTCGGATATTTGGTAGGGTAATTATCCGGCTGGATACCGGATACTTCCCCGGATATCCTGCCGGACGCAGAAAATTATCTCTATCTTCCCAACGTGAAAAGGAAAAGAGGAAAGATGAACTGTGCGAGAAATTCAGCTGAAAAGAATAAAATTCTGCAGCAATATAATGACGCAACTATCAATATAAAATTTCAGCCAGATATATTACTGGATATACTAATAACATTCGCCTATTCGGCTGGATAATGTCGGATACTGGATATTTCTCGGATATCCGGTACATTCCTATTACTATCATCATAAAAGTTGGATTTATTTTTTACAGATTTAAATTTATTTACCAGAATTCACAATTAAACTATCGATGGTATCTTTAAAGATCTCATGTTGCCGGCGGAGAATTTAATAGCCGCTCGTTTAATGTGATAAAGCTGCTTCTAACAAGTACGAGTTTCTATCTTTGCCCGTTGGATTGAAACTCTAAACAGCGCATTTACCGTCGGAATAAATTGTATAGCATCAAGAACGAGTGTTCTCACTTTGTTCGTGTATTACACGTCGAATAAAAATGGCACGAGAGCGATACTGGACAGCAGTGACCGCGTATTTCTCTGAAAGCTTGAATTTAATTCATTTCTTAGAAGCGTTTTTCCAATGGACTCTCGTCCATTTTTTCGTGCCCTGTCTTTCTCCATGAATACCTCGATTAATCGTACGGAATTAAAAGCGTACAAAGAAAAGAGGAATGCAGAAAAAAATGTAATTCAATTAATCTCATACTACACTGGCTTTCGACGATGATAATTGTTCGAAGAACGTGAGTCTTTACGAAGGGCTGATAAAGTGTCTGCAATACCGTATGCCATTTCCAGATATTTTATTCGCGGAATTATAATTTTCTCTTTGAAACTAATGAATTCCTATCTTAGTAAAGATATTTCACTAAAATTTTCATTAAAATTACGGGATAATACATGAAATATGAGAAATATTACGAATTAGTACCAACAGTATGTATTTGTGTTAATATCAGTAATTCAAATTGTATAAAAAAAATTTTCGATTTTATGAAAATTTATGATTTTTCTAAAGTCGAAATGGTACATTTAATTTATCTAAAATAGAAAATTCATTAAAATTTCAACGCGTTTATATTGAAAATCAATTTTGTGTCAATTTCTCAATCAGAATGTTTACTAAAATCTTATTAATATTCCTTGAAAATTCCCAGATTTTCCAAGTATTTTTGATCAAAAAAATCCAGGTAAAGTAGATAATAAATTTTAAATGTAACTTTGAAATAAATTAAAGTGCAAGTAATGCAAACAAACTATTGTAAATTAGTAAAGACAGGAGTTCCACGACTATTTTCTGTAATTGGAGCCATGAAACCTGTAGGATAAGGAAAACTGACTACAACATAGTAATCAGTGAGTTACTTTCTTCAGTTGAGTACTGTCTCGTACTATCAACCTGACTCTTTTAATAAAAATTTGCAAAATACGCAAGAATATATTTACGTGAATATACGCGAATGTGCCTTGCATACTTATTATTATTAGCTGATTGCCAACATTTTGCATTATCAAGAAAAAGAGATCGAAGAAAAAATAATATTTTCAGAGTCAGAATAAGTAAAATAAAAAAATTTCCTTGAGAGTAGATATTATAAGATTCCATAAAATTTCCTGATTTTTAAGGATAAAAAAGAAATTCCTTGAAAATTCCAGGTTTTCCAAGTAGTCATCCCGTTAATAATGAAACGCATTTCTTGTATTGCCGACCGACATAATTAGGTTGAGAACACAGAGAAAGTTTTACGAATCTGGAAGTTCTCGCAACAGCGCGCTGAGTAACATTCCCATTGTGATGAAAATGGCAGCCTCAAGCGTACATCATACTTAAATAGTGTTGTCAATTTAGCAACTAACGTAAGCTACACATAGACAAATTGTTCTGGTTTCGACGCTACGGGATCGTTATCTCAAAGTACTCAAAGTGTGGCAAATTGAGTTTGGTATCTGATAATTAATGCCCAATGCGCGCGAGATTTAACGGTTGTAATATCGGTTTATTACAGTTATTGCTATAAATTTACATTAGCCACGAATTAATTTGTCCTGTTTCGGAACTGCACTTAAAATGCTGCCAACATAGGCTCCGGTGAATGTAATTCTGAATGCAAAACTGTGTTCATTCATTAATATACTCGGGTATTTCTAAATTACATTTGACGTCGAGAAGAATTTGTAACATTCTAGATTAAACAAACATTGCTCTCCATTTAGCTTTATATGACTCTCTTTACTTTTTATTTTATTTATTCTGAAATATCTAAGTAAAATTGTAGATTATACCAATCGAAGTAACTTTGGTCCAAATTAAAAAAGTCTAGACAGTGTATATATGTTAAAATCGGAACATTCGGAAGATATCTTTAAAAAAACTTAAAGACATTTTAAGACGTTTTATCCCGATTTTAACATGTATGCTATCCGAATATTATCAAAATTTGAACCAAAGTTACTCCGATTTTGAACTAAAATTACTCCATTTTATGATATTGTAAATCTGATAATAATAAATTTCTTATTATTATTTTTATAGTTTTTAATTTAATTGAACAAAGAAAGTATATAATTTTAGTCGCACATATATTGCATCAATAAGTTCGTTATGATTTTTTTATGACGAATATTCCGTATGATGAAAATATTTCGTACAATTTACGGAGTAATGAATTTAAAAAGCGAAAGGAACACAATTGTAGGTTTTAAACGAGATCTCGATGGAGCCTGAAAACTCAGAAGCGAGATCTGAGGTTTCTGCGAAATTAAACAGATAGTTTCACGGGTTGCTCTGATGTGCTGAATATCTCGGCACAGAATAATCAACTACAGTTGAATTTGAACTGTAATTTACAAATCGCATGGCATACGCATGTTTATACGCAGAATCTGCATCTCAATAATCTCAGTTTCAGCTACTCATTTTGAGGCAATGGATCTATGAAAGAGATGACATTTTATTCGTGGAATTCACAGAGAGATCCATTACCTCGTACTGAAATAAAAAAAAATTCGAAACCTACCAATATGATGCGCAATGGTATTGTGACGCTACGCTGTGGCTGCTCTGGTAAATACGATTAACCTGGAACATACAAATATAAAATTTAAATTAAAGCGGCGCGTTCACAAAATAATTAAAACTCCTAAAGATAATTATCAAAATTTTATTCATTTTTTATTTTTACTAAAAATCTTTACTAAAATAAAAACATAGTTTTTCGCAAAAGAAAAAATCCTCTTTTTTTAAAAAGCATTTCATACAAAAATCGTCATTTCATACATATAAAAATCTTTCTTTAAATTTTTATTTTTTAAATTGTCTATAGCAAGTTAAATAGACGAAATAATCGATATCGCAAATATGTACTACATACACGGAGAAAATTTTATATTAAGTTTTAATACAATTTTAAATTACACCTTATTATGTCTTGTATTTTCGATGGACCATCACAACACGATTCCGACATAACTTTTACCATGGTAATACTAATTTTTATCATCACATAAATAAAGTAATTTTTGTTAAAAGTTAGTGCTTAAGCTATATTCTTAAATGAAAAGTTAATTTTTACTATGGTACGCAAATAAAATTTGCTAGGTATATATTTTTTACTTATCTTTACAATACTAACTTTTATTCAACAAGTTTTGATTTTGTAATAAAAAATTTTTGCTAAAAAAAAATTTGCTAGGTATATATTTTTTACTTATCTTTACAATACTAACTTTTATTCAACAAGTTTTGATTTTATAATAAAAAATTTTTACTATGAAAGAGTAAAAATTACGTTGCATTATTGTTTTTAAAAAAAAAAGCTATATCATTTAAACTTATAATTGTCATGATAGTCCGCAACTTCTACAACATTATAGTAATTTTAAATATAAAATTTTCTCTGTATATACAATAGATAGGTAATATATATATAAAGAAGAGAAATTACTTCTTGGTTTCGTCATCGTTCAGCCGATTTTAGATTAGATTTTTTTTGTGCACAATCCATATTTTGCACAATATTCACGTGAAAATGTGAATATCACGTGAAAACGTGATTAATTGCGATCGTCCACACACTAATTACCAAATATGATAATCGCACAGTGCTTTGTATGACACTCTCGATAAACATATGCTATTCCACGAAAGACAGAAAATATTAATACTATTAATAAACGTCAGGTACATCGCGGCTTTTCGTTGGAATTATTCAATTTGTGAAATGAAATAGTTATCCTGACATATTTACGCTAATCATAAATGTTAATTAAGTACACTTGATTAATAATTCGAAATTCATCAAACGACAATTGTTCTAAAAAGAACGATATATCGTATTCCGAATAGTAATGCGACAATACACGGAGCGACTCACGCCGTTACTTGCTTGCTCGAATGTTGGTGGGTAGTGGTAGCTTGCCGACTGTGTTTGTGTGTATACAATAGCGCGTTGTATAATACACCACAAAAAAACAAGCAAACAACGTGGAGTTTCATAAGCCAGCAAATTTGCTGTTGCCCGAAATATTTAATGTATTACGACGTGAATTTATACCGAATATATCGTGTTTCTTGTATCTCAAGTTAATTTCGTTAATTTTAATGTACTATTTTAAGCACATACGCACACTTCGTTTCATTAGTGAAAATATATTAATATTAATTATTATATAATATTAATCTATTAATATTTTTCGAAAAATAAAGATTCGAAAATATTTTCGAAAATGTCTTCATTTTTCGAAATATATAAACAAATAAATATTAATATTCTCTCTAAATAAATATTATATTTAATAATTTTTTTTAAATAAACTAATTCAACTATTTAAATTTTCATTAAAAAGAATTATAGTGTAATGGTTAAGATTTGTTATTAATAATCACAATCAATTTATTAACAGTTAAGAAACAAAAATCGTTGATAAAAAAAGATAGACTTATAAGTATTAAAGTACTTGTAAATGGGCCAATAATGACGCAAGTAATGCAAGATAATGATATTATCTTATGCCATAAAATATTTGCACCAATTTGATTGGTGAAAACCAATCAAAAAGCGATTAAACTGATTGAATTAGCTACGGGTATGTATCGGATATTACGATGTGCCATCCTCTATAGACCATATTCATTGATTATGAATTACGACATGCTCAACCGTTGGTATATCTTGCCGTAAAAATCAGCGTTTATCTCGATAAATGGATATTGAAAATTTCACAGCCAATTTAAGACATTAACTCCGAGCGCAGAGGTGGCCGTACCGACCTAAATATCATCGATAAATTTTCTCTTTAACACGTATTTCCGTCCGCCATTTCCTCCTGTCTCTCGTTATGCCACGCTGTCAAGCCCACCAGGCAGTAATAAATTGCGTCCGATACGAAATGACGCTTAATACGTATTGACCAGTTATCTTCTATCGAATGAAACTTGTCTTATTCGTTTCTACTTTCATTGCTGCACTCGTCGATATGCCGAAGCTGTCATCGCAGCCGGTATGTTTTCCTGTCCGCTTTGTGATCGTTTGGGTGGGCATTTCGCCGAAGGGAATAAACGTTTCGGAAAGCACCATTAAATGGTTTGACCCAATGCAATTGCGCAGGTTGGCAAGTTAACCGACTCTACTAAACTTACTTGTCCACTAGCACTCTGGTGCCTATCGCCTTAGGGAACATACGCTGGACAAACTTGTCGGGATTGAAAGTTAAGGATGGTTACGGTAAAGTATAGCCGTTACCCTCATCCTTATATGGTGGTGGCACAGTAAGTGGGAAACTATTCCAGTGATCAGTGAGTAGTTTCATAAGTCGAAGGATGAAGGTATCTAAGGAAACTTTTCGAAGATTATACTGTGAAACCTCGATGAACGATGTTATCAACTTCTTCAAACGTGATTTAAAAGATCTGACGTCTGCTTTTTATATGTAATCATAATTTATCAAAAATTTTTTAAATAGTTATATTAAATTAAAAACTTGTATTTAGTAGAATTTTATACTGTTGAATATTTTGCTATCAGTTTACTGATTACAATTTAGCAATTATTAGTTGCAATAATCAATAAATATACTATAGTTGTATAGATTACAGATCTTATATAATTTGTTTTTAAAGTTCTATATTCTTTACTTTCATTATCATTAAAAAATCTTATATAATTGTTAAATATTATTTATTAAATATCAGCATTTTTAAAATAATATCAGTTTTATCAAGAGAAAGATACAATTATCTCTTACAATACAAGGTATAATTTGGTGGTTCATCCGTTCAAACATAGGTTACTAGAATCCATCGGTTTTTTTATCTATTCAGAATGGTTCAAAAAATCTCTAAAAATTCATCAATATACTTTCAACTATCTAGAATAAATATTGAAACTTCATTTTGGAAAATAAAATGTAGTATAATTTTTATAATTACCGAAAGACTCAAAAAAACTTGCACAAACAAGAATCGCTTCTTCACTAGTGACTTGACGGTAAGAGTAAAACAATGTTTTATATTGCTAATTTTATTATTTCGTATCAATATATATATATATATAATTTTTTCGTATATTATTTCTTATGTCACATTATGTTCATATGTAGGTATTATGACTAAAATATGTCTTCAACATATATAGACACCTGTGAACGCTTGGTATACGAAGATCAGTTTTTGTTGCATGTCGTTAATTTGTCATGGAGTTACAGCGTTTCGAAAATTCAGTACGCGTATAACATTCATGCAAGAAAGCCGCAGCGTATTTTTTACGTAACGTGACAGATACGCTAAAAAAACAGGTGTGAAAATTCGTGTAATACAAGTATTTTGAAACATGATACGCCGCTGTTGAGAAACGTACGCTGTTCGACTCTTGAATAAAGATCACGGGTCGATACAATCGTCAGTATCTTCGCACAAGAAAATCATAGAGATAATTTTTGTTTCCTTCGTTTTAACATGGTTATCAACTGATTTGAGAGGTATCATTGATTAATAATAAAAATTAAATTAATTTCGTATGAAGCTATCTTCGTCACTTAAAGTAGAAGTTGCCGTATGCTTCAAATTACAATATCTTAATTCAGAAATTACAATATCTTAATTAACTCGTAATAATTTAAAACAAATTACATTGAAAAATACATACTCTCACCTTAATAATTTTTAAAATCAAGTAACTATTTAACCGCTTTCTATTTTAAAAAATCAATTTCCTGAATTTATAACTCCTTTTCATAATAAAGATTAATCATACGTTAAATGAAAAAGCTTGAAAAATATATAAATAAAATATGATTAATATAAGCATTTAATAATTAATAAATCATATACGGTCTTTCGTTATTTGAATTTTTCGAACGGACTATTTGTTTTTTATTTAGCGTTCTCAGTTTAAAAATAGTAATAAATAAACAATATTTTAATTGGTAAAATGTTCAAAACCCAATGCAAAATATATATTAAAATTTAAGTATTATTATTATCATCTTAAAACTATATAATAATAATAATAATACACACATACATATATGTATATATAGAGCAATAGAATAAATAATAAAATCGTATCTTTTTCCGTCGTTATAACAACTGAGTATACAAATATTGTTTGAACAGACAATGCAGCTTTGCATCATCACCAGAATACACAACGTACCCTTCCTCTTCCACAAAAAATATAGGAATAAAAATTGAACACTTTGTTTGGTATTATCGTTAACAATGTAGGATAAACGTAAAATTTTGCGATCATATTTGTTAATATTGAATAACTCCGGTAAAAAAAACGTACTGTAAGCCGAAAAAATAAACGAAACACAATCGTCTGCGTTCATACGCTATACATATTTTATCTTGAATATAATATAATTTCCTCCTTTCCTTTGACACATATAGATTGGTGAAATCCTTGCAATTGTCTTCTGGACATCCGATTCACTTTCGTATGGCTTCCTTATCATTGCTTTTAGGATTGTTTTAAGAAAAATGAATGTATCAACAACGGGTGAAATCACATCAAAGATCAAAAAAGAAAACACTGAAATTATTTTAAAATATTTCGATGGATATATAAGTACATGGTATACAAAATAATGCCAGAAACTTTCCGTTTATATGTTTTTTATATAATGTTTTAAAATGAAATTTACATTTCCATAAAACATTTGAGGATTGACAAGATTAAAATTTTAAGCATGACTTACAATATAAATACATAAAATAGAAACTACATTAGAAACTCTACTAGATAATTTATTTCCGTTATTTAGAAAGCAATCGAGGTGCAATAAATAAATTGACATTACGCGAATGCTCGAGTTCAACCCGTGTAGAAATTTGTTAGGGATTTCACTATGTAACATATTTCTGATGAGGCCCTTATCGGGATTTGGTAGGAATGCCATAAGTAAGGCTTCCTTATTTATATTTGATGAGACCCTTATCGGGATTTGATAGGGATGTATTAATTTTGTAAATACTTATTTATTAGGGCTAACTTATAAGGGCCTGGAAAGGATTTATTAGGGATGCTATATTAGTATGTTATTCTCCAGACAAAAATAAGCGACACGTATTTTTTTATACGTGCCTATATGTAAAGGATAAGACACTCCTTGGAAAAAATTAATTTTTCTCTTTCGAAGCGAATATCGTCGGAATTGTAAGAGATAGAAAAAAATTTTCTAAAAGAGAAAAACCAAATTTTTTTCTAAAGAGTGTTTCACCCCCTAAAAGTGCGTATGGGCACGTACAAAAAAATACTGACTGGATGTTCAGTTAAATTGCACGAATTTCTATCAGGATTATATTGACAGATATATCATAACTATACGTTCATTAACATCCGTGGATCATCGAAGTAGCAGTTTCCGTACGATTACAACAGAGGTCAAGCAACGCGAATGGTGGTTCGCATTCGAATGGGTGATCGTTTCAAATTAACATAAAATTAATTCCCGTAATATTTCTTCATAAGGCCCTGATAATTTTTCTTACAGGGCCCTGATAAATTTTCTTTACACGACCCTGATAGTTTTTCCTTATAGAGCCCTGATAGTTTTTCCTTATAGGGCCATGATAATTTTTCCTTATAGGGCTCTGATAATTTTTCCTTATAGGGGCCTGGTAAACAATTTGTTACATGCCATGTAGGGCTCAAGTAATCTGTCCTAATAGGCCGCGATAAATTTTAGGGTATACTTATAAGGCCCTTCTGTAAGTCCTAACAATTTTCTACACGGGAAATTTCATATTATTTATAATAATGTAAAAAATGCATACATATATACCTGCATGGAAAGGACAGTTTTGTTGAAATATTAAAAAATTTAGCTAAATACAGATCTGAAGATATAGTAATTTTGTCGGATAGCATCAAAAAATAATTATGTAAAATATTCAAATTGATTGCTAAAATGTTAAAACATTATGCAACATTACTTATCGTAATTGAGTGGCCTACATGTTATATTTATGTAATTATTTTGATAGGCCAACAAAATTATTTTCAAATCTATATTCATACCTGTAGCTAAATTTTTAGACACTTTATCAAAATTGTTTTTTCCGTGTATGTATTTTTTCGTTTTAGGGTAAAATCAAATATTTTGCGAATTTATAGTACAGGCATTTAATTGTCAAACAATATGTAATTTAATTCGTAAATAATAGAAAAAATATTAATTATATATGAATTTGATTATTGTATCGTTACAAATAATAATTGAAACATATCATTAACTTTTGGGAGAGAGAGAGAGAGAGAGAGAGAGAGAGAGAATTTACTGATCGATATATGTTCCACTTTTCAAAATTTGCAAATCATAATTGCGGTAATTAATTCACAGTCGGTTTACATGTTAGTTGTTTTTGTGTAAACTCGATTATTTCTTCTTCCCTCTTATATAGACAATAATGAATTTTACAAAACGAGAGATTTGATAAGTAATACGAGAGCTTTATTTTAAAATCCTGTAATGCAATAAGTCGTTGAATCGCGTGTGACTCTCACATACATAACAGGTGGGTATGTCTACTCACCATAACGTTTCTTTTATATGTTTCACGTGTCAAACGACTACGGGGTTTCCCCTAGTGACACGGAGACCTTGATAGAGTTCTTATTTTGTATCTTAGATGCTTCGTCGTTTATACTTTGAACCTATCATGTGATTTTAACTCTCCGAAACTAACAATAGGTATATTGAACTCACTTAATTATAAATTTCTTTATTAAAAAGGATAAACATTAAAATTTTTTATATCTATATATTTGGATTATTCTTATTAAAATATACTTAATGTTCATTCTTTTTTAATTATTTTGGTTCTTTGAAATTAATTGCCTTTTAACGTAAGTTAAATGAGTCTTACTGCCCAGCGCCATCAGCTCTAAAGAGGGTTTAAATTACTTTTGTATTTCCGTGTGTCTAGAGAACTTTATTTAAATATAATTCTTAAAATAATATTGTATATACAATATACATAATTTTTTATAATATTTATAATAATTCAACAATATTTTTATAAAATACCATCTATAAAACATTTATATTATAAGTTACTTGAGATTGATTGTGTGCTAACACTTCTAATATTATTTCTGTTGCAGGTATGTATCGAGAAAAATGCGAATGCGTTAGCCAACCTAGTTCAATTCGTACGTAAGTAGATCATGAACTTAGCATCTTGTGATTTATAAGAACGTCGTTCTGTCATTTTATTTCCATCTCTTCACTGAGATAATCTATACACGGGATCCTTATTATCTGAGCCTTTTTTCATTTTATCCTTACTTTTATTATCTTCGTATTGTTTTGCGCTACGTATTTTGCCTTCCACTCGACGTTCTGTTCGATAACAAGCTAGAGCGAACAGAATATAATGTAAAAGAATATATACAATCACAAAGAATATATACAATCTGTCGCCATGATGTCTGGAGGAAAAAGCTGCGCTGTCATATCCTCTGTGTAAGGATAAAGGGATCACATCTTCATTGATGATTTGTGTGCGTTTCTATCTCGGTAAAAGCCGAACGGAACATAATCTTTGCTATGAGAGCGAGGCTACAAGCCGCTCTAAGCGATGACTTCTTATACAGCGCTTTATCTCTATAAGATGCACTTTATACAATACCGCTTCCCGTAAGATGTATCATGCTCGCAACAATCAATTGTGTTTCCATCATAGGTAGCTTTGCTATAACGAATGAGGAGGTTGAATGACGGTGCTATTACGTCAAGTGCCTTAATAACGTTTCACAGAGACTATTTCCGTCGTACTTCGCGCTAATTCCGTACCAAACTACTGGCGGGACTGAAGCTACCTCGACGCGATTACCTACCTCCCAGAAATAAGGAAAAATACTCCCAAGCAGTTCTTTCGTTATATTTGTCACGAGTTGGGAAGTACACGCCTCTCTCCGCGAAGTTTCTTTTTATCGATAGAACTTAACTTATCGCGCGATTTTCATATTCTTTTTTGTCATTTTGTGCCATCGCAGTTCGCTATTGTCGCGACATTTTTATTGCCATTATGTTCATCACTCTCTTCTTCTCTTTCTCGCACAGAAGAGAATATTACATTTAATTTAATCGATGACATGAATTTGTTATATAAAAGCTACATTCAATTAAAATATTGATTAAATACACGCTTAATATAATTGCAGTATCCTATCATCCCATAGTAATTCGATAGACTACATATAAATATCTTCGTCCGTAAAACATGGATGGAAATGGATGATAATACCTGACTATAACATGTATATCAGTTTTATTGCATTTATTGGTTAAGCTATTATTTCTTTGTTAGCAGTAAAACAGATTGATTATATTTCGCGAGTTTTTGAATGGTGGAATTTAACGACCTTATTTTCTCCTCTCCCTTTCAAATTAACTGCTGATGGAAAAATATTATAGATACTTTACATATCAAGAGACACTGGTAGTGCTCGGTGCTAAGGTATGCGCAGCGACACTACCGTGGCTAGTTTACGCAAGATTAATATTACACAGAAAGGACGATTTTCCTAAAATATCTAAAAATTAGCTGGATACAGATTTGAAAATAAATTTTTAGAATTATGACTCTTGCAATCCAAAAGTAACTGACTGTTAGCAGTTAGGGACGTGAGAATGAATTGAAGATCATTCATCGTTGACGAGTCGAAATGTTCAAACTTCACGCACATTACGAATATTATGTTCAAGTATTATTATAATGTTTTCACACATTATAAAATTAATTGCGCTTTGTTTACTGCGCCGTACTCTTATTATCCTTGTACTATTAACCGAAATATCATGTTACATAATTATTTTGATAGTCTAACAAAATTATTTCAGATCTTTATCTCTAGCTAAAAATTTTTATATACTTCAGCAAATCATTCTTTCCGTGAAGAGAGAAGCGAAACGATAATTTTCTCCAAGCTTTTTCAACGATGAGTATTTCTATTACAAACATATCGGAGATGTATTACAGATAAGAACTTGAGGATCGTTGAATGCTTAATGCGACAGCTTTATGAATGTGCGGTTTGCTTAATCGATATTTGCATTAATATTGACTAATCAGAAATTTTTGTCGACCGATATAAAATGTGTATCTTGCCATGAATGCAAACGCGGTTTCGCCTTTCCAAACGACTGTATCCATTATGCACCGCAATACACAATCATACGTATTCGTTTACACGCTGCAACATATGGAAACTCAGATAACCATTTTATTGCTCCGCGATCAGAAATGACTAGCTAGAGGAATCGTTTGTTATCATTGGATATTGCATTCGTGGGCGTTCTCAAAGGAGAATTGTGGAGCATGTCCACCATCGGTTTCCATTCTCGCAATCGAGTTCTCAAGTCCGTGTTGCACAGGTCTCGCCGGCGTGACCGACGTGCATTGTATAACGAACGGACGCACGTTCCACCTGCAGAAGAAGAAAGTGCATAATAAATCTTCCGACCTTTCCTCCAACCATCCGGTAGTACCGGTTTCTCAACTGAGAGTCCGCGGAAAATGAGATTTCCCTGCGGCGCGGTGCATGCGGCGCGGCGTCTCCCGCGCTTTCAAAATTCAAAAGGAGCCGCCCCCACGACGCTCCGCTTCGGGAGAACGCGGCTGGATGCTGGATGGTGAGCACGGAAGGACTGAGGCGAAAAGTCGGACAAGGAAAATCAGTTCGTGCTTAACGGAGAGAACTCGACGGCAATCCGTAGCACCTTGGAGAACTGTTGTTGGCTCCATGGCCGTCCTTGTTATTGTCACACGCAAAGAAAGACGCTTCTTTCCGCGTCCTCCGCAAATATACCCAGGCTCGTGCTTATGCGTCGTCTGCGGGTCTCTCCTGTTATTTTCTCATGCTTATCTTAATGGCACTAGACACAATACATATTCCCAGTGGTTAAGAACTTAGGTATTATTCCAATTCTCTCTAATGTCGGTTTATAATTTACCTACTTAATGCACGTCAAAAATACGTTTTAATATTTTTAGTTATCTTTTAACACCTTTTGATATTAATCTTTATTTATTATATTTGCTCTAAGCAAGGCAAAGAAGAAAAAAAGCACATACTCTCTAGTTTCGAAAGAAATTAATTTCTTACGAAATTTTTATAATAAAAAAAGCATTATGCCACTGCAATTACTTTTACCGATTGAAATTTCAATAAAATATTTGCCATTTGTATGGAAATGAAATAATGAGATATGAACAATTGAATCTGTGTGAGAAAATTTTAATAGAATGTCTAGTCTAAATTTATATACGTTTTATCATTTTGATTGAAAAATTCAGTCCAATCTGTTATCAAGCGTTGCAATCGTAATACAGAAAATGGCGTCTGGTGAAAACGAGAAAAGGAATAGAAATAGTAGACGCATTTGATAGCGACTATACTTTACTCAAATGGGTGCAAATATCTTGATTTAATATTACTTTGCGACGCGCAACTTGGGAAAAAGGGAGAATAGCTGTCGATACTTTCCCCTTAGCAGAGAGGAATTCACGCATTAGTAACGGAACGTCGCGCGATTCGTCTTGGTATCTGTCCCAAAAGGAATAAAAATTCGAAAAGGAGGATATATCGTTTCTATTCCAAAGTACATCGATTTAGTTTTTAATTTGTTAAGGTATACATTTTCAGGATTATCACAGAAAATGAATTTTAAAATTGCTTTTCCAGTAAAAATGGGAAATTATCCATGATCAATATAAAATATGTAAATAATATTTAGAATGAAGAATTATAGGAGATTTAGTCTATATTATTAAAAACAACGCAAAAGAAGCTTAGTAACACAATAAAATTTTGGGAGTGCAAATTCAGCCAATATAAAATAAATTGAAAAAGAATGCAGTTATAACGAAAAAGGTAAAATAAAAATACAAATATAAATTTTAATTATTTTATTAAAGTTGTTGTTTAAAGTGCGCAAATTTTGAACGTATTTCACTATAAATTTCAAATATAATATTTAAAAAATTATAACAATTATTTAGAATAGGAACAGTTTAAGGAATTGTAAGCAAATTTAAAAATTTCAGACATTTTAATATTTTCTCCTGATTTTTCCCCCATAACCAATTTTAATTTTCATAATTTTTCCTAATTTTCTCGGTTTTTTTTCAAGGTCGGTGGCAACTCTGACTTTTTTCTTTCAAATTTTGTATACTTCCCTGTTAAATTTTTTATTTTTATTTTGTTGAGATAAGTAATATTAAAAAATTGATTGTAAACGAAGAGTGTAGTTAGTATGATCGTAAAATTTGTCTTTGCTCATATTATTGGCAAATTTAATTATAAAAACATTTAATACAAAATGTAAAATGTTATATTGCAAATGTTTTTTTCGTGCGTTATGTTCGTGTTTTTTTATTATTTGTGACTCATATCCTTTTTTTTGCTTTTTGTAAAAATAAAACATTTGCGATAATGTATAGTTAGTACATTTGATTGCTAATAGTACGGTTCTTCCAAATCTAAATATTTTACATAATAAGAGTTTTTCTAATTTTCATATTTTAATAGGAATATCACTGTATTTTGCCTATTATCAAAACTGAAATATTCCTCTTACGTATATTTGCATAATAACGTGTCTAATCGTATCTTTCTAATAATAACCTATGCGGTTGCTTGCTTTTATTTAATGAACGTAATGCGGATTATGCTGGTTTTGTCTAACAAACATAATGCGGATTTCCGTTCCTGCTTGCCAAGAAGATCTCATACTATCTGTCTTATACCAGCAGTTCAATTTTGCTTTGATCATATTTGCGTATTTAATTACATATTCATTCATCGTAAACCGCCACAACAACTATGTAATATATAGCGATAATATATGTATATGTATAGGTATATCATGGCATTTATAAACTTGATGCGTACATTATTGTTCATTTTTATAACATAAAAAATTAATACACTTCTTATCTTTTGTGAAAAATTATTTACGTATAATATTTATATATGTTAATATTTATATACTTATATTGGAGCTTGTACATAACTGTTTATCTAAATTTGATCACACAATAACGCGAACTTGCTGTTAATAAAATATCCAGATTTGGTCACTCTGTACAAATTATATTCATAATTGTGTAATACTTAGATTTAACACAACAATGCACATTGTTTAATGAAGTTTATATTTGAGTATTGTGCACTGCATACTAATTTATATTGTTTATGTGGTCAAACATAATGGTTTAAATATAATAAAACGGTTTTTGTATGACAAGGCAATATCAGTAACGAATAAATTTTCGAACTTTTGATCAACTTGCTGCACTTAATCATTCCTCAATTCGCTAATAATACGAAATTATACGTTGATATAGGTATATCTTTTTTTAAATTTTATACAGAGTCACTTGGATATATATCTAATCTCATTCATTAGACATTGTTCTTAAGTTCTTTCGGCACATTAGTACAGTGGGTAAATTTATGTGAGGCGCAGCAATTGCATAAAGCTATATGGTTAAGCTATAACGAGGTACACTTTCGAAAGTGGGGAAATTTATAATCTAAGTCCTACTATATATTAGGCAAAGTTACTTCAAGTCGTAAACGTCGGAATATATCAATAGTCAAGCGATCCGTGTGCGTGTGGTCGCGCACGCGCATGTAAAGATGCATTTTGCATGCATATATACATATACATAGGTATTAAAGCTATTCTCTCCTAGCAGCAGCGACCTCCATCGCAGTTATCGGTGAAATCATTTTAGTTGCTAACTCCGTTCACTTTTCGACAGATCAGTTATCATCGATGTATACACGACAGATTAAAAACTGATAGAAAAATTAATTACTTTTACTTGTCAATTTACTTGTCATCGCTTTTCTTCATAGTATAAAAATTTTTCGCGCCATGCATATAAGATACACTTTATTATTTTACAACAAAATTCTCATTTTGATGTACACAGAAAGAATAGTTTTGCTGAAGTATCTAAAATTTTAGCTAGATTCAAATCTGAAAATAATTTTATCATCATAATAATTGTGGAGGCTGTTCAATAGTTGCTAAAATGTCAAAACATTTTGTAGTATTGCTTATCATACTTGATGAGATTTCTACAAAATTATTTTCAAATTTGTATCCAGTTAAATTTTTAAGTATTTTGGCAAAATTGTTCTTTCAATTTAATGACAATTATATTGAAAAACTTTTGAAAAGAATTTTAACATGCCACACATCTCAACTGTTACATAAATTATTAATAAATACCAGATTCACATTCGAATAAAAATTAACCATCAATTAAAGCTATGATATACAAAAAAAAAACATAAAACAGCAAGACGTAAGCAGTAAGCAGCAATTGAGATGTAAAGCAATAACGAAAACAGTAGCAAATTAAAAATGTTGATTTGCTTATTGCTTATGTTTTAACACTTAAGTTTTTCCTGCGCTGTAGTCTTTAACTATGTTAATCAATGAAGTTAACTTATGAAATTTATTATTGACTAAAAACCATATTGCAATCAATCTAATCAATTCAGATTGTATGCGGGATATCCAATATATTGAATATGTATTCAGTTATTCTGTGTATTAAAATTGCTAGGTATTTTGCATCTTACCGTTTTCAGCATAAACAAAAAAATAAAAAAGATAATTTATAGCTAACGATATTTCAAGAGGATAAAAATACAAGAGTTTTCAAGATATTTATGATGTTATTATCTCTGATAATGAATTATTTTCACAAATTCAACAATAATACAATGAAAGGAGATCATAAAGAGTATAGGTATATATTACAATAGTTACTGTACACAGTGCACAAAATAAACCATTCAGCAAGTTAATATTAACCAGCTATTATGATTGGATGGGCATTACTGGAGATCACCTCATTGAACCTGTAATTCTCCCAAATAGGCTATTAATGCTACTTATCTCAATTTCTCTCTTTTCACGTCGTATGCAACACGTAAAAGAGACAATAAATCAGTTCTGATATTAATATACAAAATTATTTATATACAAGAAATAGTTGAGTTTTCAATCTGTGTTTACTAAGGCTTATTTACTCAGTATGGTATGTACTATCTATCAATAAATACTGAATGGTTTTTTTTATTATTATCCTGTATAGCGCGATGTATATTTATACGTGCTGTTTTCTATCGATCCAGCTCGCGTAAGCTTTTGTTCTCGTAATTAACTACCCTTTCATTCGATGCACTGTTTCAACCGACAAATCAGCAACATTTGTCGTTACAATGTGATACTGCAACTTGTATCACACGCGCTCGTATTTCGATATCGATCGCATAGCCGCGGTATATGCGTGATCCTAAAAAACCATCATTTCAAGTGCGAGCTACATACGTTTTGGCGACATGCTGCACGCCTCAACAAACCTTCATGTCCGACACGACGAGGAAACTTTCATCGTATTGGTTCGAAGGAAGCAGTGTCGAATGAAAGAGGAATTGAATCTGAATTCATGCCGCAGGATACAATATGCTGTTCGTAAAGATGGGGTTCTTCTATTCCAAGAAAAGAATTTTTGCGACGAGTTTTACGTGCCTGCCTCAGAGTTTGATAGCAAAAAATAAGATAAAACGGAAAAGGCTGTCTACTAGATATGAATGTACGCTCCTATCAGACTTATATTAAATCAAACACATATCACGATAGTATGGCGTAAGGAAGATATTAACGGTTATAGTGATTGACGAAGTTAACACTTTTAACAGAAAATTACAGCATACACTGTAATGATTTACCTACGTGAAATCGATTTTCCATTATGGCAATATGTCTGTGCGTCATGCGATAAAGTTCGTAACTATGCATAAGGTTTAGTTAGTACTTGAAGTAATTAAAGTGATAGAAGATTGCCTAAACACTCGCCCATATGAATTTCATACCGTGAAAGAAAATAATTATATCAGGATGAAATATGGAGCAATTAGTGAAAGATGTTAGATGTAGCGTGGAGGGATAGTGACCTTATCTGCTTCTAACAGGCACCAATTATCGATTCAGTGAGGAGAGCACTGACCAACGGTTTACCTGTGATTACAACGGTTTAACGTAGTTATCAGATTCAAGAAGACGTCGTCGCGTACGGCAAGTATGACACTGCATCCATCTTCATTTACAAATTTACATTATGGAATGATAATCTTAAAATTTAAAATTATATCCAGATAAATTTTCACAATTCAAAGAAAATAATTGTCATAAATACAGTATTTTTTAAATAAATCATATCCAAAGATTCACTTCTCTTTAATAAAATCTGCGTCATTAGATATAACATAAAGCAATCAACGTATGTTTGTTCAATAATGTTGTACTGCAATTTTCACCGTCTTCTTCGTGTAAACGTAAAGTGATAGTAAACAACCTAAAGAATACAAGTCATGAACAAAACCATTTGTAAATAATGTCGAGTAATTTTTAACGCATTTAGAAAGTAAACATACTTATTGTTCCTTCCTGTTTAAGGGTAGAGAAATCTTTTGGTGATTACGACATTACGTGGGAAAAGTTGGCGAACTAAATGACTAAATGGTTGTGGTAAAATTGTTTCTCAGTTATGTTCTCTTTCTCTTCCTCCACCCCCCCCCCTCTATCTATCTCTCTCTCGCTTGCTATTGGGTCACTCTCAAAATTGCTCTTCTATATGAGTAAGGGATGAATGTTGGCGATGTGAAGGAGCCTCAGGCGCCCCGGAAGAAGGTTCTTTAACCACTTACTACTTACACTCGCGCAATAGATCGCAACCGTTAATTCCGCGACTTCTCTGGCGCGACTCTCCGAACTTTATTAAAGCCAATTAAACCGGCGACACGAACTTGGGGCGAACAGTTGGTATGCGCCGATGGTATGTACCGTAAATGCAAACTCACAATTTGTCGACCCGGCACACCTAATCTCACAGGATATCCGTCGTAACTTCCCCGTTCATGATGCACGAAGTCGGTCGGCGCTTCCAAAAGTTCGTTAAGGATATATGGACCATTTACTTATACTACTGCTACGCTGGCTTGACAAAAGCTTGAGGAACGAACGTTATAATTGTTTCCACTTAATCGGAAAGGGTGATGATATATTTCCTCTCTTATAAGATCTATATACAATATGCAGTTAAAAAGGTAATTTAATAATTATTAAAAATTACTGAAGAATTATATTTAGTAATTTATATCTATTGATGAATAATATAAAATGAAATAATGTAAAAATCGCTTAAAAGGATATTCTCGCTTTCATTATTCTCTTTTAAGATTTCTAATGGAAAAAGTATAAAAGCTATAAATTTAAAACTTGATATATTTATCCTTTGATATTTTAATGTTCTTCACACATTTTTTTCGAACATTATAAAAGATTTTTTTGTAATTATTTGTAAATCTGTATGAACATGTAAAAAATACCGTCTTACGTTTACTATGATTTAAGATATAGAAATTATCTTAAATGAAAAATTAAAAAAAATTCTTAATGTGCATAACCAAGTTAAAAGATTGTTTTTTGTAAAAATGACCAAGTTTTGAAAAAAATTTGATTTTTTATTTTTTTCCCGAGCTTCTTCTTTAACGGAAAAATTGAAGAGTTGGAATTTTTATTTGATTGTATGTCGGGCGAAAGAGAAAAATGTTGTGAAAATCTCCTAAAAATTTGTTTCAATCGGATTAAAACTACACAAGTTATCGTAGCAATAGTGAGCTGGTGTTTTTTTGACATGCCCATACAGATTTACAATAGCTAAAAAATCTTTTGTTTGAAAAAATTTATAAAAAACATTTAAATATCAAAGAATAAATGTACCAAATTTTAAGTTTGTAGCTTTTATATTTTTTTCAAACAAAATTCCTAAAATAGGATATAAAAATAATACGGAAAGCAAAAATATTTCTTCTGATAGAAAGTACAGTACATACTTTTAATGTATGATACACTTATAGTTTTAGTAGTTTAAATAGTTGCTTCACTAATACTTTCTGAATACGAGATAAAAAATTGCGAATAGAAATGAATCCTTAAACAGCCCGAATTGATATTTCGAACAACGAATTTAAAGCTAATGGATGTAATTAAAATAAAAATTAATTCAATCATCGAATAACTGAATTGCAATAAAAAAGATCAAATGACTATAAGTAATAAAAGCAGAAGAGAAAGGAAATAGAAAAATTCTATAAGAAGGAAAGTACGTCTATTTAAAAAAATTGTATGGGAATTGCGATAGAAAAATCAATGAAGAATATAAGGGAAAATGGGACAAGTGAACAAAAAGAGTATAAACGATCTGGAGCTACAGAATGGAGATTTCAGAATAAAAGCGAACCATTGTATTGCGATGCAGTAGCGCAAATCATAGACGATCGTCGAAAACTCGAAACCTCGCTCGTAATAGGAGCGCAATTCGCAAACCTGACATGTATAAGATTTCACTCGGATTATGATTTCGACCCATGGACTAACAAATAGCGAGATCGCTAATGACTGAATGGTTGGTACTTTAGCTATTGTAATACTGGAATTATCTGACCCATTTTCATATGTTAATTTTGATTGTATCTCCGTAATATTCTGTACATATCTCTATCTTCTTCTCCGTAAATTCGCATCTATTATTACCATTTGACAATAGTTTTTAACTGAGAAACCATTCTTTTGAAAGCATTTCGTAAGAAACCGGAAAACGTAGTATTAAAGACAACGCCAAGCAATCGCTGATCGCAAACACACGAGTGCATTCATCCGCTTGAATATCCAACCTAACCGTGCCTGGCACAAAAATCGCCACTGGCGTTATGCCGGGTCAACGGCGTGAGGCGAAAGATACGCGATGAAGGAGCTCGAGGCACGGAGCACATACGGACGACATGGGAAATGAAGAATGCGATAGAAGAACGCGATAGAGGACGGACAAGAGTTCGAGAAACGACGAAAAGAACGAAAGAAGCGTAAGAACCAGAATAACGAAGAATAAGACCGAAGTACAGTGTTAGTCGGTAGTATGGCCGGGGTGAAACGGCGAATAGCGCCTCGTGAGCGTGGGTGGCCGGGGGAGGGGGGGAGGGGGATGAGACTAAGGGGTGAGGTTTCGCACGGGGGGAGGGAGGCGAAGGGGGAGAGCTGGTGGATTTTGCGAGAGTCGCGCGAAGGGGCCGGGGGTGGCGCCGCGGGCCGCGCCGTCGCCCAGCATCCCTCGTTTCCACCCGCCCACTCTTGTAAAGGCGCACCCTCACGCCGAGAGTATCTGGTAGTCATACGCTGGCCCGTTGCGAGCCCGCTGATGTAGCTGCCGCTGTTCTCGCTTTCAGTGATTTGCGTCCACGTTATATGCGTTACGCAGTGTATAACCGCGTGTGCCGGTTCGATCGAAGTGTGCGAATAATCTGATGGTAGTACTTGTTCTCGCCGTCGCTCCGTTTGCTCAACGTTTATTCGTCGTAAAATAAATGCGAAAGGTGCGAAAGGCTTATCAATTTTCGTGATTGTTTTCTTAAAACAAACGATCGAGTGTACATCCTCGAATCTTGTCAGGATAATGGTACAGTTGAAGTGACCGTAACAGTTGTCAAGACCTCAACGTTTGATGTCTCGGTGTATCTCAATAGCTGTAATAGTCGCCGGTTTGCTCACATGGTCCATGTTTTGTTTCTGTGATTACCTCGCCGTGGCTCCCTCTCGACCGCTTCCGCTCACGGCAATGAGCCATCGTGTCTAAAGCGCGCGCTTTAGCGACCTCGTGTGTGAGGCCAGCGTGTGCGACGCGACACGGGTAGATTTTGCTGACACGGGATGCTCGGACAACGACGGTGCTTCCAGTGAGATGCTTGCCGATAGACGTGGTCGCAGTAGCTGTAGGATCATTGACACGATCTCTGAACCCCTGATCAACAACCTGGCTGTCAATTACAGCGGGACCGCGTTAACGTCCAGCGTCTCGAGCGACTTTCATTCGGATGAAATCGTGTGATTGACATTATCCTGAACGGTCGTTGCAGTAGTATCGAGGACTAGTGCTTCGTATTGCGTTCTCCATCATTTCCTCTGTCTCTGCTTTTAGCCACGAAGCAGAATATCCGCGAGCAGAAATGCAACGTCGTTGACGTTAAAATCGACGCAGCCGACATTCAGACCATTACCTTCAGACGTCTAAAGTCTATTTAACGGCTTCATGATCGGCTTTACGACGTGAAGCTTTTTGTGTGAAGGAAGTAGTAGAATAGAAACTGAGAGATTCAGAGAAAAAAGACTTTACTGTTCTAAACAAGAGATCCTTTACTCCTCGGAAGATCGGTGTTACGTTTTTTACAAGACTCCTCGAGACGCTCAAAAACTTACGGAAATTGAGCGGAGAAATGGATACGTTCTTGATTATCGGCATCTGCTTCTTCTGCTATGAGATGTGCGATTTAATCAGACGGTATACCGCCCCGCAGGCGATAGAAACGCATTGCCCGGCGGAAACCGCCACCAAGAAGACGCTACCCCCGCAGAAGATATATTCGATTTCTCGCAAGATTCAGGGATCCCGTGCCTGTTGCCCGCAATAGATCGTCGCGCGTTTGATTCCGGTGCGGATATATAATTCCATCTAAAGCCGTCTAACATCTGTTAGTGTGGGAAAGCGAGCCGCTTTGTGTGGGCTACGGCGAAGGATCTTCGCTGAACCTCAAGCGGATATAGAACTGCGCCGGGCCAAGTCGGAGCAAATGGATGGCCATGCGAGATGGATTTACAGTTCCGCGCAGTGATAACAGACGCCCGTCTCGGAGATTCATGATGTTTACGGAGGTTCGAGGTAGCGACGCGATCGATAATGATTTGTCAGCTGTTACGCCACCTGGAACGCAGACCAACGAATCGATCAGTTCTTAGATGACGAGTTCGTAGACGTGGTACGACCAAGAACGGCAATTCGCGATTAGTGTCGGTGAACGTGTCGCTTCATTCATAAATGTTTTGAACAAGATAATGCGCAAGATTGTGAATCGATAGACACGATGGATAGGATCTGTCGGACGGTTTTGCCCAAAACAAAATGGTTTGCTGACGAGACTTGTTAGAGTTATTACCAATATTTTTTTATTCAATATTCGCGTATTTATGCGATTCGGTAGCGACAATGCGCGTTCACTCGATTTGTCCGCGGATGTGTAAAACCGATAATGGCAAATTTCACTTCAGCGATACTAGTCGCTGCAGTGTGTGCGATGCTGTTGACGCAAAACATAAAAAGCAAGAGATAGATTGTCGTTAGGCGCGTTTGAGAGACCCGGTAAGTGATATCGATTGAGACGTCACGGTGGATAGCTCGCTACGAAAGTGAGGGAAAAGCAAACTCGCTTGACGAACTCTTCAGTACGTGCCTGTGAATGCAAACTTTAGTGTTGGACGCCGAACGCCGTCGATGCACCAAACCGCGTCATATAAACAAGAAGTGAAGTTTCTTTTGTGTACATCAGTTAAACGCGGTCGTGAATAGTGATGCATTATTCCTTCGAATATAGCACGCATCGTGTTGGTACGTTCAAAGGGAGACGAAGAGGAGTAGTAAAATCGTTTATACGTCGTGATTGTATATGTTCACTGCCCGTAACTCAAACTTAACGCCCGCGGTCGTATCGAAAAGTTTCTGTAGGAAGTAACTTCATGGTTGGTGCAACGTCAAAATGTTTTGACGCAAAAATCCTTTGTTGAGATCAGAAGAGAAGAGGGAAGGATTGATATAACTCAAAGTGTGTTAACAAGGAAAATTAGACTGCAGCGCTGTTATATTTTGCAGTTACCTGCAAAGGTCCAATTTACCTTTAACAAAAGCGCGTTAGATAAATAAAATAAATAAAATATGCTCACATCTGCGTTGTCAGTGAAATTTCTTTCCGGAACAGAAGTGGTACTCGCACTGTTTTTTAGTTACACGTTTAATAAAAAAGATTTAACAGTATCAAGTAAAAGCATCGTAAATTAAATTGCTGCGATGTGTTTTCTAATGCCATATAATGTGATTCACGATGCATGCATCAAAACATTTTCCAACCGATTGTGAGTGTGTTTCTGATCAACCAAAGTGGGATTTCTCGTGCCTGAAGATTTAGTACGAGGGCACAAGGCAAGATTCGTTCATCAACGACGAAGAAGGGGAGGGCCATGACAAATGTTCGATACCAGCTACAAAGTTCGGTGTCCCAACGCTACGACGCTCTTATGACCCCTTTTTGGCCGATAGCCCAAGAGAGATCGAAACGAGAAATTATCGAAAATTAGAAGAGATGGACTCGCTGGAGCGTCTAATGAGTTCCCGTTCTCACCATCCGGCTCTCACGGCAGCCACGCGATCGCAGAATGCCTTTGTACAGGCTAATCTCTGTTCCGTGATAGGCCGCAAAGGGCGACACCTCAACGGAACTTTCTGTTTAACTGGGGATACGATGGAAGGCATCATACAGTGTCTGGTCTTCCTCAAAGCTTTTTCGGTAAGAAATTCGTATCCGTATTTTCTTTATGCTCATGTGTTCGCTCGTATTGCTCGTATTTATTGAATTATTGATTTGACCTTCTAATAAGATATCGAGAGAGAGAGAGAGAGAGAGAGAGAGAGAGAAAAGAAAAGAAATCTTCCTTCTCCAGATGCTTTGCTACTTTTGTGATTTATATATCAAAATCTTATAGGCCTTAGAAGAGAATAACACATTATATGATATATCTATAAAACATACATACATATATATATATATATATACACATAGGAAGAATATAATGTGTTAAAATATGTTCATGAAATTTAGGATAATGTTAATAAAATTATATACGCGATATACTGATTGTCTTTTAACTATCACGGGGTAAAGTAAGAATGAATGACTATCCGTTTAAAATGGCTAACGCGTAAAAAGACGTTTCTTACGCTGATGCCAACGACAATGAGTTATTCCAGCAGTTAATTCCCGTATGTTATCTCGTTAGACACGTTTAAAGAACATGATTCATTTGTCGCACGCCGAGAGAATTTAGATATCTTTATCAGGTGTCGACAGTGTTAACTAGTAATTAAGACTTTTTTTTGTTAATCTTCTTTTTTGCTTTAGGGATGCCTTTGTTTCGCGTTCGCGCTGCACTTAGAAGATTGCTTTCTTTTTGGTACAGTAAATTGAGGTGCACTTTGTAGTCCATTTCATTTTCCATATGCAACTGTAACAATGTGGTACGTATATGCATTGCGTTTGTACAAGTATGCCTGCGAGATATGTAAAAGCGGGAGAGTATTTCGAAAGTTCTTACGATGTGATTTGTTCTTCATTGCTAAAACGAGGAGACAATAAGTAGCTAATTACATTTAATAAAATATTATGGTAATTCACATTATGAAGTACCAAAGTAATTCAATAGATCGTTTTCCATAATTCAAGCGTTCAGTGCATTACCCGCGATTCATTATTATATCGACCAAGCTGTTACCATATTTTATCCGCGAGACATACCTACAATTCCAGATCAATTTAATTACATTTCGGAAATTTCCATACTCACACAATGTCATAAATACACATATATATATCTCGAGTTTCAAAGCAGCGATTATTATATAGAGAACTATTTTAAGTTAAGTTATATACTGTGTAATGTACATACTATGTCATGTATATATTATGTAGCAACGCACTACACATTTATACACGTAATATTCTTTATGCGAGAGAAAAACATGCCTCCGAAAAAGCGAATAAACTTTTATCTAATTAATATATTTCTAAATAATAAAGTACTTTACATACCTGTATTTTCTCTTGTACAAGAAAAAAAAACAAATAAAAAAATATACTGAAGCTAAATTATCAATAAAATATGAATTTAATACCGATCAATTATCGTTACTATTATTAACCTTTACCGTACTAATATGGGTAACTAGTGACCGAGCGATTCCTGTTCGTGCAAGTTTCTTTGAGTCTTTCGGTAATTATAAATTATACTACATTTTATTATTTTCCAAACTAAAGAGAAAATATTTATTCTAGAAAGTTGAAAGTATGTTGGTGAATCTTTAGAGATTTTTTAAATTATTTTGAAGAGGTGAAAAAACGAAGAGATTTGAAGTGATCTTTGATGGTATGGATGAGGTACCAAATTGTAGATGGTACGGTAAGGGTTAATTATTGTTACTATTGTAAAACAGCTTTGAACGTACAAATAGAATTTGTATTAGTAATTACTATTAAGTAAAAAATAATTTTAAAAAATTCTATTTGCGTACTATCGTTAAAATTTATCAAGTAATATGTTTATCAAACAAAAAATTACAAAGTTGCACTGCAAAAAATAAAATGTTAATTTTAACTTAAAGACGTATAGTAGATTTTCTAAGACGTGCAAAAATGTTAAAATTAACATTATTGTGTTAACTTCAACACTTTTGTGTGTCTCAGAAAATCCACTAAACATCTTTAAGTTAAAATTAACATTTTATTTTTTACAATTTAAAATGTAGAAGCCAATGTATATTTTTCCTATTGTGAAGTAAATGTTTAGTTGTGTAGTAAGTCGTTTATTCCTTTATCAATAAGACTCTTTTTTTTTCACTTGTTTAAAAGAATACGTTACCTTAATGAAAAGAAATGTAGGTAGGAATAATAAACGAACTATAATATTACGCAGGTATTAAAAATTCTTACATCCAGAACTATAAACATATTTATTCTCTAATTAGAAGATAAACAGAACATGTGAAAAATTAATAAATAAGTCAGCATTTGTTAAAATGTTTGAAGTTAGCAGTTACGTGAAAATAAACTTGCTTTTTAAAAGATTAACATGCACTCTACGAGCAGCGTAAAATAAACTTGTCCATTTTATGCTGCTCGTAGAATACATGTTACTTTTTTGTGCGTTTGAATCGTTGATAGATGCTTCATAAAAAGTTTCGATCAGGTTGTCTATGTTACGCTCTACGTTGCTGATCGTTAATCGACGTTATGAATTTTTCAACGGATGTTATAAGTCAACGTTAGGATGAAGCAATTTCCATCAAATCGATCTCGATATCGCCTTTCTGCCACGTAAGATTTTTGCCTCAAAAGCAAGCCTCGGCAGCATTGAAAGACGAGCATGCACTTTCTTGAAGCAATAAAGCCTCGATGTTGTTTTCAAGTTGCGCATCGATACCTAGGGCAAAGAGCTTCAGAGTAACGTCTCAAGAGAAATTTAAACTCGGAATTGCGAAAGGAATTGAGCTTTCCTTTGACCAAACTCTCCGATGAATTGGCGCATGGCCGAGTGTATACAGAACGTTCTGCTTAGTATCGTCTCATCAATCTCAGCGTAATTTAATTTGTGAGTGTGTTCGTCCTCGTTAAAGCATAGAATTTGATCAATTGCAGAAATTAAATAATGAAAATAAATGTCAAATCATGAACTCATTAATGATTGGCATATATCGAATTATTCACATACATATCCAAATTGTATAATAAATATACTCGTTTTTCTTTGTTTTGAAAAAAATCGCAAGAGAAAACAAAAGTACACGGAGAGAATTTTTCCTTAGAGTTTATCCTGAAAATATGATAGTCGTGGAACAACATTTCCAAGAATTTTAATGTATAAATTTCTCTTATTCATTAATAAAACTACGAATGAAATATAAAATAAGTTTGATTAATTTTACTGAAGTGCATGGTAAAAATCTTTAAAATATTGTATTGTAGCACAACTACCATATTCTCGGGGTAAATTTTAAAACAAAATTCTCTCCGTGTAGTTTTCATTTTTGTACTTATTTATTACAATTATTACTTATTCATTCACACTTATTTATTCATGTCGTCACTTGTTTAATGCAACTGTTCAAAATGTTGGCTTCTTGCAGCAATGCACGTATTGTATCTTATATGGACAGCTCATGTTGCAGACAAACATTGATATCTGGTTAATGTAATAACTCACCGATCCAGCACTCTTCTGTCTGGAAATCGGCGCGCATATTCTCGCACTGCCTCTATAAAGCATTATCGTTAAAGTCGTACACAAAAGTAATAATATTCCGCTTTTTTGTGAAAATATTTTTGTTTGTTTACATTTCTGCCTTTCTCTTATAAATTTGTCGGTAATACTCATCAGAAACCATCGAGTGAATTACACCTGTTACAATTCTAACGTTGAATATGCTAATATGATTTTCGTGTATGCTTTCTGTGATGGTAACGCGGGAGGCGGTGCGAGAAAATATGCGCGCCGATTTCCAAACAAGAAAGTGCCGAATCGGCGAGTCATTACATTGAATTTTAATAAGCTACGACAGATCGGTTCATTTTTAATTCATTAAAATCCATTAAGAGCAAATTTGCAAGTAAAAAATAAGTACAAAATTACGTTTTATCTGTTTTTTGCGATTTTCTCCAAAACGAAGCAGAAACGAGTATATCTCTAAAGGATTTTTTTCTTAATTTATCAATTTCCTACGCGCTTCCGAAGTTTGGCAATTTAAATTTGGGACACCTTGCATGTATATAATATACATATATAGGTACATATATATATATATATATATATAAGTTGCATCGATTTTGCACATATATATTCGAAGAATATAATTTTTTATTTTGTAATTTGCGATCAGCAACGTAGAAAGTCGTTTGTTCCGCGCACTGAAACGAACAGATAATTTTGTAGCGCAGTTGCGGCAGATTAAGCCTGCATGAATACCTTCTACGCCGTACGGATCATTAATCAAACGCTTTTTGCGAGTCCATTCGACTGTTATACGCGGCTGCTGGTAGGTACGCGCGGATGCAGGCGTAAAAATTTACAACGCGCCGAAGATAGGTATCCCTTTTCTCGCCCATTCACCACAGCGTTGCTTACGGCAATATGGTGATAATTCATTTTTTTGCATGGGATTTGTCGCTCGTCAGGGAAATCTTTGGTATGCATCTTATACATATAATCCCCGTCATCGTTGTTATCGACATCGTCGATGACATGGTCGATGCAAAGGCCAAGTGGATGACATTCTTCGTTTCCGTCGCATGTCTAAGATGAAGGGTGAGACGAGGGTGAAGATAATATCTCTATGAGGGTGCCTATGAATTTTTATACGACCCGCCCGCGGCTAAGGGCTCACGAGAGGACGGAGAATTGCTGTGAACCCTTAAAAATAAGAACTTACCCGGCCGCGAAGATAAAAGTTATCGGGGGCATTGCACTGTAACGAGGAAGTCTCCATTCCATCCAACGAAAAGGGCTCGATCAAAGGGATGTTATCGAGAGGAAGGGACTTTCTTTATCCATTATCGCACAAGGAATCTTCTTGGTGATGCGAAGACCTTTGTTATAAGATTGTCTTCGGATATAATTTAAAATGATATAATTTTTGGACACCATGTATATAATTAAGATTAAAATATGGAAATATATATGATTATCATTATTAATTTTATTTCATTTCTTTTGCAAACTTTATATTTGGTTATACTAAACCTGTAGTGATTTTATTGAAGATCAATAATGCAAAATGAATTAAATTGCTTATATTTTGTTTTATTTGTTGTAAGTATATTACAATAAATATTTTAGTGTAAATATTAACATTTGAGTTTACATTTAAATTTAATTTACATTTAATTTTATATTATATCGATATAAGTATTACAGAATAAATCAAACATTTGTCTAAATTATTATTTATAATGAACGCAGTAATTATTATTTTATTTAGTAGATACGATTTGGATACAAGTAATAAATGCTTTATTTCATCCTTTTATCATAGTCATTCGCATTATTTATTATGATATTTTTCACGATGCTAAGCGTTACGATACGTAAGCGTATATGATTGGTAGCAGGAATATATTCTACAAACTGAAATATTTCGTTTATGTTTTGCAAACATTTTCACATATGCGAAATCGCTGTTTGCAGTACAGTTCTGAATCCTCACATTGTGACGTATCGTACGACGATAAGTCTTGGAAAGAAGTTACGAGACATAAGTTCTCGCCCTTCGGGAGGAATGTATATACATTGATCTAGAAGCTACACAATATTTGAGGGTTAAATATATGGACTTCAGATATTTCAATCTGCCCTTGAGTTATGAGATTTCACTTTTCCGAATTTCTATTAAGTTATGGTAGCGCTCTATATACATTATGTATGTAAAACTTATCACGCCTTTATCGTGATATATTTTATCTTTCATGAAATAGTAAAGATCACGAAAATTGTAACATATTAAATTATAATTTTCGAAATTTAACCATTTCATGGAAAATGAAATATAGCGATAATATTGATATATAATATCGATTACTTTTGCAATTATAAAGACGTTAATTTGCTTTTATTATCTCAAAGATATTAATTTTTACTTGTGATGCTTTTCTATCAACGCGACAGTATTATGTAATTTCTGCTACTTTATAAGTAAATGTATTATTATAACACATTTTTAGAGAAAATACACAACTTCGAAGATATACTGAACGATTTTGTTATCATGTACTCTTTCATGTTCAGAAATAAACGAATAATTGCTTCAGTTGTATCAATTAAGAAATTTCTATGTCTGTAATGTGATTCTAATTACATTACAGATTTATATTGCGCTATTCTACTTAAACTCCGAAAATATTTTCAGTGATGGGAAAATCCATTGGAAAATCGTCAAAGGGTGCCAGAGCGTTAAAACTTAAATCCAAAGCCTGTGTTTGCTCACGAAATAATCCATTGGTCTATTACCGAGCGTGAATGATATCCTCGTCGACGTGGAACCTCGTTTTTCCAGGAAATCGAATAACACTTTGAAAACTCTCGTTCTATCCATTCCGGATGTTCGATGGATATATCACGCGCTGTTTGGCGTTTATTTAGGAATTCAAACAATCCGCACATATCTACATACACATAAAATGTTATTCCGCTGAATGAGAAAAATTCATGTATCATCAGATACTGGGTGCGTATTTATACAACAAAAATTTAATAACGTGTAACAATAGCGGGATTAATTGTGCGAAGAATATCGGATGAAGTGCAGTGGAGAATATATAGCTTCATTGTGATACGGAAAGATATTTGTGTGGAGAAATTATCAATGTGAGTATGGAATCGAGAAAAATATTTAATGAAATAAATGAGTAATGTTGCTTATTACCACTTGAAAGAGCAATATGTAACATTGAAAAAGTTGCTGGGTTATATAATAGATCTATCTACATGAATTCTGACGTTTTACGAATCCAATCTAACAAAAGCGCATAGATATTGATTGATAGCAACACGTACGCTAACAGAGACATGATTATTAATTGTTTGATTCGATGATGGTATAATAGTATCCACGAGCTGTAATATTTCTACGTTATTAATTGTTTTTGCGAGATATGCAGATTTTTATATATAACTGAAATTCAGTCCATTTTTACCATATTGTATTCTCCTAGATATAAATTTATAGTTATGGGAAGTAAAATAAAAAAGAAAATTTTTCAAATATAAACCTTAAGAATTTATCTTATATGAAAAGAACGATTTTGCTGAAGTATTTAAAAATTTATAGCTAAATACAGAAAGTAATTGTAGTTGCAATTTCAAAATAATTATGCAAGACGCTATGTAATAAGTAGGGTATTATGGGCATACGGAAAAGATGGTCATAGGCCATAATTTCTCCAAATTGATAAATAGTGCATTTTTATAGTCATTCTTAAAGATAATCAATATTTACAGTAGTTCATATGAGTATACTGTTCAAAATAACAATATTATAAATATTATCTATAATATTGTTTCTCTCGACTATCTGCAAAGTTTTGCACGTGTCTGCTAAAAACTGTTATAATGTCTAATAAATTACAGTTAAGCTGTCATAATCAACATAACATTACATACAAAATAAAGGTACGTAAATTGCAATGTGACCTAATACTTTTATTTTCACTATTTATTTATAAATACTATGGCTATCTTTCTTAATGTCATGGCCATCTTTTCCCTAAAAATCAGATAAGATGGCCAATGCATACTTTGTAATATTTTGATAAAATTAAAGTTCTGTTAAGTATTTTGTCTTTAATTTCGACAGTATTTGTTACTTTAAGCTTCAGTGAAAGTAATATCCCAAATATTGTTAAAAAGTAACAAGAATAAATGTATGTTTTTTGCATTTTAAAACTATGGCCATCATACCCGAGTTTACCCTAATGCTGCAAAAATTTTTGGTGTCTTAGCAGCTTGGATGTCTTATATAATTATTATAATGTTTAAATAAAATGATTTTCAGACCTATTTAGCTAAATTTTTAGATATTTTAATAAAACCGTTCTTTTCATGTAAAATTCACAATTTCATGTAAAAATTTATACTTTAACGGAAGTCACGTATAGGGAGAATGCAGTTTTTGCAATATTAAAATATTGTCACGACAAAATTTTATTTCACTAGCAATATTTGTAATTTTTACATGAGGTGCGATCTGTTTTATCGTCAACGATCCAAACGAGCATACCGGACACGAGGATAAGTTTTATCGTCGCCTCGATGTCGGGCGTCGCACTTTATGCCAACTTTCAAGCAGACATGGACTTGGAATTTATAGCTACTCTGTAAAGACGGCTCTCACGACGATATTCCGCGTATTTCCAGAGGGAAAAATGTGGGGCAGTAAAGTACGTACTTTTCTCTCGAAAATAGTCATATTCGATTCATATTTTTGTTTCACAACTCTTACTTTAATAAAATAATCAGAGTAAAATGGATGAGTTCATTTCATGATATAAGACGCTATTGTAAGTTTTCTACGATATTTCTCAAAACTTGAAGAGGATACCTATGAGCGGATTACAACCCCAAGACTTTTCCATCATTTTCAAGATCCCGAAGTTGCAATACAATACCATCATATCCGTTCATATTTCATCCTGTCCTTGTCTTAATATGAGCTCAGTAAGATGGATTTTATCTCACGAAAAGAATTAATAGCGTAGACGTATCGCCGCGATACTTTTATATTTTATTACGAATCGGACGATTAATATTTATGTCTGTTAGCGTATACTGTTGCTGTCAGTCACAATATCTTCACGTTTTTGCTAGATCGTATTTGTGAAATATCGGATTTTGGGAAAACGACGGAAACGCAGGTATCACAGATTGTGACACATCGTCGACATTTTGTAGTAGATCGTGTTGCTGTTTTTGCCGGGCAAACCCGAACGTTCCAGGTTTCATTTGGCAGTTGTGTAAACACCAATTCGCTGCCAATAAACCTTGTTCTTCCTATATATGAGTACGCGAACACTTAAGTATTCAAAATCGTTTCAAATTCTACAACGTGTCATCAATATCCGCCATCTGTTACCGCGCAGCGCTCGCTTGTCATCTCGTGATAAATTATCGCCTTTAAGATCCTACTAAAATCTCAATTAATATTCGACCGTACGTAATGTCATTTTAATACGATTAAACTGCTTCGTGATATCTTCGTCATATTTTTCAACTAAAAATAATTCAAATAAAAAAAATCGCTTTTATTTTAATTAGAAAAAATAAAAAATAAAAAATGTTCTAAAAAGATAAAAATACAAATCGACCGATTAACAATCTAAAATTTTCTTTACTAATTAATATCACATTTATCATACAATATAAAATATGCAAATATAAAAATGAATTTAGTATCATTGGTTAAGCTCTATAATTAATTCTTGCGAAGCTTATATAATAAAAACATTGTTTTTGTAACGAAATGTATTGAATTATAAACGTCGGTAAATCAAAAGAAGTGGTGGTCAATATATCTCTTTTTATCTTTGCCTTAGGAATTGATGTTGAAAATTATTCGTAACCTGTCTAGCGTTATTTTCGTTCATCGTGCATATTAGCAAAACGTAATGGGATTCTTTTTTCCAACAGACCGTTTCTCTCGTCGAAATATTCCGTTATATACGTACATGCTTTTGCGCCCGGTATTTTACATACACGCACCATCTGTTCGGAGATTTTCCGTCCCATCCACCGTGCACGAAATACGGAGCCAAACAAACCGCGAAAACCGCCGCGTTATTAACCTTCGGATTATCAACTGCAATACCGATGTATTAAACAGAAGAATTTTTTTTTTATCGTCAGTCTCGAGGAAAAGGTATATTACGTACTATGGAATTTCATAATATGGTCTCGTAGTTCGTACCATGGTGAAATATAGCCGATGGCAATTTTTTTCATTGAAACAGCTTTCATACACGTGGAAGGAATATCGAGCGACAGTTTCAATTATCTCGAATTGAAGGCTGCCGCTTGCGTCATGTTATTTTATGTTTCACAAATGACACGGGGATTTGACACTTTAGCGAGAATAGCTCGTCGACGTTATGCGCTGGAGCGAAATTATGCGCCCCATTATCTTTCATCCCGTATTATATATTCCCGCGCCGCGCACTGCAGCTGCGATTATTACGAGCAGTGTTCAATTATCGATAAAGAGAGGAGGTCAGAATGTTTCGGGCAAAAATCTTGCGTCATCAACATGGTGCGTTATATCAGCGTTGCGGAAAGTTCGTCGATATACCGTTCCGCCTACAGGGATTTGTATACATGATCGAACTTAATTACGCGATATGCGTGAATTACTCGCCACCGTGCGCCATGAGGGCATAAATATTCACTGCAGCCCTTGAGTTATTAATATTGGGTAAAATTAATTATTGCTTTGTTTCTGATAAAAAATTATCTACTAATATATTTAGCTATATATACCGAGTCAGCGTAGTACGCTCGGGGCAACGCTAATATTTGCGACGCGTTAATGGGACCGCGAATTTGTTGTTTCAAATCCGTCGTTGTTCAACCACCACCGACTGAAAACGTGTAGAATTTAACTCGTAATATTACCCAAATATCTATACAGGTATGTACATTTCTGACATCATACGAACTACGCATATTGTTGCAATTATTTACGCTTGATGTTTACTTTGTAAGCTGCTCGAAATAAACATTTCAACGAGATTGCTACTTCTTATTGCCATGACAAATTTATGTGATGAAAAAAACAATTTTGCTGACATATGAAAAAATTTAGCTAAATACAGATCTGAAAATAATTTTGTTGGACCATCAAAATAATTATGTAGGAAACTCGAGCATGAGTTGCAAAAAATTTTAATATTCTACCAACCAGCTTGACCGTCCTACATAATCATTTTGATAATCCAACAAAATTATTTTCAGATCTTTGCTTACACTGTTAAATTCATAATGTCGAATATACTCAATTTGATTTATTTTTAATCATTTCTATAAGTCGCGTCACTGCTTAATATATCGTTAATTTAACTAAAAAAAATAATAGAGTTAAATAATTTAATTCAAGAAAAGGTATTAAATTTGAATCAAATTTAGTTTATTATTTATTAAGTGCAGAAAGTTGTTTACTTTTGAAACTAACTGCAGAAATGGATTGATTTAAATTTTGACACACTTGGAAGTTAAGAATATATAACAAAATATTATTTTTAACATAAACTATAGGGATTGGAGTTATCATTGCTTCTTTGATATCTAACAGTGTAGCTATATTTTTAGATACTTCAGCAAAACCGTTCTTTCTGTATGCGATCGTTACATCACGTTGTTATGCATTTTATAACGTATTGTATACCCTGCGATTGTAGAAAACTGACAGCGCTTTTACGCGGGATGCGCGCCATCAGATGCGGCATGCACGGTATTTCGTATTATCGTAGCGTGAAAGCATTTTGATTTTAGTAATATCACCAATATCAACGTATAATCGCACTTTGCATATATTACGACATATGCAAGTGGACGATAACCACAGGCTGTTATTATTTGTAAAATACACACGACGGTGAATGTATACGTGACACGAGGTCTGATATCATTGTACACTGGTTCGCGCTTATCCCAGTGTTGTTGTACCTGCTATCAATTTTCGACATATCCTCTAGTGATGCACATTCATTTTCACCTATCTTTATAGTTATCAAAAATTATTCGAATTTGGGTACTCGGTAAAATTAAAACAATGTAATACATCAGAATGAAATATTAATAAATATTAATTAAACTTATCAATTCGATATAATCACCGATGACAGTGACAGATGATAAATAAGTGCGCACTTTATCATTCGTATGGAAAGGATCCCGAACTAATCATGGTTATGTTTCGATACATACACTACTAATATTAACAATCTGTAGTATACACATAACATGAACAATAAATTTTTAAGAATAAATAAATGTCCGTGTAAATGATATATATAAATAAACATATGATAAAGAACGCCAATTATAATCGGTCAAAGTTAGATGTTACGAATACAATATATATATATTCTTAATTTAAATTTAATTATCTCAGATGTGACTGTGCGCCGAAGCGTTTGAACATTAAACACATTCAATCTGAGACGTTAATAATATAAATATGATAAGGCGTCGAAACATTCGGACATTCGTATATATGAAATAATCCCCCCTAAATTGATTCGAAAATAAATATTACCTCAGCACAGGATAAAGCTGAGGTAATATTTTTCGTAATAAGTTCTTTACCGAATCAATATTATAGGGAGGATTATTTCATATAGTATAAGAATGTTCGCGAATGTTTCGGCGCCTTATCATATTTATATTATTAGCATCTCAGATCGAATGTGTTTAATGTCCGAACGTTTCGACGCACAGTCACATCTGAGATAATAAAATTTAAATATTAAGAATATACATATATTGTATTCACAACATCTAACTTTGACCGATTATTGGCGTTCTCGATAATAAATTTTCAGTTCTGACAGTATATATGAGAATTCGGCCTGTATGGGAAAAATGCCTTTAATCAAATTGGCTAAAACTGTGAGAGATATTTTATAGGTTACGAGATGCTGTTTAAAATCGCCAAAGACACAATCATAAAAGATAAAATTTTCAGCCACTTTAACTGAAGTCACTTTTTCCATATAATTAGTATATAGAGTCTTTTAAGAAACTTCTTTTGATTCACGTACATATCATTTATCGTAATCGAGGCATGACGTCGTTCAGAGATTCATCTCCCGGTTACATGACCGAGATAGAACAATGCAGCCTCGATCGCCAACAGAGACGCTGATGGGGAAGATTAAGCAATCTCAGGTGCATGACATTGATAGAGCTTACATAGCACTTGTCACCTTGAGATACCGCGGACTGCGCGCGTGGCGACCTGGCGATGTCGGCCTGAATAGGAGTCAATAGAAGGGTGATCGGTCTCGATGGAAAGGGAAGGGAGGTTGACAAGATACATCAATGCTTTGGCAAGGAATGTTATATCAGGAGTGGCAGTATGAATAGCAATGCTGTTATTATTAATGGAGCACGTCTAATGTCTCTTTTAACTTTCTCGCTGTAACCGCATACTTACGCGTCACCGGAGAACCTTGTCTGACACTGATAATAAATGGAAAAGCGAATCGTTTCATGTCCGGGAATAAAATATCTGTTTTTTCCAACCGATTGAACAGTTCAGAATTGCTTCTCACCTTTCTAATTTTTCAATAATAATAATTAATTTAAATAATCATAAAAATAAATTAAAAAAAATTGATTGCGCAGTAATTTTCAGTCAAAGTACATCTTCGCAATAAATAGAATAAAATAAAAATCTCACGTTTTATTAGTTACGTTGATTTATTCCTGACAATAATATTGCACAAAAAACGCTTCAGCTGATATAATAGCAGCATGCTCGTATATATGTAACATAGAACTTTAAGAAATTTTATTCGTGCAATTTGTATAGCACGTATACATAAACACTTATATTCCTCTCTCGTTATAAACAACGCGTATCTTCTTACCACTAAGTATTATCTTTTCGTACTTTTTATGTATACCGCATTTGCAAACGAAGGAGGAAACAAACGTGTGACGATATAATGACGAACTTCTCGAGTCTTGAATCAAGGTGCAAAAATCTTGCACGTATCCATATTTGCATCGAAACGTTCAATATGGCTGTAGATATGAATCATATAAAATATCGCTCTCGCTGCCAACTCTCCCGGCCGCGCCGGCTTAATCACCGACGTTCCACTCCGTCGATTCGATGCGATTACGTTTTCATCGAATCTTCAAAATCGGAGCAGCCGCTTTGGTTAAGCCATCGATCTCGGTTCATCGGATTACGCATTCGTCAGGGAATCGTCAGACCCCACTCTCTTTTCGTTGGAAAAAGAATAGTTGTCTACAATCTAATACCCTTTTCGCTGCAAAAAGATCGCGAGAGAGAAGAGAAGAGAAGAAGATGACAATAAACTGTTCAAACAAAATCTGAAAAATTAAAATTTAAAGAATAACACTTATAACGGTATATGCATATATAGAGTTATTTGTTAAAATTGTTATTATTAATCTATCTGTTTACACCGAGATGTTTTGAACAGATTTATTCGTGATTAATATATTCTATTATAATTTTATTAATAACGTGCAAATAATGAGTATTATTACATATATTATCATAATATGCTATAAAAATTTTTAATTTCTTTTATCTAAATTTGTGATAATAAATTTACGTAACGTTGACTCATATAGGAAGAAAATATTGAAAATTCGCTTTCGAAATCTGATGCTGGATTTTCCTCTAAACATACAGAAGTTCACATTTAATATTCTTTAAAACTTAAAAATCACAGAAACATCACAGATTATTATGCACTATCAAAGGCGAGTTTTAAAAAACTCGAAAAATATATAACTTTGAATAAAATATATTTTATTTACGTGCTAATATGTCGAATATACTTTTTGTTGCAAGATTTGGAGAGTCATTCTTTCAATTTACAATTTTATTAAACTTGTTTAGCGTAATAAGTTTTTATAGATCAAACAAAAAACCATGCATGTCATAAGCATGTCCGCTAACCGTGAAGGCTTGTAATGAGTTTGCTATATGGACATGACAATGATAATCCGATAATGCATGTCACGCTTTCTGTTTGAGAGAACGATGTTCTAACATGGGATGAATGTCAAAAGCAATTCTTATGTTGATTGATGTGAAATTCACATCACACCAAGGCACATCATTAATGATACATATGCATGGTTGAAAATTATTTTACAGTATAATGTATTAATTGTAATCAGATATATGAAATTTCATAGTATTCAAAGAGGAATATATTGTATTTATAGAATAAATATTATATGTACGTTCCTTTATACATAATATCTCTCTCTTTTCAATATAATACTATTTTTAATAATACTTTTAATGTATATATAATGAAAAATGATAACACGTTATATACTTTATAATCCAAAAATAGAGGGATATAGTATCTGTCACTTCAAACCCCTTCTATTGTTTTATATTTGAGAACATATGAGCAATATCAACCCTATATTCAACGTGCAGTATATTAAATCCTTCGCGATTGCGTTCTTTTGAATTTCAGCAAAAATCGCGATATATATTTTCTATAGAAACGTGAATTTAAATTAAATTTTGATCACATCTCACTGCAAATAAAAGCAATCGACTGTATCCACACTAACCAAGTTATTTTTCGTGAGTTCTGCATGATTTGATAAAAATTGTATTCGATAAGAACATATATTGTATTGCATATTTTCTAATATAAAATAGATATTTTACATTATTATATAATATTTTATGTTTCTATAATATATATTATATATAATATCTAAAATATTTATTTAGTTTATTATTTATACCTATGTTATTACTTGTAAAACCATGAACAATATTTACAATATATCTATCACAATTCTGATTTCTAGTATTAATATTGTGCTACATTTCGTCACTCCTATATTACAGTATCAATTATATCTCGATATTAAGTGCATACACTAAGTAGTTTCACGTCGCATTCAGACATGGCCTTATGCCAACAACATCTCGTACACGTCCAAAAGAGATAAATAATAAGCTTCGTGAGTATGATTGGTGTGCACCAACAAGACACTGAACATTTCGAGACACGGTTTTGCAAGTGGCAAAGACCGAATCATGCCAACTAGGGAATCTATTAAGATCTACGACGTAAAACGCACTTCTCAAACTCGACAGAGATAATAAATTTGTAAACAAATATAAATACATATATATATATATATATATATATTGACTCCTTATGTAAATTCAGTTTTGCAAATATTCTCGTCTTCCTTTGACGATGTACAGAAAACTTTTCGATAAACATCATTTGCTTACGAGCAAAACACTCGTACAAACTCGGAGATGATCGATCGCGGACCGAGAATTCGTGAGAGCACTCAGACCCGGAACATGTGAAGATGGTAAGCTTTGATCTAGTCGTTTGTTTTGAAATCCTTGAACTCGTTCATACTTTGTAGGTATTCCGATAGAATTCATTCTTCAATATGGTTGTTCTTTTCGGATTATTTTACATATACGTGTATTTTATATTTCAAGCTATCGTCGCATCGCTCATGCCGCCTAAAAATTCACAGTAGCATCGTACAACAGAGCTCGTTAATTAAAGATGTCGCTTCCATCGCGCTAAAATAATGTCACGTAGAGTGCTGTCGCTGGAATGGAGATCAATCCTCCTATCAGGTTATATACACGTAAAAATGGATCAGCGGTTTAACAAAGGAATGGGATTGAATTACGCGTCGTCTTTTTGACCATTCTAGCGATTGTGATTACTCATGGCTTTTCCATCACGTGAGTTAATAAAGGAAATCCTCTTTCGTTGTCAAATCAATCAACTATTGATTAACGAAGTTACTAGAAGTCTGGAAAAATCTGTGATAATCGTCCTTATAAATGAAGAAGGATCTCGTGTTTTTATCCATCACAATGATCAAGATTAAAAATTTAGCATCGGGTCAGATTAGAAACACATGTACCATGGAATCAATTGTCAACCCCAATTCCCCGATGGCGAACTTACTACTGTGCAACTCCGTTACATGTAATGACCGAATAGTACGATTCCGGGCACATCGAACTGAATCGAACCTCTTGGATCGCTGTTAGTAAGAGGTGTCTAATTGCTCGACCATCGTGTACAACGCAAATGCAATTAAATTCTGACTACGAGTTATGTCGGTCATTTTAACCGTTTTCCCGCAAAAGCACACCTTACCTAAGGTAAAAACACAAAATGATGAATATTTTTTCCGTTTGAAGATATCACGAATGCATAACGAGAGAGATACCGAAATATATCGTTAACGCGCTAGAATCTTATTATACGGTCAGTTTGTACACACCAACGAAGCTCATTCATATTTCACGAAAGTTGCATCCTATTTGAATATTGTATGGGTAGATTTCCGCGGGAGCTATATTGCTCACGGCGGAAATAATGGCAAATTGTAATTTTCAGTGAGCCAATCCATGATACAGCGTCCCGTTACAATTTGAATTCCAATCTCGTCGTTCACAGCGATCGCTTTATCGGGATAATTAGACTCGTTCAATTATTGAATGAATGCATTTGTACGACAATGCCCACATTAACGGCAGCTTCATTATACATACGACTACATATATTTGACGAAAATTATGTTTCACAATATGAAGAAAACATTTATCGAAAATCTTTACGAAAAAGTGCGGTGCGTCCACAGAAAGAACAGTCCTGCTAAATGCTCAAAATATGTAGTTACTAGAAAGTCAAAACTTTTTACAACATTGATCATTATGCTTAAGTTTCCATTATTTTGATGGTCAACAAAATTATTTTCAGATCTATATCTATCTAAATTTTTAGACTTTAGCAAACTCGTACTTTCGATGCCGATACTTGTGTATACGTATTACTATCAGTTAGCACGATTTAGTGACCATTTAGGATCGATCGACGACAAATTGCGGAGGTATTCTAGCTACGAAATCAATTGTCAGCCGCAATTTCCTGCTAAAAGCGTTGTTAGATTAAGATCCAAATGATTCACGCGGAATCGCAGTTTATATATTGGGATCGTCCGATTGATTCTGAGGCCTTTTTAATTGTTCAATTCTCAATTTCAATTATACCTACACGGAAAAAAATTTTATTGAAATATTAAAAAATTTAATTAAATATTAATCTGAAAATAATGTTGTTAAACCATCAAAATAATTATATATGGCACTCACATATGAGCATCCTATAAAAAGTTTTAACATTCTAGTAATTAGTTTAAATCCTACATAATTATTTTGATATATTTGGTAGTCTAACAAAATTATTTTTAGATCTGTATTTAAAGTTAAATTTTGTAACATTTCAGCAAAATCATTCTTCTCGTATATCTTTTAACCACGGCAGACTGAACCTCCCAATAATCACTGAAGGTATATAGGTATAATCTCGCTCACATGTACAATACATAAAATTTATGTATCGATAGCAGTCTAGAGTCAAAAAGTTATGCATCACAAAATATAAAAAAATCGATTTCATTATTATCAGAAAAGTGAGCACATTGAAATCGCGTTGAACGTTCTTCGGATAATGTAAATGAAGAAATGATTGATACTAATTGATTAATAATAGTGACTAATTGTTTTAATTAATAATTAGTGACTTAATTGTCAATACTATCGTTGTATGAATCTGTTTAATGACTTTTAACATCGATCCTTCCAAATCGGGACCTACCGTGGGAAAAGACAGATTAACGTTATGACCGGATATAAGTCGTGACATCGGAAACCGTTAAAAATTGAAACCAGGCGCCAGACGATGTGGCAATAAATCGTGGGATTTAACGTCGAAGATACCGTACCGCAATGGATTCTTCGTTGCATATAAATCTAGTATGGTGTCTTTGCGGTAAACCCCCACGGTGCATTTCGCTGCAGCCATCGATTTGATCGTCCATCGTAAGGGTGGTATGTCTCGAGCACAATGCGAAGATTCGCTCGAGACGACTCACCGTTCCTTCGACTCATCCCGAAAGTCGATCCGCGCGTTGGCTGTACCATAAATCGTCGTCCGCGATAAGTTCTTCTCGAACGCCTCCGTTCTATGGGAGATCTGGATTCTTTCCGAAAACATTCTACCGACGTTAATGTCTTTCATCCATCACACCGAACTATACGATATAATGGTCACGGAATGTCGGAATCGCTCTATTGTTTTAATTGCAAAACCGAAATTATTCGAATTACGCAAATTTATTAACATATCATTAAAAACAAAATGGAAGGATCTCTTAATGATTTATAAATCGCTCGTTAGTTAAGTTTCTAAATATTCTCATTATATACAATTACATTACAACAATTATATAACATACATTGAATAATTATAGAAATCTTAATGAGAAATAGCATTTTCAAAAACAAGAGAAACTGTTATAATTATATCGCGTGGAAGAAATGTTATTACTAATTAAAATCTAATTTTATATAAAATATATTTTCATCTCAGTTTCCACATTTCGAAATCATAACTTTCAATCGTAATTAGATCGAGATAGAATTTCTGGCAGACTTCAATTTTAATCCGTCCCCAAAACTACCGGGTAGTTAAATTAAGTTAAACATCCGTTTTCATACCCTCGTCACAGAAAGACTGGTTCACTTTCTGTGATAAGCGATCGATTAATTAGGAATCTTGTTCCGCCACGGTGGCGCAACGATGGCATTACGGTATGTAATGGCGGCTCTATACCGCGTAGCAAATAGTAATCTGTTATCAACTGTCCATACGAGACCTAAAATCTTCCGGAAGCGACCAAACCGATTTTCTGGAACACCGCGTGTGTCTCAAGATAATCCGTGACTAATGAATTCTCTTGTCGCTTAATCGCCTTCCACACCAATCACAAGGAACAGACGGCGTTCGTTACTGGAGGGCATAATTGCGGACAAATTTAGTAGATATGTTAGACCAAGACCGTAGCCGACTCACTCAGGAGATAGAAAACAAAGTGTAGGACCTATCTTTTTCATTACAGAAAGAAGTGAGAGACGGAATTTCCCGAGAAATGAATTTTTTAATTGAAATTTAATACACACTTTGAGTACATAATCTGATTATTATTATAGCAGAATAGCAATTTCCTCGTTTTACGTACAGGTCTGTTCTGTAAATTTAATGTTTTGTAACTTTAATGAATTTGTAAGAACTAATCTTTGCCACATCAAATTTCAAATTTTTCCTTCATCCATTTATTTAAAAATTTTTAGTCTCTGATATGTGAAATGTAAAGTTCGTTCTTGAATGTTTCTTTGGTCTTACTACCACCATTGTTTTAAGCATACTTAAGCGTATAAGAACAAAATTGGGCTTAGCATTTGCAATTGGCGTTCTAGTTTGCGTCCGTAATTCCATCTTGCATACTAAAATCCAATTTACGTCGTTGTAAAGGATATGTAAAAAAACCTGTAAAGGCTATTTGGCTTTAATTTCGTTAGTACAGCAGTACAGAGACCTTTAATGAGTGCGACGATATTATTTTATGCTACAACCGGTGAGCTTTGTAACAACGACAGTTGGCCTCTATTTTTACCGTTTTACTCGGTATTGTCGTAAAAATCTAAGATGAACCAATTTGCATAGCTTATTTCCTCAGATTATGCGACGGGGGACATTGTTTCACGCCATCGTTCAGAGGAATAAAAGTCGGGTTCCACCGCGCTGCATAATTCGCTCGTAAAGATAGGAAGAAAACGGTGCTTTCGAATGCTTCATAATGGCAGTTCCAAAGTGGTGCTTGCAGCACACCGTTGTGTATTCATCAAATCGCGACACTTTTACGCGTTCTATATATATTTCCTGTAAAATATCCAATCTCCTTGATTTCCTCCCTCCCTTTCTATTGTACAACGCGGTCGTAGAATTAAATTAAAAGGCTTTATAATAATAGTGCATACTTTTCTATATGTAAATTATTAACTGCAACATTAACAGTATCTCATCAAAAATACCAAGCATTTACTTTAAATTCGTAAATAATTCTGCTGTTACAAATTTTCGCGGAAAAACATGACGTTTGTTTTTCATACGAAATCTTATTACGCAAATAGTAAATTTTACACGTACCAGAGTTGGCGTTTGTGTAAAAAATTCTATGCAATGCAATGTTCGCTTCTCGTTAGTTTGATATTTCCGGTTGGCTTGTAATCATTTGTAATGTCAGGCAGATCTAATTTGCAGAAAGATGCCATTTGTCATGATGCGAAAACGAATTTTAAATGACTGCCATGTAAAGTATAAGCAGCGTAGTGATGTTGACGTTCGTTATAAAAAATTCCATAAAAATTTCAATTTCCGCCAGCACGACACGAATGAATTGTAATCACTCGCGATATCAAACGCTCGCGTTGTTTGCGTGGCGAAAAATGAAAAATTATTCGAATTTTGTCACGTGTAAAATTTACATATCTAGTATCGTTGGACGATCCATGTAATTTTCAGCCTTTGTGAAGATTTCTTTTGAACGATCGCAGTAATAATTTTACGATATCGAACGTACGTAATTCGCGGTGTTATTTGCGGCGCATGAAAAGCTGTAAACTCGTACACCTTCTGAATATTGTGATTTCTATGTTTCAGGTACGTATAATCGAGTCAAAATGGAATGCCGTTCCTCGGATATGACGTACGTGCCGCGAAACGTGAGTGTGGTCAGTGTGGTCAGACGGTGCCGGAGCGTTGTAACGAAAGCTCTCAGCTAATACTTTGTAAACAAAAGTAGAATGCAAATAAATCGTTTACCATACTACTTCTCTTGCTCTATGTCTCTCTCTCTTTCTCTTTCTGTACGTCTCTTTTTTTTCTGTTCTCATTGTGCGCTTTTCTACAAGCCGCTACGTCATTATACGCAGATTGGATTTCCGCGCACGGTAATGGGGATTATTCGGATTACTTGCGCATACCGAAGCTCGCAATGTTATTTGCCTAATTAATACCCAAATCGCAATGCTTGCCACGCGGTGGTGGTCGCGTGCTTCGATCATGGTAGAGATCATTGAGTTACATTGATTTTATCGACATCATATTGTGAGAAAATCAAATAATTATGTTAATCTTGGACGAACGTTTTGCATTGCTGCTTCGGTTTACTGCGCCGTATACCTGTAATATTTGTATCGCTACGCCAATAATCACATTCAATAAATATTTAGCCGCTTCGCTCGTCTGTCGCTTTCAAGAAAATTGGCTTAGGTTTTGCTTATTTAAATATTAACGAAGAAGGGACAAAATCTTGAAGCTTCTCATTTTATTCTCCTCAGCAGCTCTTATTAAGCTCTCATTATGATTTTATTATACAAATAATGAATTCGAAAGCGATTTCAATTTTGTATGACATATACAGCTATTTTAAAGCTTGCATAATATTTAATCACGTTGTTTTAAATCTTTATTTGAGTATCTAATGCTTGAGGTAACATTTTAGAAAATTTCAAATCGCCAGAGAATCGCCTTGAATCGACGCGTTGAATCGAGACAAATCAATTTATCGGACGTTTATCTACTATTCCGTCAGTGTGACAAACGCCCAATTTCAACGTCTTGAGCTCATCCATTTCAGCGGCATTTGCATGGACAATCTTCCGCGCGTGCGCATACATACACATACGCTCGCAAATGTGCATTTATGTTAGTGTACTTTATCAACTAACTACATCGTCTCTTAACTAGCATGGTCGCGGGGGAATTAGGACGCGAACCGACAACGACGACGAGGGTTTCCCGTATTCTCGCAGAGAAAGGCGATACGGCGCCCCTAAGTGACTTTATCCGATCCGATGGTCGTTCTCCTCGCCTGAAGTCGTGCGTTCCGGTCGGATCGACTTTCAGCTCTCGTGGGCCATAGGGAGCGGCGAAGCACGACTTGGATCTTATAGCGGACTCCTGCCCGGTACAGGCTACTTAGATAAATAGAGCGGACGTGCACTCGATGTTAGGGAACGGGGTTGTGAGTGGAAAGTGATGGTTACCGAATTAAATGACGATGGAAATTGCGTGGAAAGAGAGATAAAGATAGATAGATAGATAGATAGAGAGAGAGAGAGAGAGAGAGAGAGAGAGAGAGAGGAGAGGAAGAGAGAGAAAAGGAGAGGAAGAGAAAGAGAGAGGGAGAGGGAGGGAGGGGGAGAGATAGAGGGAGAGATAAGGGTAGAGAGAAGAAGAGAGAAAAAAGGTGGTGAGTAGAAGCAGGCAACCGACGGAAGGTCGCCAGATTTGATGGACCGGAATAGACCATTACTCCACCTCAATCGAGTAGCAAATACTCCGCTCTCGAAAAATCCAGTAGCCTACTATCGATCCCCATGGTCCACGAAGGCAGCCTCTCCTCGGAACTACTCGGCTCTGTGATCCCCTTGTCTGGCAGACACTATCGGCTTGGTTTCTCTAGCCTTCTTTTTTGTAATAATCTCAAACAGCCGCAACTCAGCGGCTCAGGTAGGAGATCCCATTACATCCCGTCTGCACTTTTTGCATCGCCGGGTTTATAAAGACCGGTAGCACTTTGGAGATCTTCCGGGTCTTTCGCGCGCCCGAAAATCAAGTATTCTCTGAACACGAGCGCACCGAGGAGCGCATTGATGGGTTTCAACAAGACGAGTATAGACGCCAGAACTAAAGCTGAGCTTACGTAGATATTTGCATCGCACGGCGGGATTGTAATTCGGGTATTATCCATTGTTTTAGATCGGATCAACTGTACTGTGTCCAGCTGTACACAGATTACATGGTACATATGTTGTCTAATACGAGAAACGTACGAAATGTTTTACATTCTTCAACAAAATTAGCGTCTATTGAATTCTGTACCAGTTACAGAATTCGTATTTGTACATATATGATTCATCTACAACAGAACAAAAATTTTTTAATAAAAAATTTACGGCGCGTTAATGAAACTTTAATTCCGTTAAATGAGCGTATATTGAAGCAAAATCAGAGGTATAGGAAATACATTATAGAAACATGCATATTAAAAGCTATTGCTTGATCCATTCAACCAATCTATTTTCCTTCACTGCGTGAGTACGCATTAATGTATTCTGCGTAGCTCGAGTGCATTTGCGGAAGCTATTGTTAATTCACAGAGGATGAAACAGCCATTCCGCGATATGTCCAGGGTAGTATAGTGTTTACCGCCAACATCACTATCACAACAATGGCATACACATTGAATTTTTAACATGCTGAGTATACAGATATCACGTACACGAGGTACCGCTTGCATTTAATATCGCTCCACGAAGTATTCAATCGTTCGATCTTCTTCCTACCGTGACGTGTCGACCGCAGCCGAAAAGAGAAGCACGTTCGCTATGCAACGCGAAGAGGCTCGATAGACTACAATCCGCAAACTCTCTCTCTCGACCGCAGTGAATTTTTCATTCGTTCTAAAAATATCGGATTATCGTATCCGGTGAAATGGAATTCGTTTATGGATATTTAGCTTCATTGCGTATTATAAGAAACAATTTTTGTGCAAAATTTTTGTAGAATTATTAATTTTTATGCTTTTTATACGAATATAAATTATAATTATAAATATTGTGTTGAATAAAATCACCAACGATAAAGTATAAAAAAAGAAACTCTAGCCATTATACTTATTTATTGCACACAGCGCATTTTTACAAAAAAATTTTTCAATGTGTTTTACATATTACATGCAAACTTATTTATTATACAACGATCATTATGTGGTTTATACAAGATATAAAATACGCGCCAAGTATTGACGCAATGGTTTAAAATTATGATTAAAATTTAATGGTTTTAGTTAGAGCATCAAGTTTTTCTTTTTGTAACTCATTAACCGCCCAAGTTATTTCTTTAGAAAATTTATTACATCTAAAAGTTTGCTTGTTTTTAAATTCTAAATAAAAATTTATAAATTATCTCTTACAATATTTAGATCCCAATTAATCTGGAAATTGCATTACCTGTTTTTGTTTATGCACTAAACTTACATTATTAATAGCGTATATTTCGCAAGCGATTATGTTATTTCAACCGTTAAATCAAGCAATTTCCGTATTTCACATTTTAACATATTAAAACCCGAACGTATCACTTTTTTTTGTAGCTGGCTAAAAATTGACGTGAATATATTGAAAATTATATCGCGGCGTCGAACAATGGATTTTAACGCGCTATTCAAAATTTCATCAACAATGCTCTAATGCGATGAGAGACGACGACGACGACGTGTCGGTCCGCGTAAATTGAAATGGGTATTTCACTTTGCGGAAAACTTGCGAAATAAATCACGCAGCCGAATTTTCCCCGCAAAGTGGATATTTCTGATCGGAATTTATATCGGACTCCGAGGACGCCCGTATTCCTTCTCGCGCGCATCTATCTGCGTAACGTACGCGTTCCGGTGAACATTTCCAGTATAAATGGATCGCGCCACACGACAAGCATTGCGATACACTTGCAGTCGTAAATTGAACCGTAAGAGGATTCGCACGTAGCCTTTAGCTACAGAAGATCGAAGCTATTTATACTACTATTTCCGATATATTTTCAGTAGATCACATTAACCTCCAGGGGTGGGTGGGTTCCTTTGATATTGCACAAGATATAGTCTAACCCGGTATATATAGCTTATATAAAACCTTGTGGAAAAATGAGAATATAAGCAATAGAACTGCGATAAAGATAATGAAATTGAAGAAAAGTAAAAGGAAAACAGTTTAAAGAGATAAATTGTTTACGTAAATTATTATAATAATACAGTTTTTAAGAGAATTACATATTGCAAAAATATATGTTTATGAAAACTTTTTAACGGAGCTGTTTACGATCGTGTGAGTTAGGTTCGATATTGCAGAAATTGTTCGCAGAAACAATAACGCTGGATACGTCGATGGATGTGACGGTTCTAGATGTAACGGAAGAAATAATCCATGTTTACGTACGAGAAGAAAATAAAAAATATGCGTATGCAGATGCGATACATTTTTCCATAAAATGAATGAGGGAAGGGAAGCTACACATCCCGCAGTTATCTCGGAAAGAGTTACGTGTCTTTTACTATCGAAGTCGGCTGTGTCAGTGAAGAAACAGCCGTCTGTGTCGTATTATAAATCTCCTGCCGACGTGAGCGTCATTTAAATTGTCGACGGTACAGCACAATGACCGCACCTCGAGATGCTGGCGTTGCATGGCGCGTGCGCGCGCGCGCGCAGCATGCTATATACCTAGCAGTTGCAGTTTCGCACGAGACGCGAGGAGGAAAAAACTGGCGATTCGCTAGCCCGTTCATCGGCTCGACCCTTTTTTATCCCTTCTCAGTCGTGGAAACGTGCGCGGAATGATATAAGCGCCACGTTTATCTCATTTGTGTACTCGCTAGACGAGAAGCGCTCCACGCCGCGCTAAGCAACATGGTGTTTTATAAACGAGCTCCCCCCTTGCATTCACAATGCAGCTTTTCGCTTCCGTTTCCGCGGTCCGCAATACGTTTTTCGTGATAAGCTTTTCTGACTGACCGAAACGAATGTATCATATATAGATTTATATACATACATTGAATGAAAAATATTCAATTTTTATGCGATAATTTTTTGGGTCTGTTTATTTTTCATTGAAATTCAGTTAAAAATTAAAAAATATCTTTATCTCTGATATTTTTGTGAAATTTCAAACAGAACTATGCATAGTGTGCAATTACTCCATATTTTCACCATACGATGAAAAAATTCACGTTAATTTTACAGTTAAGCCTGCGGCACACTATGCGTATTTTCCTGGAAGATTGCTTGCGTTTTAGTAAATTACTAAGAATTCTGCGTTCCCGTGTAGAAAATTGTTAGGACTTAAAAAAGGACCTGATTAGTTTGCCCTAAAATTAATCGGGCAATTATTAGGTTAGATAACTTGGGCCCTATATGGCATGTAACAAATTGTTTATCAGGACCCTTATAAGGAAAAATTATCGGGATCCTATAAGAATAAATTATCAGGGCCTTATGAGGAAATATTATGGGAATTAATTTTATGGTATTTTGAAACCTGTCAATATGTTCCTGATAGAAATTTGTGTAATTTAAACTGAACATCCAGTCAGTTACTATTATACTTGCTATCGAATACTATATATTAATTCCTCTTATACGAAAATAATGCAACTGATTGTGAGCAAAATTAGTTAGGTAATTATTCAATTTAATATCCTCAACACCAATAATCAAAATTATGTTCGACAGACGCATTTTTTTATACAAAATGAAAGAATCTGGCAGAAAAAAAGATCGCTATACCCTGCAAGATATTTAACTTAACTTAAAGTTAACAATTGTTTATAGGTTAGGAAATCTGTAATATATAGCACATATACTCTACCGCTTGGCATCTCTAATAAATCCTTTCCAGGCCCTTATAAGTTAGCCCTAATAAATAAGTATTTATAAAGTTGATGCATCCGTATCAAATCCCGATGAGGGTCTTATCAGATATAAATAAGGAAGCCTTATTTATGACATCCCTAATAAATTATGATCGGGACCTTATTAAGTTAAAATAAGGACATTTTTCTTATGGCATCCCTAATAAATAATAATCAGAGCCTTATGTTACATAAGGCTATCCCTAAGAATTTTCTACATGGGGTGTGGTGCAATTCTAGTAACTTACTAAAACGCAAGCATTTCAGCAAAAAAATAAGCATTGTGTGCCGCAGGTTTTACTTTAGGCTGACTTGACACCGCCATTGACTACTATATGCGGCTGACTGTTTCGTTTCTACTACTTGGTTGCACCGGTGATGTCATATCTCACTTAACATAGTCCTCGACTCCTATCTCTTTCTCGCGATTGTATTATGTATAATTGCTTATCTGATTCAGTCCTTTTGAATGATATTTGAATTTACTATTTATTTAATAAAATTAACATATTTATTTAATTTTACATTAAAATGAATAACAAGTTTTACATGTTATAAATATATAAATGTGCAGCTAAACATTTTTTTAATTTAAACACTGATATTACTATATACATATTTCCAATTTATCTGTTCTTTAATTCCGCAAAAATCGGATTATAAGCGTTGCAGTAGCAGGTTAGATTTGATTTACGCTAAATCCTGTTCTATTAAGTTTGATACCAAAAAGAACTTTGAAAAGAGAAGGAAATACAAGCGGAGCTTACTCTAAAGTACAGTTATTAAGCCTCTAACAATCTAAAAGATTTAAAAGTTACTTCGACATTAATGCCGATCCAATAAGACATCAGAAATCGAATTCGACTTTTTTTATTCATTATTCTATTCTACTATTATGCTTCACAGTCGAAATGCCGAATGAGAAAGATTGCGAAACTGACATTAAGTGTTCTTGTTAATCCAGCTGCGACTGTATTTCTATCAGATGCACTCGTGAAACTTGGAACAAATTCATTCAAGATCTTTATGATTACTGCGGCTTCAATTTCCGGTCGACCCCATCGTAAAAGTCGTCTTCCTAGTTATGCCCACCGATTTCTCAAGCACTTCGAGCCGTTAAAAGAATTTAAACTGTTTCTGGTAAATATGTTTAAAAAATATACAATGAAAACGCAACATACTGTCATTATCTGATCTCGATATTTGGTCGTTAAATTGCATGTTGAGTTCATCTATTATTTATGATCAACGTTAAACGTTTCAAATCGAATAGTGCTGTTTAAGATCTTTGCCATTGTCTGACAAAGGAAGTATAATGGATGAGACATACAAATAGAATTCAATGAAAAACGAATTGATAGACGCTGCTTTTTCCTCTTTGAGCTATAAAGTGGAAGGTGCAAAACAATACGCGCGTATTCTACTTAAAAGAGCTCGCTCCATTCCATTGACGAGTATCAATGGCGAGTATTTCGCGTATCGAACATATCGATTGAGCTGGACGGTGATATCGAAAACTTCCAGAGGATTTCACAATTTCACGACAGTCGACAACAAAAGTCACGTGAAATAACTCGCCCGGCGTGCAACTTTATTTATTGCAACGGACCACCTTTGAAATTCAATGGCACATATATGCACAGTAGCACAACTCCTGGACAAATTCCTCACACTGTAACTTCGATGATGTCGCGTATCCGTACAGACTGCAAGCTTTAAACACGAGGTGTGACATGCATTCAGGAGATCACGCGGTTTCTATCAAATATGCAATTTCCATTAAATTGTTGTACGTGAACCACTTGAGAAAGCTTTTCAGAATATACGCTTCATAAATACAGATTGTGTGCCCAGTTAATCGTTTTGAATATGTATAATAAATTTCCATCCCGAAACTTGCGGTTCGTTATTTATACAACCCACACCATAGCTATTATTATCTAGGAAAGTAAAACCGTTTATTATATTAACAACGTTATTATAATATATTAAATATTTTTCACATTTTAATATGGTTTATTTATATTGTATATAGTTTATTGTTTAAAACATATATTGCTCGTTACTTCAAAACATAACACAAAATATTAAGTTTTACAGAAAATGAGAAAAACAATATTTCACGTGACGGAAAATTATTGACTAATCAAATAATATTGGCAAAAAAAAAAAAATATTCTTAATATGATCAAATGTTATTTCTGTTATTTTTGTTTCACAAACTTACACAACCATCCTTTTTGAGTTTGACAATTTTTTTGTTTATTGTAATTGAAGTTAAGCTAGTTCTTTTGATGATTTACAGGGTAATGTTTATCTAATTCAATCATGATAATAATTCAAATATTTCTTTCAAAAATGTTTCTTTGAGTTGTGTCACTTTTGAAATAAAGGAGATATATTTTCAAAATAAGCTCCTATTTGTGCAGACTTTATTATAATAATTTATAATAATCTAATATTCTAATCGGTCCAACAGCGTATAATTTCAGTTAAAATTGAACGTGCTCTACAATTTATCATAAACATACGAATTTTACCTATTTTTGCTCTCATCGTGGAGCTAAAATAAATCGTCACATAAGCGCAAAAAATTATTAGCCGTTGGCTATGTACATATCTCTTCGACCGTATATTGGCAACAGCTTGCAGCCGTACCATCGAAAGTTCTAGGAAAGAGAAGTCCTCCGGGTAAAAAGCCAACCATGTATCGCTATGTACATATATTTCCTTGAAGCATTTTGTACGGGAAGCGCAGCTGGTGGCGTTTGCTGAATGTCAAGCTAAGACGAATTGCTCAGACACAACTGATCTTTCTATTGGCAGCCTGAATGGTTAACTTATATTCTCGTATTGCGTAATGGAGTTCGTCTCCTGTATATCACATCTTCCTCCCTCTGCATATATGCACATCTCGTGTCGAAACTGTAACATCTTTTCTTTCATACATCCATTTTGTGATTCGGGATTACGAGCTGCCGTCGCAGCTGCATCCTATTCTCGCGGGTAACTACCTCTTCTCGCCCGGTATGTCGCGTGTTTACGAGAAATCGAGACACTTCAGGAAACTTGCAAAGTCACGACTCTACTTGAGGAAGATATTACGCCTGATCTCCGAAAATTCGTCGGTGGAAAGAGAAAGAGAGAGGGAAGAGAGAAAAGGGAGAGAGAGAAAAAAGAGAGATCGAGAATGTCGTGTCTCAGTCGAGGTAATCTGCTTTGCAACCGTTCGCAGGTTGATGTATAAAATGGCTCGGAAAAGTAATGAACGTAAGGCGGTAAGTTCCAACGAATCTCGCGGGAGCAGTTTGCTGTGGACCGTGATTTATCGCTGTTGAACTACACACGAAGAAGGAGCACTCGTGCGAACCGCGGTCGCTATTTATACGGATCTTGCCGCTGACCCCTGCGAAAGAACTCGATCGTGATAGATTCAACCTTATCACTGCATCATTCAACCGTAAAGGCACCAGAAATACGTTATTATGTCTAATAATTCAACGTTCAAGTAAAAAGCAGCAAGGAAAAATTAAAGTAAGGCAGCGTGAACAAGCAGGTCACTGTTAAACGAATCTCTATTACATTAAAACGTTGTAAACATGTCTTGATCGATTGATCAATTTCCTGGCAAACAAAAAGCAAGTGCAACAAGACCGCATAGTTTTTGTTAGCCAACTGTTAAGTAACCAACTTTGTAAGTAATTAATCGCGTTTATGCGTCATTAGGATAAAAACTTTATAAAGATAATTGTTCACACACGTGTGTTTCGCGAAAATAATATCGTAGATACTAATAAATATAAGATATTGTAATAAAATTGTAATAATATAATTATATATATGCATATACCACTCATATCATCAACGACGACGTAATTATTAAATTGTCATTTTGCTTACAAAAAAAGTATGGAATATAAAGAAAAAAAGAAACGATATATTTTAAAAGAACATACTTTTATTCCTTAACAATCAATTATTACAACAAAGTTGTATTTCAAAATTACTATTGTGAAATTTCAATGATTCAATATATTAAAAATCATTTTCTGGAAAACTTTTTATTTTTTGAAATCTGTCATTGGGAAATGAGCGGTATAATAATTATAATTTATAGAGTAATAAAAAAAATTTCGTTATTCTTAATTAAAACTACGTAAATTTCGTAAATAAGTATATAAAGAATCTGCTGCAAATTGACGGTGAAGGTATTTATTTTGTGATATTACATTTCGTGGTGCGCATGTATTTAATTTAAAGTAACAGTACTTAGCTACCCGCGCTACGTGTAAACATTAATTACGAAATATGCCAGCGATAGATTCTCTTCTCCACCGACACCTAAAATCTTGCTACGATGTTCAAGGAAGTTGTATCTGGTTATGCATCCGCGTTTCCATTAAAACGGGTAGATTTAACCAACGCGGCAAGCGCATTTAGCCAGCTATGTGAGGAAATAGATATGCTTAATGAAACGCGCTTTCGGTGCACACGGTGCCTAACTCGATTTCTACCATCGCGGTAACCGGGCCACGTGATGCGTATGTTACTCTATACGATGAACTTATTATCATATTTCCCACCTGATAAACCACGAAACTTGATGCTTTATCGATGCGAATATATAACTGATTCGAATATCATCTCTAATGCGAAATTCTTGATATTCCTCAATATTATTGAAACTGCAACAATTGCGACAGTTGCAGCAAATAAACGTTGAAAAAGAAAAAGAGAGGGGGGAGAGAGAGAGAGAGAGAGAGAGAGAGAGAGTGTGTGTGTGTGTGTGTGTGTGTGTGTGTGTGTGTGTGAGATTTCAATCAAAGAATTTTTTCGTGGTTTTTCTTTTTGGATACCATATTGTAGTGAATATTGATTTATATGAAATTTTTGTGAAATATTGAAAATCGCACGAAAAATATTACTTCATAATATAATTTTGACGCATAAGAAAGGACTAAAAAGGTAACAATTATAATAATTTACAGCTTTTCTGAGCATTTTGTATCAGTGAATAGCGTAATTTTCAAACACATTTCATTCTAAAGTAATTATTGTTGAATCCGGAATAATTGCTCACAAAGTGACAAGAAATTTCACTATAAATGTTTTTATAGTATCATATAAACAAATACGACAGAGATAGATTTCATAATCGTACTGTGAATAACATTTGAATAATGCTGAGAATCAACCGCGTCGACTAGTTAATTAATTTTTTATACGGTTTAATAAAATAGGTGGAACTTGAGTTGCCAGTTATATATAGTTAGACAGAAAGTTTGATCGTCTTAAGCGAAAATCAGCTTAAGGAAAACTGACTCCAAAACTGACAGTTTATCTTTTCCACTTTGAAGTTCTCAGCAGTTGGGAATAGAATCAGCTGCCGTTTAACGATGCCTTAACTACATTTAATTATGAAACTTGTCGATATATCGCTTATGGACATTATAAAATTACAGTTATTATCTCCCATCGTGGTATAGTAGAAACATCTCACGGAACGGAATCACTTTTCCGAGTTGAAAACCGATTGTTACGATGCAAATTATGAAAGAGAGTAAAGACGTATTCTTCGGGTCGTTGTTAAGTCCGCGAAACAATTTCACAAATTGCAAACAAACCAAGGTGGAAATCGGTCGTACAGAGGAAATTGCCGAGGGCAAACTGATATTCCCCTTCTGCCTTCGGCGGATAATTAATCCCTTACATTATTCTAATGAAATACGTGAGCGCAGGAGACAGAGAGCCGGAAGGGACCGGAAACTTAGTTAGGAGAAGTGAAAATAAGCGGATAATGATAATAGTTCTTGGACCATAGATTTTCCTCGGGCAAGATTAGGGGGCGTAACTTCCGGCAACTTTGGGGGAGTGCAATGACAACGACGGCGACGACGGCGACGACAAGGAGGACGCCGGTGGGAACCCAAGATGTTCGATAAAATTTTACGTAGTAGTTACTGGCAAATGCAATTTCAATGTTTACCTGAATCTTCCATTGTAGCGACGGGTAGCTCGTCGTAAAGATTTCACTGCCATAACTTGTTTTTCCGATAACAATAATTGTGAACATGAAGATAAACTATGTTGACTATTGTAGACAGTATCTATTTTTCGTAGAACCAATCAGAAGACAAGTCACGATATATCGCGGAAGGAAAATAGTCACATGATATTTATAGTTTTGTTTTTCTCACAGTACGTTTCTACCGTTAAACTTTGTTCAAAGTCTTTTATAAGGTCTCGAGACACTAACAGAGATTATGCATTCTTATTTTGGTACGTCCGTTAACTATACTCTATTACTTTAGATTAATTTGGTCATAAAATTGTGCCATAAAAAGACAACTTGATTATTAATATAAATTCGTAACTTACTGTTGGTATAATAAAGTTAAATGTTTCGTATTCTGTCATGAACGTAATCAATAAGTCAAATTGCGCTGGAAATCTCTAATGAAAGTTTTACGCATATAATAAATCGATCGACTTCCATGTTTTGTTTAAAGCACATAAGCAACGAGTAACACATTGCAGCGCAATATTGGCCCTAATATGATCCCTTAAATCCACCACGTCAGTTCAACGTATTATTACGTTTGAAGTTTGAAATCAAACCGAAGGTATATAAAAGATGAAAGAATGAAGAAGAGTGAGAGAGGAAATTATTGGTAAACTATTCCAAAAGGAACGAACGAGAGGCAGGAGGAGAACAGTGGATGGACGAGAGAAGACGGATACGCCAACCCTTGATTTACTCGGAGTCTTATTGAGTGGGGGAAAAAGGCGGGCAAACAGGTTATCCGAAGCACAGGATTGTCCATAGAAGTAGGAGTAGGTGGCACGTGACGTGAATGCACAACGCCATACCAATACCCTTCGCTCTCAGCCTCTCGACCGCCTCTATCTCGACTTTACTCTCGCGTGTGTTCTCCAAAAGAATGCGGATGCTTACCGGGCCCTATTGCTGTGCTAGCACTACTACCGATGCTATTACTATCGTTGTTACTGCTACTGCTGCTGCTACCACTACGATAGCAATTCGTGGCTAGCAGGCTCAGACATCGACCGATATTTCCAGCTTGTTCTATGTCCTTTCAGTCGACCCTTGCTGCGCACTTGTTCCCGTGTCCACAAGACCATTTGTACGGTATTTAACGTGATTTTTCAATCTCGTCCTTTATTGTTATCTCGTTTTCCTTTTCGTCTGTTCGTTTCTCTCCGCCGAAGCCTCTCTTGTGTGAAAGAAAAAACGAAATATTCCAAGCGCAAGCAAATCGAATTCTTATATATGATTGAGTCGTTTTCTCTTTCTCTTGGACCTTTCCTCTTTTTGTGCAAAGAGTAAAATACGTCACTCGTATATTTATTCGCATCGTCCATACCATTATAATTGTTCTGTAGGTAAAATCAATACACTAAAATAGCGAAGTGTACCGTTAAAATTGAATATACACAGAAGTTTGAATAAGAGCCAGTTTTATTTGCAAGGATAACTGACGAAGTATTCGATTTGTTTATTCACGCCAGATGCAAACACGTAATACATCCGCCATTCAAATGAAATTATTTTTGTAGAATTTATTTATTTTATGGAATATCGGAGAAGCAATTTTTGTATTGATTCTACCGTTATGTAAAATGGTATTCAATAAAAGAAAATGCAATTTGTATCAGAAACTATCCTACACGGAATAATATTTTCAGAATGCCTTGGAATGAAGTAAATATATTTTACATGTATAACAAAAAGAAATATATGGTTGATTAACTTTACGAGGCTTTGATTAACTTTACGAGAAATTTTGACGCCTAGTTACACTCCCTTTTTTACTACATATAAATCTGTACGCGTTTGAAATTCAAATATGTTGTGATTTCGCATTTATTGATCTATGTCGACAGGAAAATATCGCTCACGAGTTTGCGCGAAATGAAGAAATGTAGGAAACCTAACTAACAATAAGATATAGCTTTTTTTGACATAAAATTGAGCGAGCATTTACATTCTTCTCGATTTCGGAAATCCCTGCAGAGGTATTAAGCTCGACCCTGCGAAGTTTTTATTAGTCCCAGAAAGTTTTGCAACCTCAAAGGAAGGAAGATCTGTCGGCTGCAGACCGCAGTAATTTATAATTCCACTAGCAAAGTTTAACGTAAGCCGCGGAATGAAATGAACCGAAATTATGTAGTTTCCTGCGAATACCTTATGATAGCTTATTTTATTGAAAATTGTTTCTTAAAATAACCGCAGTTGTGTGTTAAATAGAATCTGCTACCACATTGGAACAAAGTTTTTCAATCGGTATCGTAGCACGCTGTGTGCCATAAATGGTCTCCAAGTGTCACAAAAATTTTTATGAAATAAAAAGAAGCGAAAAAATTAAAAAATAGATAAAAACACGAATAAAGCGTGAAAAAAAAATTACCTGAAGTATATATTGTGTTTTCTCTTATTTTAACCAAAGCAATATCGTGATTATAATAAAATTAAAATAATAAAACAAAACAATAAAATAAAAAATAAAAACTTTAGACATTTCACTTTTATTTCTGAATCGATATCTGATAAAAGACCTATATTGTACTTATAATAATGTATCTCGACTGAAGTTATTTAATTCTTAAACACCTTTTCGATATGACATATCCAGTTTTCTTCTTTCAAATGCTTTTTCCATTAACTTTTTAATTAATATAAAAATACATACATTTGCTTGATATTATTATATTCCTTAATGTGTCTCGTTTCATTTAAAAAAAAATTTTTTACAATACGTTTATTTTTATAAACGTTTTAATTTTAAATTATAAGCAATTGGGTTATGCATATTGGTGTGTCCTATAGTGTGATGTTCAAGTTTAATGTGCTGCGAAACGAAAAAAGTGGAAAAATGTTACATTCTATTTTCGCAAAATATAAATGTTGAGCGCTTGCGAGCGCTTAAGGAGTGAAGAATATCGAATATGTTGCGTACTCATTGACAACAAGAAAAATTTCTGCCCACAGTCCATAGCGGAACATGGACGATATTCTTTTATTCAGCAACATCAAAAAAATTCCTTCAATCATACAAAATTTATACTCACGTGATCTCCGCGATCTTAAAATTTCAACTTGATCGATCCGTAGACGCAATGCCTGTCGCGAGGATGTATGAGACACGCGAACGCAAGGTTTCCAGGAAGAAAATTTAATAAAAGGTATCTCGTTGCGGGATGTGGCGTGTGTGACGGGGAGAGGTAGTTCGACGGTGTCGAGATACTTGGCACCTCCTCGACAAGAATATAAGCCACTATCATCTAAGGGCGAGCGCGAGGAGATTCGAACACTTACACAAGTCCCTGTTCTCTTCTCTACTATGGCACACGAATCTAAACTACACACGCAGACGTATTCACAAATACCCGTACACACGACCTACCTTGACTCCGTTTCTGTTCCTTCATCGGTCGGAGTCACTCCGCCATTTCCTTGTAAGCTATAGTAGTGCGAAACTAATTACTATTCATGTCACGAGCAGTTCCCAACTACGCCCGCGCGGGGCGAGGAGCAATGTAAATAAATTATTATAGCACATGAAAAGCCATAATTTTGTACTTTTTCGGCATCTTTACTCCACTGCTTTTTATGAATTGAAGCGCAGTTTCTTGCCTAAGGCAGAATTATCGGCGATACGATTAAAGAGTTGAGAAGTTCAAGTGAAAAAGGCGCTGCTACGACTTTGGCACATCGCCAAGTTCGCGCATAGTTTAAAAATAAAGAATTTTTCTCATAAAAGATGATTTTGAAAGTGCGTATCTACGGAGGTACAGTATTTTACCAATATTATTGAAGTTTCGTTTTTATAGCTATCAACCTGAAATTATGCGGGAAAAGATAATAATGAAAGCTGGTCGTGCAGACTAATTAAGGTATTTAAGGTAATTAAGGTATAAGTTACCAATATCTTTTGAGATAATCTCACTTCGTGAAAAGATAACAAGCGCGGCTTTCCCTGGTCGCGGAGTTAATGAAGATAGTCATTCTGAACTAATGTTCTTATTTTTCTTTCGGTTTTTACGTTGGAATAAATAACGCGTTACTGCTATTATTTTTAAAGTATTTGCGCAAATAATGAATTTTTTGTAAACACATGAGTTTTCTACTAATATGTATCATTACATTCACGATTTCTGAGAGATATCATTTTTCATGTATTTTTACATTCAGGATTTCTGGGAGATGATCATTTTTATTCCAATGTAAACGAATGAATTCCTCATAAAGCGGAGGATAATACCGGAATGGTACGTATGAAATCGCAGTTATACGCAAATCTATTTTAAATCTGAATGCATCTGCGGTGCTTGATTATAACTCAATTTCCATCCATTATTTTTTCACGCACTGAAAGAATTTGTTACCAGTATAAATGTTGGGACAGTAGATTTATACTTAAGCTTATTTTAAATTTGATATTTGTGCGTACAAATATAATTCCATGCTGGCAATAAAAATTTAATGCGATAAAAAGCGCAGTACAATTTTAAATAGCTAGAAATAATACTGTACTGAAAGAAAAGATTGGCTGAATATGGCATAGCATTTTTAATTCAATGCAGCAGCCAATTTTTGGTTAAGTAAGCTTATCGAAATCCTATGCTAACATTGCGAATAGGCTACGTAATCAAAAATTATAGCTGCTGTAACAAAAAATTGACTACTGCAGCCAATTAAAAATGCTATGCAATATTTTACCATCTAATTTGTTGCAACAGTCAAACTTTTCTTTCAGTGTGCCTCAGAATTACAAAATTTTAGCGAAGGATACATAAAATGGGAAAAGCTGCAAGATTAATTTGGTCATAACATACTAAAATACTAAGATATACAAATGCGAGAAAAAAATGTAGCTATGTGTCATCGTAAAAATTATGATGAAAATCACTCATAGATTCTTAACTTGTATCGCGGAGTAAAAGTGACGATTGCCTCCGGGAGGGAAGTGGCAAAACTCATTTACGATGCTAATTACTTTGAACAATTAATTAACTCAGTTATATCAAACTGAATAGAACTTATCGGGTCTCGCTTGAGAGGTTCATTTTATATACCTAAGCATGGGGTGCGTCTTTGGTACTTTACATAAAAGGGAGTAGCAAAATGCTAATTGCCTTCCTACATAGGAAAGTTTCGTCGGGAACATTGAGCTCCCACGTAAAATATTATTACCTTTAATCGTAGCTCGATAAACATTGCGCTCCGAAAACACTCGCAATTAAATGACTGCGCAATTCGGGGAAGGACGCGAATCAAACAGATACTCTCCGTTAAAATCTTGTGCGATACAAGCAATCCAGTCCTAGCTTCGGCACCGCGTGGTACCATTTATTTTCAACTGTCAATAAAACGCAAATAAATTCTCGCTGGTTGCCGTAGCTAAATATATTTCGCTCCAAATACCTCCATATCCCTGGTAACAGTCCCTGAGTTTTGTTCACGGCAAGGGATTACGCGTTGAAAATTCGGCATTTTTGTTTTACGTTTTTCTCACAAAAACGAGAAATACAAGGATATACATTCATCGCGCATGTTAATAAGCATTACTAGTGGACTTTCAATGATCTATATAAGAATTTTATGTCTTATCTATATTTTGAATATCTTATAAATATCTAATTGATATTAATATAACATATTAATATCAATATCTTTATACAAATAGAGACATTAATATTCTATATTTAAATCGTACGAAATGTAAAATTTTATTTTCTCTCTATTTTGCATATTTGAGAGATCCAAATTTGCAATAATAATCGGTAATATAATCGCTAAGAAACGCGAATATTTGCAAATGCAACAATATTATAGATTTATTTACGAATGGTTGACGAACGGGATTCATGTGCTAAAAGAGAATGTATATAAATATTGTCCAGATGTAAATTCCCGTACAAATATGGCATCGTTTCACATATAACCAATTTCCTGCAATAAATGCAGCAATCGGCAACACATATTACATAATTTAAATTAAAATAAAATGCCACCAGGGATCCGGTAAACGTCTGAACAAATTATTCGTTGGTTTCGCTGTTAGTGGAAATATTGACAGCAGAGCATATTGCAGCACAGAGAGAGATTCGATGGTCAAAAGTAACTTGCACAAACTCTCTCTCTCTCTCTCTCTCTCTCTCTCTCTCTCTCTCTCTCTCTCTCTCTCAGTATTTCCTTTCTCTTTCTCTTTTCCTCACTTGTCATATTCCAGTAATAAAAAAAAAATTAATTCGAATAAAGAACACGCCACACGACTCTCCCTTGTTTTTGTTCGTTCAAGAGGATTATTTTTCGAATCTCTGACGATGGTATCGACATATCGATACGCGCATATAACATTTAAATATCAGCAAACAATATCTCTATTTTTATTTACAGCACAAACATTCAAACATGCCTCCTCAATTCTTGCGTCATAGAGACGTGACTACTAATCGTAATAGTTATAATAGTAGGATAACAGAATTTGAAATTAATACAAGTTTGTATCACGCAAGCGTGACGTTAGCATAACGTAACTTCACGATATGTGTCCACATTACAACATAATAGAGAATGCGGTGCAGCGTCTGCCGAGAACTTTGCTACGTGATTCGTTAACGAGATGAGGCCGTACGATGCGATTTAACTTTCCTACAACGCGACGAGAGATGTTAACAGTAAGGCGTCATTGGCAATAAAATCAATGTGCGTATAAGTCAAGTAATTACATTAAAGTTAGACCTTAGGTATTTTATTTAATATTACAAATCTCCCATAAACTCGAGTGCAAAATGAAAATATTTCCATTTAAACACATATTACAAGAAATTGTACACAAGTCTTACACAGCAACACCTGCTGATATTTATTCACTTAAAATGTCGATGTAATTCAAGATGGTTGCTTTTGAATACAAGTGCGCAGTATTTACAAAGCTGAAATATATGGTAACGTCTGACGAACGCGACGAAGCGTGCACTCAAGCAATTGAAGTCAAAATTAACGTCCTGGAAAATGCTGAAAATCTAGGAAGCGTGATGATAAACGTCAATTTGCTTACAACGGGCAGGCTTTCCTCCTCGTTGCGTCGAGGAAAGATTGTCGTCGAGTGCTTTAGAAAATTTATGGAAAATTAAAGATGATGTCAAAAAAACAAAAGATGGTGTTTGTAATATTTACTCGAGCCAAATTTAACACATGAATTTATATTAAGTTCATGTGCTGCGAGCTTGTTTTGTGTAAAAACATAATAAGAGCAGAGTCATGATAATAATAGAAACTAGACAATGTTCCTGGAACTTCTTCTTTGTTCTTCTTACAGTTAAAGTAACAAAGTACAGTGTATGTTTCAAGATTACATGAAGATGTTTCGGGAACTTTCGGAAAAGGAATTTCTTCGCGCAAAGGGAAGGAAGAAAATGCAGATAACGCGTAAACTGAGAAAATAGGAGTATAATCTTTAATACCAATTCGCTGAGATTTCGGAATTATTCGCATTCGTTACGAAGCTAAATCACTTTACAAAGAAGAGAATATATTACCTTTGCATTGCTGCTTTAAAAGAAGAGAATTTTAGGTAGTAAAACATTCCGTGATGAGCCATTTTCGCGGGTTTTACCTATATTACAGCATTTACCTTCTCTCCATTAAGCGATGCTAACTTGATTTAAATATTTTTCACCCTGCAATATGAGACATGGGGCATGAGTTTGGAACGTGCATGTCTAAACTGTCCGAAGCCTTTGAACTTTTATAGTTGTTAATCGGTGCAGCGTTTCGCTCTCATCACATTTACGAAACTACCGTGAGCAGCCCACGATGAACGTGCCTGGAGGATGAAACGGCTTCAGGCAACCACAAAACCACGAGCGAAGGCTTATCAAGTTAAGCTTGGCCAAAATCACGGCTCACCGCGTTTCGCCTCGGGCTACAGATATCTTGAGATACTACCGAAATATTCGGCAATTCCATCTGGCGAGAGAAAGTCGGTTTTGCCCTTCGTCGCACAACTAAGTGTGATGGGTAATGAAGATAAGAGCGTGATGGGAAAGAGGAAAGCCGAAAGGGAGAGAACGTCGGGAATTCTCCAATTAAATCCACAGTACCTACCAATTCCTTCTATCATCTCTCTTTTTCCTTCTTTTCTCACTCTCTCTCTCTCTCTCTCTCTCTCTCTCTCTCTCTCTTCTTACGTCACACCAACTCTATCCCTCTATGACCGTTATTCTAGAATCCACTGTGTCTCCTTTTTCCCCATTTTCTTCCTTTTCTTTTGTTATCCAATACACACTGCTGCCTACGACAGAAATCTAAATCCTTCCTCGATAGCACGGATACTCCGAGTAGTAATTCCGGATTTGTAAATCGTTTTACGTGAGAGCATTTTTTTGCTTGCCACCGAATAAATTGCATTTAGGTACATCTCAATGGCCGGATAAAGCTGTTAGAAACGTTAGCCTGCCGACTATCTCAATCACCAGAATCCTCGCAGTTTCTTTCTACAAAAATTGCTTTAGGAATTTAAGCTAGAGATGTTACAGAATATATATATATTGGCGATTGTATATAATATTAAAATAATGACGTTTCAGTAAATATTCTATATATTTAAAGAACATGTTTTTTTTTAAAATCCATATCGCTCAATCTGATGCAAAAATACAGTTTGATGTGACGGCACGGCGACTGCATCATCATCGCGATGCAAAATCAATGTTTCACGCAGCGGACGCTCGAAATAGCTTCACACTCTACGAGAAATAATCGAAGCACTCGAAAAGTTGCGTAGATAGCATGGATCCGATAGGGGTAGCTCGCGAAATCTCATTTTTGTCCGATAAATGCACTTCCGGGATAATGTGCGCGAGCGCGCGCTTGCGGGTAGCGCGTATAAGAGCAGGTAAAAAAAAAAGGGAGAAACTGATAGAAGGGAAATGGGACGGGGCGGTGGCGGAAAATAGGGTGTGCTGCGATAGGACGGGTCGCGTGTGTAGGCCAGAATCGGGGTGTTCCGGGAGGGAACCGGGACGCGCGCGGAACGTGATTAATCGATGTTACCGAGCTAGACGAAGCGAAAGAGGGCGCCGTGACAAAGGTCGACTTCGCCATGGCGCCTCCACGCATAGCGCCGTCGGATTACCGGGACGGTAACGAGTTAACGACGAAGGCCGGCTCTCGTCGACACGACGCAGGCCATTACCCATGACAAATACTACGCTATGACGTTGACTTTTTCTTTCCATCCGCTCTGCTTTCCATCCACCCCCTTATCATCCCTTCATCTTTCCTCTCCGCCCGCTGTATCATTCCGCGTCAGTCGGGGCGACACCGGTCTGCGAAAATGAATTTTTGCTTGGCAACGGACTTTTGTGTGGCATGCAGACTCTAAGCCCGACCATTAGTGTGGCCCGTATCTCATGCCAGTTGCAGGATTGAGCTTTCTTATGGTCTTAGAAAGGAATTTGCTTAAAATGATTCTGATTCACTTCCCTCCTACAGCAACGTCAACTGATCGATAAATGTCTGTGATTTCTTTAGATTTATGCTGATCTACCCGAGCGACTTTATTTCTATGATAAATCGGTAAAATGCGATTGGAAAAGTAATTTGCCGCTACATAAAATCATTACTTATATTGTTATGAAATAACGGATTTCATGAAAGATCCACTAACGAAGTTAGTTTGGTACATAGCCACGTTATCAGAATTGTGGGAATTTTTCCTTTCCAACAAGAATTGTGACTGAGCCTTTCGAACTTTCCATCAAGACGCCTTGAATTCTATGAGAATCGTTGTAGAATCATGCATATAAATCGACAGGTTGTATCAGACCAATTGATAAATTGGAAAACGATGCCTAACAATGCATATTTTAAATAACAATTTTCATATAAATCCATCATCTAACAATAAGATTGAATTAAACCAAAAATGTTGCCAGAAAAATCTACAACACTAAATACAGGCATTTTTAATAGAATTTCTTAATCCTTCAACAGTACATGTACAAGAGCTGAATATTTCAGATAATATGAGACTACATCGGCTGCGCTATGTGAAGCTTTGAAAATCTTAGCAGCATTATTACGACGAGTTTATATTATCATCCTTAGAATATAAAGGAGTTAAAGGGGGACGGTATGCACGATATAATTGAAAATACCGAAGCGCACTTGAAAATGTCGATAAATCCCTGATACCTCACTGCTTCGACCATGGTCGTGACGCAAACCCGATTCGAGGGATACGAAGTTGAATGAGGCGGGCGAGAGCATGCGATGATGGCGAACAGGGGATGAACAAGAGACTGGTTGTGAATGGGGTAACCGCGCGTAACACATGTATCGTTGATTTGATGAATTTCAACTCTGTCGCATGCAAATAAACAGAGAGGGGAGGGAGAATGAGAGTAAATTGTATAATTATAATATAGATATTAATTATTTTTGCGTTTCCTGAAACAGCATTTTCTGCTAATGACAGATTCTTTGACGAAAGTAAAGCCAATTTTGCGTTCGCCGAAATTGAACGGAAAAAGCAATTACGGAGTTAGTTAATATCGGAAATTAAAAGCTTCAAACCAGTTAGCCTTTTAAGATTGCAAATCTTGGACAAAGAGTTCGTAATTGAGTAAATTTCAGTGGAATTTGTTTCAACAAAAATTGGACTCGAGATTTATTTAAAAAATATTAAATCAGAGAGAAACTAAAAATTTTCAACGAAAATATGTACATTCTAAATATATGTCGAAGAATTTTTTAGTAACAAGAATAACGATGTTATTGAGACTTACTTTATTTTAGATTTCTAGTAACGAAAATAGGTAACAGAATTTTTTACTAAAGGCAAAATATGTAGATTCACGTACATATTATATGTGTGTGTTGAGATCTGAAAGTGCACGCTTGTGATATACAATCGTTAATTCCACACGGAGAGAATTTTTTCTTAGAATTTACCCTGAAAATATGACAGTCGTGGGACAACATTGTATGTGTGTGTGTATATATATATATATATTTCGAAGAATTTTAATATAAATCTCTCTCATTCATTAATAAAACTACAATAAAGTATAAAATAAGTTTGATCAATTTTACTGAAGTGCATGATAAAAATTTTCAGAATATTGTATTGTACCACAATCACCATATTTTCAGGGTAAATTTTAAAAGAAAATTCTCTCCGTGCATGTCTCGATATACACATCGTTTTTTTCAAACAAATGAAAAAGAAATTATTATAAAAAAACTTAAAGTGAGACACCAAACACTAGTTCATGTGACGTAGTGGTTAGTCGTTTACACACGTTTACACGCGTTTACCTATGCTTGATATTTGTATAACATGACGCACAACCCAACTCCCGTTTTGACGTCACACCGCACATGTACATACGAGTCATAACGGTGATATTTACGGTGATACGAGAAGCAAAGGAAAAAGGAAGAAAAAAAAACTTTGCGCGAGTAACATTGTCGCCGCAAACTTGTCAGGACTAATAACGATTTTTTTGCGCAATTTCGCGACTTGAAGATTTGCGCAAGTAGATGCAGCGTTTATAGCAGAAGAACGTTATTTCATTAGCGATGCGATGATTTTTTCTCACCTACTCATTCATACAGAATGTAAACATTTTCACGAGTTTTATTACAAACTTGGGCGCGACGAAATAATAAAGCAGAGATAGACGCGAAAAACATGTTTCCTTGCTTTCCACGTGCGGTGCGGAATCAATTCTATACACGGAAATCCATGCGGCTTCTACAACGGTATAAAAATAGAATCTACAACAATGTTTCACGGCACTTGCCGCGACGCGATGTTTATTTCATACTTCACACGATACTTCGCGCTAACTAGCACACCGCAGCCTGAATGATTCGTTACTACATTGCATGATATTTTTATGAAATGGTAAAAGGATCTCGGACTTTCCTGACCAGGTTTATTTAAAAAAAAAAAAAAAAAGGAAAAAGAGATCTCTTTGTTTCACATATACAAATATGGAATAAAAGGGAAAAATATACATGATGTACGTTTCTATAGAGAAAAAGCAAATGTACGAAATTTATAATAAATAAATAAATAATGAAGGCTTTCGCTCGAAAAGCCGTTACTTTTCGTTCTTCAATTATCATCAATTGCAAATGCATAGACACGAGTACAAAGGGACTAATTGGAGCATAATTGGAATTACATATCTGCATTCACATCGCATGCTTTTGCCGACTTACACGTGACGATTCCAGATCCCTGCTCTATAGTGAATTAAAAATAATTTGTGCGAGCGCATGGAATTAAACGAATCGACGCGACATACAACGGCGGAACGCGATTTAAATTGGGATGCACGGTTGCAGTGATTCGAATTTTGCAACCGGACAAAGGCGATCGCTTGCAGCCGACAGTTAAATCGATGAAACGATGCCGCTTTTCATTGATTAGAATCCCGTTGCACAGCCTATGGCGCAGCACGTCCGAATCGAGCCGCAAACTCACGAAACCGCGAACCAAACGAGTACCAGCGGCAGCTGCGTGCTTGATTGCGCGCGCGTTCGCAGGCGCGTTTGTAGTTTCGACGGTTTGGACGTATGTCACAACACACGGCGTATGTCGCATATATACCTACGTATGGTGGATATATCCGCAACCCGGCGGCGGCATTCTGCCGGCGTACTCGATTGCGCGCCATACAACGGTGATATAAATTGAATTGCGGCCTGGCGTAAACGTATCAACGCGCCACTCGAGCACGAAGGCGAGTTCCAAGTGCCTGCTCCTTTAATGCTTTATTCGAATCAACCAGCGAAATGGATATACCTCGGATTCCAAAATATACCCAATGATCAAGGCAGCAGTAGGGAACAAGATCTATATCAACGCGAACCACCTTCAATATCGTCTTATAGTTTTCCCTCGTGATATTTCTTTGTTTATTCCTTTTCCCCAACGAAAGACGTCGACGTAGCAATTTCCGACGTTTCCCTTCCTCGATCGGCAAGTCCGATGTTTTCTTTGCTCTTGAAATGCGATGAATCTGATTACGCAGTATATACACGAGACGTGGAAAAACTGCTCGCCGTTCGTTCGGTGATATTGGCTATGTACTTGATATCAGCCGCTCTCCGGACATATACCGAGTAATACTCGTTATTTCAAGATTGATCCGAGCTGAGAATACTCGGTGGAAATCAACTGTGGTAGTAAGACCGCGCTCGCGCGTAATTTATATGCATGACTGGCGAGACGATATTACACGGAATCCAAAATATATCGCGAAAATATTTGATATTACGTATTTGAAAAAATGATCCACAGATAATACACATTTCGCGTATGAATATCTTTTCAAATGTATAAGAAAAGGTATATTTTTACACTTTCAGATAGCATTTATACAGAAATGTAAATTAAAGAGAATACAAAACATTTTTTTTAAAGGAAACCGTGAATATTTTCTAAAAAAATATCATTCTGTATATGAATATTAGAAAATATTCACAACTCTCTAAAAAATGTTTCATGTTCCCTTTATTTTATATTTCCCTTTAATTTACCCTTCTGTATGATAAATACTATCTAAAAGTATAAAAACGTTGTACATCTTTTCTCATACATTTAGAAAGATATTTCTTATACTCTTCATTAATGCTTAAAAAGCAGTAGGTAGTATAGTGAAATAGCTCTTTTGAGGTAAATAACTCAGTAAAACGCGTTAATTAACTCAATAATCTATTAATAACTACTTATAAATACATGGAAAGAATAGTTTTGTTAAATTATCTAAAAATTTAGATACAGATCTGAAAATAACTTTATTAAGCCATTAAAGTAATTATGTAGGATATTCGGTTGCTAAAATAACAAAAATTTTTGCAGCGTTGCTCATTATACTTGAGCGCCCTGCATAATTATTTTGATGGTTCAACAAAATTATTTTTATATGTGTACCTATCTACATTTTTAGATATTTTAGCAAAAATTCTTTTCGTGTACAGAAAAAATTCTGATAATAGTTACCAAATGTTAAGTAAAATAACTGCAATCAAATGTTCGGTTAATAAAATCAAAAATAATTTAACTTTTCTATATATTTAAGTATTATATCAAACATAATATAATCAACGTTTGGTAATACTTACTAAATATATAGAAAAGCAAAATTATTTTTTGTTATATAAATCCAACATTTGATTGCAATTATTTTATTCAACTATTATTAGACTCTTTTCTTCAATGTATATAGTAACTACGTATACAAAGAGCGATTATCATGTGATATTGTTAACGAGACACAAGATAAAATTATCACTCGGACTTGTTGAAAGCCTTCCACGAGCCTAATTACATGGCAGATACGTTGCAGGGCAGAATTTCGTACACGGTCTAAGGCATCTGTGCATTTACCGACGTACTGACCTATTTCGCTCGAGGCAGTTCTGTACCTCGAATTATACATTGACTATCTACATTTCGGTGTTTCTCAATCCGATAATACATCCGCATCCGACATACTTGGTACCTGGCGATTATACGCAGAATTATAGGAGACTGATGAAAAGTTTACCACACTGCATACACGATGAGAAGATAAACCCCCGTGTCGAACGGAAATTTCACATCACTAAATAATTCCGTTGTGTATACGCTACATGCATAAATTATTCGACATTACTTACGATAAAGATGAAACACCATAGGGACGAGCAATTGATTTTCCACACTAATGATCGGAATTATTTCCTTTGCTCGCATCAAGAAAAAAATTTCAATCATGATTTTCTCGCTTTGTGTCGAGGTGGATCGGAGGTGTGTCGGTTACGTGGGAACGACACGACGCGGGGGCAACAAAGGAAAGAATAAAATGCAACGCACATATACGCATTCACATGCAATCTATTTGAAGAGAAGTGCTCGATACATGGGGAATATCTACGACTTTCTTTCCTTTTTATCCTTCTATTTCGCTGTTGACCGGACTAGATGAATCTACGTAAATAGTGAACGAACGATGAAAGTTATAACGTTCAAATTTGGATGGTTGATTTTTATTTCCGCCGCTCAACTTCCCTTGGGTTTTCGCTCGGACTTTTTCTCGTTATCCTGCCGTATGATTGCGGAGGGTAACGATAACGACCTATTGTACCACTCTCTCTGCTTCCTGGTGCAAAAAGACCGCGTATGACGTCACATCTTTTAGGCGAAATTTTTTTAAATTTTCGACAATAAATATATCTCTCGTTAACGAAATTTTAGTAAATAAAGTAAAAATATTATCAATTAATAATTTCGCTCGCGTTTGTCGATTTATTTCGAAATTAATTGCAGAGTACCTTCATTAGAGAAAAGGCTAGCGCTAAAATAATAAGCAGCTCGAATAGAATGGCGTGTTTGACGTACCACTGGGAGAGAAAATTAAATGTCACGCGTAATGAGACTTTGAGAATCAGATTTCGTACTCGTTCATGAAACGGTCATTCAAGAGAAAACGAACTATATAGTAGATAGAATGCGTCAGTGATAGAAGCGGTAGGAAATACGGAGGAAAAGGATTCTAAAAAGAAAGGAGAAGGCTATTGAATGGTAGATGTAGCCTTTGGACCTTGCATTCCGTTTGATCTTCCCTCAGAGACAAACTGTCGTCTTCCTACATCTCGTCGACTTCCTAGCACGGTGTCTGCGCTTGCATTGTAACCTAGGTGCCTACGGCTATGTTCCCTTCTTTTACCTTTTTCGCATGCACAATTCACGCCTATTGCTTTTACGCGTTTCTGTCGACTTTCCTTCCGTCGCTTTTATCGCTCGCGTACTTCATGGTGGACATTGCAACAATCCCGACCACACCTTGTGACGCAATGCGATAAGAATATGGCGTTGTGTGTCACATGTTCGTGAATAAAATCGTTAAATGCATCTGTGCGATTTTCGCCGGAAATGCAATTCGACATATACGACCTAGGATGCGCCATTTATATGACGAAATGATGTGATTTTGGAATTCTGTAAGAGTTACAAAATCGTGCGTGGAATATATTGCAAGTATCTATGATGGGTACCTACCGTTATCTTCCGTTATCTAAAATAAAATGCATGGAAAATATATTTCGCGTAACTACGATCCTAGTATTGCTTTGTATTGCTACCACAGCGAATATTTATTGCTAAATGAATCGCGCAACTGCGCGCCGACACCAGCACTCTCATCATTAAATCTGCGGTTTGCTTTACTCACATTTGCTCGTTATCATCCGTTAGCGCTCTGTGGAATTTCCCACCACGCAGAAATGAAAATGGCATTACCGAAGCGTGCAAGTAAAAAGAGAGGGGAAAAAAGTATAGAATATAATGGTTAGTATGATGAATATCAGTTGTTTCTGCATTGTATGACGCTTGTAATTTCCGAGGCGTGATAAACTATTCTTGGAGTATTTTGATTAAATCCACGCATTAACAAAGTTTCTACTATTATAGAAATATGAAACTGTCGGAATCGCCGGAAATTCGAGTAATTAGCGTACACGTGGGATTACGTTCAGCTCTAATTTGTTTATGTCCGAAACTTTTTTATAATTCAACAACGAATTACGTATATTTTGCATGCAGTAGATGCTTTTAATTTATAAAATTGAAACTTTTAATTTGTAACACTGACAATTAATGCTCGTTATAATTTTTGTCGTAATCGTTATTAAATATAAGAAATGCATTTAATTAAATTAAATTTTGGAGCTTCTATAGTTTCAAAGTAGGTTTTTATTATTTAAATGTTATATAATATTTAAGATTATGTGCGATATATTGTTATATTTTCTTTGATGAAAGATGTACGCATTTTTAAATCGTTCGAATAAATAACGCATTCGTGAATGTCGAAATCATGCATACGCGATTATTTGCACAGCGATAGTCGGAAAAATCCTAGGCGCTACAAACTAGACGCGTTAAAATTTTAAAAGTAGAACAGAGTGCATTCTATACTTTCGTTTGACGTCCTAGTAAATACAACCGTTGCGTCCTGAATTCGAAAGCAAACTGTCAGCACCAATACTCAGTGTAAACTGGCATTGGATGTACATCCCGATAAGAACTTGGTTCTCTGCTTGCCGAATCGATCTTCTTTATGCAAATAGTTTCAACGTCATTGCATCATACATCAATATACCTTAATTAATTATTTGCATACGCATTAACAGCGTATGTTGAGCATACGTTATGAAGATTAATGGACAGACAAAGATATTTGATAAGATATTGTTTATAAAATAATAATAAATAAGCAAATAAATATAATTTTTATGTAAACAAAGTGATAATTTATATCTTCAATGATATAACGTGCAACCAGTTCCTTTAGAATTCTAATGACGTCAGGGACTTCCATTTCATGCATAGATATGAGCAACTCTGTCTATAGGTCACAGTTATAGTAGTGACGGAGGTCAACGTTTATTAGTTCGCTATATTAGCAAGATAGCTATTAATGTCCCCCCGAGTTTCCAGATATTGAAAATAAAAAATATAAAAATGGAAATATATTACCGCATAAAAATCTGTAAAAGCCGCAAGCTTTCATGAATTTTCCAAGTTTTCGTACAACGTTTCGGTACATTTCGTGTTAAAAATTTTTTAACACAAAATGAAAAAATTATGAAAAATATTACAAATTTTTCTATATTGTATTTGAAAGTAATATAAAAAGTTTGGCGGCAATTTAGAACCTACATTAAAATTTATTTAAAACAATTTTTAATTTAAAAAATAATTAAGGTAAAATGAGAAAATTTTCATTTAAAATGATATTGTTAAATGTTGTAAATATTGACCTCATCGAACTATTGCATATGTATATAATATTCATTTTTATATACGGAAAATATAAATTTCCAATTCTAAGTCATTTTTTGAGGATATAATACGAGCATTTCATCCTTCATATCACATCCTTCAGTATTAACGTGCAGAAATTAGACCCGGCTTAAATATATTCATGCGCAAATGTTTCGCATTCTGAATTGAAACCCGTCGATTACTCGTCGTATCATGGCTCGTCGAGGTCGATTATGCGATGCCACGCACGGCTGCCTCCTGCTAATGCTGCGATCTTGCAGTCCGTCGGTGTGGCGTAGTCCTCTCAAAGCACGCAGGTTACAAATTACTGGCACCCCGACGTCGGTGCCCTCATGTCGCGACGTAAAATTATGATCTCCCTCTCACCTCCAATTAAGCCGACCGCCCACGCTCGCTTCCCTGTCGGCACTCGATCTTCTGAAAAGCTCGGCGAGCGCTCTCATGACGTCAACATGCCGCGGCTCTCAGTTTTGTTTGCCCCCGGATTTCCCCTACGCATATTTTACCGCGCGTAGGGAATGAACGTTATTTCAACCTAACAAATTAGTCTATATATATTTTCAGATTTTCTAATTGCTTCGTGATTTTTGAGAGTTTATTGTGTTGCTTAATTAATTCAATAAAAATATATTCTTAAAAAAAATATGATTGTAGATTTAACACCATGCGATGTTTATATGATTATCAAGTAATTGATATAAATACCAGCATGGTGCGAATTTAACATCATATTTTCAAACTATGGAGTTAAATTTACATTAAATTCATTATGTTAGTGTTTATATTAACACTCTAACATGGGAAAAATTATATATTTAACATCTACGATATTAACATCCATATTCATATATCTACATCCATATTTTTTAAATTAAAGAACTCTTTATAAAAAATAATTACAATATCAATTAAAAAATTTCTAGTTCTTTAAATCATTCTTTAAAAAGAATCATAATCAATACAATCTTTTCGATTCAATAAAAATTGAATGATTAACACATATTCTAGAAAATAAGCTTGAATATTCTACAATGAGGTAGAATAATGTCAGTTTTGTACAGCGTAGGAAGAGAATGGATCGATAGTGCGTATCTACCCAAGAGGTTCCTATCGATTGGAAATTGCTCCACACTGCAAGCACTGTACTTCGGAATGAATGATCCATGTGTAGCCGACAGTGCTAACAACGAGAAACACAAACAGACCTCAGGCTGCCTACGTATTGGATCACTAGATTTCATTGCATCGAGATGAGTCACTCCAATCACATTCAATTATGGGCGAAGTACCCAAACGGATTAGATCGATCGACATCGTCATTATCCTTTGATGAGTATGAAACCCTTGATGTGAAAAGGATGAACTAGCTATCGTGATATTGTCAGTTTAAATTTGAGTTTATATTAATGTGTTCTATCTCCCTCTGTTCATGTCGTATATATACATCAATTATTTCTACAAGTTTATAAAATCAAATAAACTACACAAGACTATTCATTATATTGCGTGAATGTTATGCAAAAATTCATATAGTTATTATTTTGATTTAAAAAGTGGATAAAGTACCTATTAAATATATAATATTGTCAACATGAATTTTATTTCATGTATATCTATAACAAAAATATCATTCCAAATCTGTAATTGTTCAGGTCAACCATTTTTCAAATCTCAAAATTAACTAGCTCATCAAGGAAGAGTGTGAGAGGGACAGATTGTTAACCATACGTGGGAACGGACAATACGCGAAAACAGAGGAACGGCATGCGATCGATTTTAGCATGGAACTCGGTTCTCGATACGAAGCATGTCAACTCACTGTAAATAATGACATACACAGTTTTGCGACAGACATGCATCAATCTGACAGACCAGTAACTGGCGTCCTCGCGTTTATTTTAATTAATCCATTAACTGATTCAAAGCATTGGCCAGAATTGTGTGAATGGAGATTTGTCGCTCGCAATAAACATACACAACAGAATATGTCCGTTACTTTGATGTCAAATCTAGAAACTTTTACGTTACTTTATGTAGGCGTCGTGTCATATTATCGAGCATTTTCTGTTGTTCTGACATGTAAAGACGGTAGTTGAAAGAGATACGTGTCACGCTATGTCACAGTTGGATGACGAAAATTTTATCGAACGCGTAAATGTTGGGAGGTCACTAAGTGGAAACCGAACTAAAAATATAGAATGCATAATGTAGAATGTTATGCAAACAAGCTTCAACAATACAAATAATATATTCATAATAATTTTTGATTACATTAAGTTAGAAATAAGACTCATATATTCAACTCCGCGATTTGAGACGACAGTGATGTAAATACGATATTTTCCAGCATTTTGTTCGCTCGGTCAATCATTGTAATATTTAACAGAATAAACAACATACCGGAAAATATTATACTCACTAATTATAAAATATAGAAGAGAACTAAATAGGTTTAGTGTTGTTTGTAATATATCTCGCAACAAAATAATTAAAGGTCAGTTTGTTTTAACTAAAACTAATTCTCGTTTCTCATCGCGACATGAACTCATTAGTACGTAATTAACAGTTTATTTAAAACGATGAGCTTCGCATAATTAAACGATATTGAATGCAATGTCGCACATAGTTTAAATACATTATCTCTCATTAATTGAACCGTTTACAGATTACGAAACGCTGCATGTCCTAAATCAACAGAAAGAGAAATATTATTAAATGTTAATCTTTCGTCGATTTTTTCTTTTCTGTCCATGTTCCACTGATTAATCTTTATGCCTGGCTAACATTCCTCAGCATCCCGGAATTTTTTTACTTTTACCGAAAGAACAATACTTCACGTTTGAACTCAGCATAGTTATTTGAAAACTCCTCTCGTCCTAGAATGCAACCATTCGTAACTGGACAGGATATACAGCATCCAGAAAAACTGTTCTACTGATAAGCGGGAAATTCCTCTTAACATTTTCTTTAAGCAAAAAATCTTACATGAAGCCTGTATCTATATATAACATGTATTCATATAAAAAAAGTGAATGCATTAGTTATGTCAAGGGTAAATTCTTCTACAGGAAATTCCACTATAGTAACTTGAATAGACTCTTAAAATAAGAGGATATGCGTAGCTTCACCACGAGATAGAGCGCTACTCTAACTAAGAAGAAAATATCCAAGAGTTAGAGATCTAAAGAATAAGAAGGCGTAATATGCAAATCGGAAAGTCTCCTAGAGATTCTAAAATTATTTTGGAATGTCTTCTAGGCTTCTAAAAGATCTGTTTTTTTGCTCATTTTGGAATATGATGCTAATTAATATTTTAACAATAAAACTGAATTAACCATTTATATACAGGGTGTTTTCAAATTCGCGCCCGCGAAATACAAATACTTTACGCTAAAAAAAACAATTTTTTTCTTTTGCAAAATTGAGTCTGACAAGTAATTTTTGCAGAAGAGCAGGTTGAAGTTGTACGAGAAAACGTAAAAATTATTTATGGAATGTAATTTTACTACAGGAAAAAATTGTTCGTTTTAGCACAAAAAACAACTTTTTCCTTTAGCAAAATTGCGTCCGATAAATAGTTTTTGCAGGAGAGCAGGTTGAAGTCAGCAAATAAGCGCAAAAATTATTTATCGGACGCAATTTCGTTAAAGGAAAAAGTTGTTTGTTTTAGCATAAAGTATCATGTTTTGTACTTCGCGGGCGCGAATTTGAAAACACCCTGTATATAATTGTATATAAAAAACTTTTTACTGGGACAATGTACATGTCGTTAAACGATAGATTTTTCTAGCATTAAGAGGATTGTAATCTTAAATCCAACATCTTATAGTTATCCGATATTCCTTTATATTTTGAAGTATCTTCTTGAGCCGTATATTAGAGGAAAATCCACTAGAATCAAGAGCGTATACAGCTAAAGGATAGAACATTTTTTGTGAGTGTGCCGAAGAACTTCAGACTTTGCCATAGAAGAGTAATATTTTTCTGTATAATACTTTTAAGGCTTTCACGGGTATTTTCTTCAAAGAAGCTACGCGATTTGCGGATTATCTTCGTGTCTTGATACATCGTTAAGTGCTAAACATTTCGTGAACATTGCAGTCCACTTCATCAGGGCGAAAAGCAATCTGACTTTTCTATATACTCTAGACTTCTTTTATCCTCTATCGAGTCTGTCCAAGTTTTCACTCGCAAGCGAAACACTTTCGGATAAAGTTCTGAAAACCGCCCACTTCCGATTTCGATAAAACTTGGTAAAAGTTTCATTTCGGATTAAAATGAAATTTCTCTCTTTCTATCATCTCATCAATGAATCATCACACGCACATAGGGTATTACTGCCATACGGAAAAGATGGCCATAGGCCATAATTTCTCCAATAATTGATAAATAGTGCATTTTTATAGTCATTCTTAAAGATAATCAATATTTACAGTAGTTTACATGAGTACACTGTTCAAAATAACAATATTATAAATATTATCTAATATTTTTTCTTTCGACTATCTGCAAAGTTTTGCACGTGTCTGCTAAAAACTGTTATAATGTCTAATAAATTACAGTTAAGCTGCCATAATCAACGTTACATACACAATAAAGGTAAATTGCAATGTGTCCTATAATTAATACTTTTATTTTCACTATTTATTTATAAATACTATGGCTATCTTTCTTAATGTCATGGCCATCTTTCCCCTAAAAATCAGATAAGATGGCCAATGCATACTTTGTAATATTTTGATAAAATTAAAGTTCTGTTAAGTATTTTCTCTTTAATTTCGATAGTATTTGTTACTTTAAGCTTCAGTGAAAGTAATATCCCAAATATTGTTAAAAAGTAACAGGAATAAATGTATGTTTTTTGCATTTTAAAAAATTATGGCCATCATACTCGAGTTTACCCTACAATTATATACGCGGAAAGGACGGTTTGCTGAGATATCTAAAACTTTTTAGCTAGATATAAAGTTAAAAATAAATTTTGTCGGATTATCAAAACAATTACGTAGGACTCAAACTAATTGCTATATAGAATACTAAATTTTTTGCACCATTTCTTATCACGTTTGAGTTTCCTACATAATTATTTTAAAGGCTCAACAAAATTATTTTCAAATTTATATCTATCTGAATTTTTAGATACTTTAGCAAAAATCGTTTTTTTGTTTATGTAGATAATGAAATAGTTCATATATCGTAAATCAAAACTAATCATCACAAAGATACAACGTAATATATGCACGCTATTTTAGGAAGCCTTCTGCACTTTGAATCATTATCTATACTTGCCTTGCCAAATATTCGGAACTAATCGCGGGATCAGAGCTTTCATCGAGCACAAAAGAGGTATCATTACCGATGAATGGAATCCTGCATGAACGAGGTACCGCGCGCCTGATTTCTCTCACGACCATTCTCATCTCTACTCCCTCTTGTATTATGCTTTTCCTTGATAAATTCGAACAGTTCCTTTTCTATTCCCTCTATTGATGAATACCACCAATAACAGTAATGAGAGAAAATGATAGAACTCCAATGGAGGAATATAGCACTGTCATTATTTGACTTGTTTACGACTCCCTCATCACTTGTGCGTAGAATTCTTGTCAACGGGAGAAATACTGCACGCAATCCGCGGTAGAATGTCACAAGTTTCATTAATTTAAGGAGACGTCTCCGAGTGAGTGCCATCGTCGTCGTTTGCCGTACATGAATACGAACGGTAATAGTGTTAAGTAGAATACGGAATGTGAGAAAGGACTAATATGTTCCAGAGATGACATTGGCAACACCCGTCAGATTAATGTTTGATTGTTAATAATTACTGCAACAACAAAACCTTTCAATTATATATTTCCATTTATTATTACAATTAAAGGAGTAAATCTAAAAGAATTAGTAAATTTTTTTCCTCAAAATTATTTTTATTTTATTTCAATTCTTTTAGATTGCTATGTGATTTTCAATTATCTTAAAATATTACTTTAATTTATAAGTCCTTTTATGTAAATATCAAATTGAAGAGTTAATTAAACGGATTTCTAAAAATTTTGATAATATATATTGTTGCATATGTGTGATTGGTTTTTCGTGTAAAAATAACAATTATACCGCATACAAAAATGAATTTACACATTTAAATGTATAATACAGTGTTATTTTTACGGAAAACTAATAATACATATGTTGTAGTCACTTTTTACACATTTAGATTTGCAGTGATAATAAATATGGATAATTGAAGCATAATTTCGTTATAGTCTTATTTATTCTCGAAAATGGAAAGAAGACAATGTCCACGTTATTTAAGGATGATAGCCGACAATAATTGCTTTGTTAATTGTAATGTCAGACATGCGGAAACCCGATTCGTGATCTCACTTTCGTGACACTCTCCACGATGTGGAGAGACATTTACCAAACATGATCTCAACTCGGGATTTGTTGGCAAGCGGACATTCAACATGGAATCGTGAGATTGACCCGACTTCTACATTGCTCCGAATGCAAATCGGATAGTTTACACCAGCGCAACGGCTCGAGACGCTTTCAGATTATGTCCTCTGATGCATGTTCGAGGACGTCTGACGACAGTGCGAATGTCAGAGTCCGGTATGTGTTAGCCCAAACTAGAAAGTGACAGAGTGCTTACGTGGCAATGCCTTGTGGTCCAATTACGACGGAAAATTCATTCTATTAATTCCTTTCATGTTGAAAAAGCAGAGAAAACGAGCGAAATACCGTCGAATATATGCTTCGTTGAAATTTCGATATAAACAGCAGCAAATTATGCAAAATTTTAGGAAGTTATTGAAATTATTATTATAACTATCATTACTGTGGTTTCCTGCATACTTGAATAAACAATGAACTCGATTCAATCAAACATACGTAATGAAGCATGCGCATTGTCATTATTATTTATCATGTTTTCGACTAGAGCATTATGCATACGAGAAAATTTACATTTAAATGCATTCTGACATTTTGAAATTGATTACGTTACGTACGACTGATTATAGTGGAGGTTTTTAAATTCGTGGATATGTAAAATTCTTGTTTTTCGTCGATTCACATGCCCTGCATAACGAAAGCTCTGGCAATAGAATGACATTCCATTAATTCGCTTGTTGTATTTCGTTAACCCTTATCTAACGACCCAATCTATTTACAAACGTGGTTAGCACAGTGGAATTCCTTTGTACCGTTCATAAATAGCTGACCTCCGTGTTATAGGAATCTGTAATGAGCGCAATGCACGTTACTTATCGGATTGTTCCGGATAGTCTGTGATTTTGGTCTCCTTAAAATGACATCACGTTTCGCTCCATCGGAGTCAATGTACTGTCACCGACATAGTTGAAACGTGATATGCGCAGCTACCGGATCTAGAACTACGTTGGAAACTCCGTTTTCACAAAGGCTCCGACATGTAACAAACGCCCCCACGTAACATACTTGTTCTCTTTGAGAAGTACATAGTTAACTGTATGGTGTTTTTACCAAGTTACGTGTACTCAACAATAGAGAGTCGAAAACTTTGCATTTTTTATGGTTCAATGATGAAATTTTTATCGTTGCAAAACGTACACGATAATATCCGTAAATAATCCCAGACAGATAAATGTGCATAAACTTTACAGTAACTTTACGCTATATTAAATCAACCAATGCTTATAAATGGATGCGAATCGATTGTAATTCGAAATATTGCAATCGTATTTAGCAAATCAGAAAATACCATGCAAATATGATGTAAATATGAGAAACAAAAAATCAAATATTTTTATCCTCATATTGACATCGTATAGTCATCATGCTTGAAATACGCTGTACATTTATGCGCGTACATTTTTGAAAACACATGAGGTATCAGCGTAAATATATTCGAATCTACGACCTCTGGAATGCTAACACATTAACCCTCAGTTATAATTGCATGCTTAGGGTAAGTCCGGCAAATACGCCGCGCTGGGATTTACGCCGCAGAAATCAGAAAAAATAGAAGGAATGGGGGTAATTTTCCCGCAACAACTCTGTTACTTGCTTTTATGTTATATTAGTATCGTATTATGATTTCAGCTTCTTACTGTTAATATTAATGAATTTATTGTGAATTGAATCGATTTGTCACTGTAATAAGTATATAACGCCATCATAAATTATAATCTACATAAAATGATTAATACAGGGTATGTAAAAGACTTAGTGGTTATTTCGTGATATATTCGTGTAGTGGAATAGTAAAGCATGTTGTGTAGCAAAATACAAGTGCTTTGCTTTCGTATTCTTTGTTTAGATTGTTGTCTTCTTTGTGTTATCCCACCTGTTTGGGATACATGCACGGTATTTTTAGCGAGCGGGATTTATGCCCAAAGCATACAAAGTGTGTAGATTGAATTCAGTGCAATAAATGCAATAAACACATTACATGAAATATGTACCTCATGTTATAACATTTGTAATATATGTAGAAAGATTATAATAATTATTTATTATTTCATATACATATTTATACCATTCTTATTCCTTAATAAAACTTTATAAACATATTTTATAAATTATTGTGTCATTATACGTTTTATTTATATGCATTATTTGTAAATTTTTCATGAGCCGTACATAAGTGTCATACGTTTTATTTATATGCATTATTTGTAAATTTTTCATGAGCCGTACATATCCCCCTTCCTTCTATGAGTAGCCATATATCCCACTCCTGTGGGACATACGGCAAAAATGCAAGGGTGTTTCAAAAAGTTTATTTTTTAATATAAAAAATAAATATTTCGGATTTCTAATATTTTTTTCGCAGTAGTAGACAGTATAAAGTTTTTACTGATATAGTTCGTTTACTATATAAACATAGTAAATAATACTTAATAAATTAAGTTTTTAATAGATACGACGTATATACCAGAGTTAACCTATTTAGCATTCGATTGTTATGCGATCCATCCCGATCATGTCTTACGCGAATCAAACAAGTTGTTACAACACTATGACAAAATAACATTTAATCATTGCATAATACAATTTTTATAATTACCTTAATGTAAATACAAGAATTGGAAAGAATACGGGCGTTAGGAGTCAGGCGCAGAAGACGTCGCGCAAATAATACACTTAT
>NW_017296923.1:1248251-1265645 GCF_001594075.2 Trachymyrmex cornetzi
AGTAAAAGTTATCCTGTCATGGTGAGCTCCCCTACATCGAGAATTTAAATGTCAGAATTAAACAAAAAGAAAGAAAAGGAAAATGAAAAAGAAGGAAAACTTTAAAAATGCCGAATTAAAGAATATAGAAATTAATTTATCAAAAAACTTTAATAATATAATTAATTATCCCGAAAATAAGGACGCGCTCACCACGATTACAAAGTGTTTAATTCTGGCATTTAAATTCTCGATATAGGGGAACTCACCATGACAGGATAACTTTTACTTTATATATGTTAGGTTGTGTTTGCTCTGAGGAAGGCTCATATTTAAATTCTCGATATAGGGGAACTCACCATGACAGGATAACTTTTACTTTATATATGTTAGTTTGTGCTTGCTCTGAGGAAGGTTCAAAAATTAATCGAAACATGTAAGCGCGTTTGTTAAATAAAGAAGTTTCAAGCTTCATAAGTGATGAAACATGTAAGCGCGTTTGTTAAATAAAGAAGTTTCAAGCTTCATAAGTATATTATTTGCGCGACGTCTTCTGCGCCTGACTCCTAACGCCCGTATTCTTTCCAATTCTTTGATTTATAAGGAGTCTTGGTTAGTTTGATTTGTTATACGAACTTAATATAAATATTTTTGCTTTTATAATGTCATAAGTAATTACAAAATTGTTCTAATTTTTCAATAAATTAATTTTTGCATATCGTGATACTCTTATAAGTCTACATGAGTCAATCTGAGATACGTGATTAAAGGAGGATATTTCTTTATTCAAGGTAGTTGGGAGTTAAATAGCCATCAATTGTTTTTACTGTTTGCGCGGTTGCTGCAGAAAGGGAAGGAAGTTATTAATTGTTTTTTCCTTTTTTTCATATACGTGTATAAAAGTCGCGCAAACCTGAGAATGTACAGCGCGCGACGTCCCGGTAAAAATTCATAAGTGACCTGGTGACTAAAAGATATGAATTGCGAAAAGAACAATGCTTGCGAATTTAAAACCATCCAAGATGGCGGTTTAATTAGGAAGAAACGCGAGGTAAATATGAATGTTGGAGCGGAAGTAGTACACGAACGTAAGAAAATGGAACGGACGGAGAGGAACGAGTTACATAGTTCATCCGAAATGTCGGACTTCCTACTCGTGCATCTTCTCTTATTTCTTAATGAAGAGATAAGACCGCTGTGTTGTGTATTATAAATAAGCATACATGGAAGCATACAAATCTGTAACATTTTGAACTCATATTCTACTCATTGCAAGTGCTGACGCCGAAAATTTAAAACAGTGTAAAATAAGAATTATAAAAATATTGCCAAAAATGTGTTTGTAATTAAGCTAAAATATCACTGCGTAATTATTTGACAAACAAATATGTATAATTTCTAATACGTTGAATAGTCACAGTAAACGTAATTCTTGATTAATATTCGTGATTATTTCAATTGGGAAATGCAATAACACTGTTGTAATGCAGTGAAATGTTTAGAAGGGAGTCGTGCTAGAAATGAAGTCTCCAATTTCATAACAAAGGGAGAGAATTACTCAAATCCGCGTTCCCCTACGCTACGTACAAATGTCACCAAAAGTCGTAAAGTGGCAAGATAGGGTGAACGGTAATAGGCACGTGGCCTGAAATTCGGGACAGTTTATGAACGCCCTACCGAAATAACCCCTGGTGCACTCCGAAGAGAATTTCCCACGTTGAATCGAGTGGCCATGAAACAAAGAAAATAACATCAACACAAACAATTCGATTATATAGCAATTCGAATATGGCACACACACGTGGCATATTCCGCAGTTTCAACTTTTCATTTTAATAGAATAATCAATTGTAAGACTCACTTGTATAGGGAACATTGAATTGCAGTAATATTGAACGATGTATTATTACAGCATCGTGTATCAAAGTTAGTAAAATGAAAGAAATCGGATATGAGTGAAAGAAAGCAATTATCGTTATTTCACACGACCTGAATCTATGAAAAAGACTCGAGAGGAAATATTTCGGAAATATTTTCCGGGAACTACATTCAGCGAGATTAAACAAAAAATAAAGCGCCGTGTTTTACGCAGTTGCATTACAGTTAACGTGGCTGAGATTACTTCGACATGTATGCGCGACATGTAACTCACACGCGTGTCATCGCATATGGTATTACAAATTCAAATGTAGCACTCATATTGTCAGAGTTACGTTCCCCGGAGGTGACTTGTCACAGAGTTGACATTTCAGAACATGCAACTATAACCTCTTGTACCGATATGTAAATACAGCCGATGGAGATCTCGCGGAAGTCTCACCGGAGCACATAGAACAGTGGACCGTATCATCTAGTGATTGAAATGCAGATCTCGATGCAGATTAATGACATCCCAAAGTAGATGCGTGCTCGTCGATCCGCTAGACGTGCTTGCCTACTCTGACAGAAATGATATAACGCTCGTGATCCTCGGAGCTTTCGCAAGATGATATATGTATGTAAACCTCACGTTGCACGAGCGCCATTACATACTTTTCTAAAAACGCACATTCCTTTTATGAACGTTCAATATATTGGTCATAAAATTCATGTGCAATGTTTTCATATAATTTATTACATTATATGTATGGAAAGAACGGTTTTACTAAAGTAAATGTTAAAAAATTTAGTTAGGTACAGAAAATAAGTTTGTTATTAGATTAAAATATGTAGAACGCTTAAGCGTTTGTTATATTGCAAAAAGTTTTAACATTCTAACAACCAGTTTAAGCTATATAATTATTTTAATGGACCAAACATAATTACTTTTAAATCTGTATACATAATTAAATTTGTACTTCAACAAAACTATTCTTTTCGTATACATACATATATAAACTTGCCATTATACTTACATTACATTTTTAATTATATTAAAATTACATTATTTTCACTAATTTTAAAACAAATTAATGAATGTATCATTTTCTCGCATCAAGATCTTTCACTCTCACATTTAAGGATGAATTAAGATAAAAAATATACAAATATGTATATAAAATCAAGGGAAATACATTTTCGGAGGAAATGAAGGATATCTAAAATTTCACAAACAGGATTTGTCTCTGCAGTAACTCGATAAAGACTTCTCACACAAACAGCACGAATGCATTCGCATCGTGCTTTGCACACCACAAATAAGGACTGACTTTCAATAGCAAATCGATTTTCCAATAAAATCTATTTGCGCATTCTGCATCGATAATTATAACATCATAAAGCAAAGCGCACTATAATAAAGTTCGTTTAACGATCTGTAAGAAGAGTTTCAAGTTATATTATTAAACTTCGATAGCAGAGAATACTAAATTAATTGGAAATAACTACACGTACTAATTTTTACTGATTATATTGTTGCCATATATTTCAGTATGTAAAATAGTTGGATAATAATGCGAATAATGCGTATAATATTCTGCTTGTAGAAAGACTTAGAAATCTTTTCATTCCAAAATAGTACTAAAAAGGCTTATTAAATAACATTATTGCTAATTTAAAATGATTTTAAATATCCAGCTTTGTAAGTTCAGAACTTCTTAATGGATCTCAGTGTCGAATATGCAAGTTAGACGTGCGCTGTGCTTTGCGTAACTGTTTTTGTCAAAGGAATATGTAGGTGTAAAAGCGAGTGATATCTAATTAGCGGTTAGCTCTGCCAGCCGACCTTAATTCACCGGTTGAGACTCACTTTTCGTTTGCCCACCTCCTATACCGTACGTTATTTGGATTTAGCACACGAGAGTATTACGTATCTCGTTTGTGCATCGTAAAATAGAAATGTAGAGCCAAAAAGGAATGACTAAACTCGAAGAAGAATACGAGTGATTCACATGCAAAGACTTGAAATAATAAAAAAGCAGGTGTAGTAGTATAGAACTACTTTACATATGAATACATTTGTATCGTTTAATTTCTAAGTTTCAGAGTCAAATCACAAAGGAATATAAATAAAATTACTTATTTTTATAAAAAATTATATTTTCTGAAAAAACGATCCAATGCGATGATCGAACTGCGGATCGAGATATCTTTTAATGTCGCTCGATTATTCTTTCGATTCTCGGCACGGCATGGTATTGGCTGTTAAGATTCGCGCAAGTGATATGGGTCATTCGAAAAATTGCTTTGAAAGAATCGAACCCTCTTTATCGGCAATAATATGCTTTATCTTTCTTCCTCCCTTCTCTTTTACGAAAAGATTAATTTTCTTCAAGGGATCAATTTTCGCAAATGACCGATACGGGACAATATAAACTTTAATGTATATATCATGTTTCTCACTCTCTCTCTCTCTCTCTCTCTCTCTCTCTCTCTCTGTTTTACCTATTTAAATTTTGTTATTTTATTTTTTCTTCGTTGTCACAATATATTTTTGCATAAGTTCTTAGAGAGTCCATCCTAAAAGTCGTAATAGACGCTCTATCATATTTATCTATCTACCCACCTATCTATCTAGCTATCTATCTATTTATCTATCTATCTATCTCTATCTCAGTCTTTTCATATAGTGACAAGCGTGCAGTATTTTCGAATTGATTGCATATAAAATTTCTGATTAATTTTTCTAATGACAAAAATTTCATTTTTCATAGAAAATGTTATTGCTATATAAATTGATCGTAATTGCGAGATATTTCCATTAATAAAAATATATGATTAAATAATACGCCATTTTAAACGGTTTTAATTTTTGATAATTGGAGAGCCAGCAGCACATGTAACATAAAAAAGAATTAAATTAAATTCCGGACATTCTCCACGTCCTCAGTGCATCGCATATGCAAGTCTGTAATTGCGTTGTAAATAGTTGGAAGCACGCCAAGCGGTAGTACTTTGAAAATTCTGTTTTTCCCTTTATGGCAATCTAATCTCATGTAATTATTCGTGTAAACGTCGGAGATGTACAGAATTGTAGCGAAATTCTATTAATATTAATGTTATTAATATCAAAATTCTATTAATATTAATTATAAAATGTTATTAATATCACAAAGATATGCCGAAAAACGAATGATTTTTTTATCAATAACATTAAGGATAATTCGATATAAAGTATATTTCAATTCGACTCATAAATTTATTTTATGATAAAATTTTAATTTAATTTTGTACAGATCGTTCGGTAACGCTAACATTCTATCGATCGCAAATATTATGTTACCTGATTTTACCGTCATATCAGTCGTCGTCAGATTATCCATTCACAGAAATGATTTATGTAGAGTCAAGTGAAAACGCAATGTTTATTGAAATTACTACCGCTTTTAATTTCCAGAGCTAGATCGAGTAGCAAACTTTGTCATCTCTATTACGTGCAACATGAGCTTACCGAACGCTTTGGTAAACCGCGGTAAAAGTGCGGAAGCAAGAAAGTCCGAGCATGCCATTATCGAACACGGCGCCTCAGTAACAATTCTATTTTCCCAACATTGGTTTTACGTTTTACTGACGCCAAATGCGGTATTAGTTGCGAAGTTTGGTAAAAGAGTAACTTTCCTTCTTGCGGAAAGTTTACCTTCGCTCTTACGTGTTTCGCAGAAGAATAGTTTCAGAAATATTCTTTCGGAATTTAGAACGAAACCCAATGCATTTCGCACTCTTTACTTTTCTGGCCAATCTCAGCTTACAATACAACTCCTCGGAAATGGAGAGTAAAGTTAAGATCTGATGTGCCATTTGATCGGAACTGTTGAACCGGGATAAGCTCCACTTTCAATTGTCGGCACAGTCTGTTTTATAAACGGTGCTGCGTAAGTCATGAATTTTTACGACCTATCGACGCTCGTAAAAATTGGTCATGACCTCGCCTGTAGATACAGATATGGCCGTAAGGAATTCATGATCGATATCGGTTTGGAAGAAAACGAAGCAAGGAAAGGAGATAGAGAGAGGAGAAACGCAGAGGATGAGCGCGAGATACTTCTCCGGAAATTACGCTCTCTCCGCAGAGGCGGCACTTCCGGTTTGGCTATATATAAGTCGTCCCAGTCCAAGAAGAAGAACCACAAACGGACATAGCCCGTAAACTTTTCGTGTTCAAAATGTTTTGTCTGTAGCATTTGAAATATCCCTAAAAATACATCGTTACTAATACGGCCAGTTTAAATGTACAGTTTTACCAAATGTCTCGAATCGTCCAATGCAGATCATGCATAATATATACATATATTACATAGATTTTTGGACGAGTAAAAACGTGAATTGGGAACGGCTTTATTAATTTTTTATGCACAATAACGAGCGATACTGTAATGCTCTTAAAAAGATGTAATACATGTATAATCCAATGCAAATTTCACTCGCTCATATATTATAAAATGCCGATATTAATTCATTTTATGCGTATCGCGTAAATCGGATATTGTTTTTCAACGTTGGACATGAAACATATTTAATGAACCAAGAAATTCAATAGGTATAAATGCGATACTGCATTTGAATTCGGAAAGTATGTGCACCTACCAATTAATATTATAATAATACCGATATAAAGTAATCAATGATTGCTTGTCAAAATGGTATTATTTGTTGCGTGTGAACTATATCCGGATTTGGATGTAACGGAATAGTGTTACGTAATCATTCGTTTGACGTACATCCGGGTATCGAACGATGAGACTTTCAGTTAGCAACATTTCCGCGATTAAATACTGACGATACATACATATATCTCCCTCTGGAACTTCCGATCTATTTTGCGTCCAGAGTTACTATTTATGACTATCTCATAAATTTGGACACAGAAAAGCCAATAATGTACATGCTGTTAGAATGAACTTTGTTTGTCAGCATTGTTACGAGAGTAAAGTACTCTACGGATTACATGGCTGTACATCAACGTTTTCAACGAGTTATTTTTTTTCAGCTCGTAGGCGGTGAATTCGACATGGAGCTGAATTTCGTGATACAGGACGCACAGAACATCAGGCACATGCTGGAGCTTCTCGACCATTGCCCACCCAATCTCCAGGTAAGTGAGCGACGTGATGTTAAACTAGGTCGAATTAATTACGCGCGGAAAATATCCAACGTAAATCCAGGGAGAATGCGGTGGAGAGTACCTACGGATAAACGCGCCCGTCAATATCGCAATATCGGTAATTGAAATTGAAAATCTATTGTGTATGTGTGTACAGAGGTATATATATGACACAGACACAGGTATATTATATACGTGTATATGTAACGCGCTTCTTGCAGCGTAGTGTTTCTGAGAATGCGAAGAACATGAAGATAGAAAAGTGATTTCTAAGATTCTTCTCGGATATCATCCAGCAGAGTCGAGTTACACTATTACGTTGAAGCTGATCGAAGAGTCTCAAACTACTCAATCTTTCCTTAGTCTCGACAGCTCTTAAAATAGACAGCAATTTATATCTCTTATAAGATTTCCCATTCTTCACCATTCAGTTTATCTAATTCCTTTAGTCGTTTGTCAACACGTTCTATAAATAATCAAACCGCGATTATTCATATTTCAATTTTTATTTTGTAAATAAATAATTAACAAAAAGAAAATATCTGACAAGCACTATATTTAATTTATAAGTAGGTACGTAGTTTAGTACAAGTACAAAGACGAACATTTAATAAAAAAACCAAATTATATTTAATAGGGCTCTCGAAATTCAAATAATAATAAATATTAATTAGCGGGCAATGAGAAGTGCCGTTAATTCTCTTCGTTGGATAACCACGGAAGTTATTTGCTTGGTTATCCAACGAAGAGAATTAACGGCATTTCTCAATTAAGAAATAGGAGTATGTATCTCATCATTTGTCGAACGCAGTGACCATCTCCAACATGTGCGGATTGGAATATTGTTCATGAAAATTATATATGGTATTGCTGATGATGGTTTAAAGTAAACCGAAATGTTCAAGAAATTTGTTATCAACAAGTAATGTAAAATTACAATGAATATATTTTATGTATTACGCTCCAAGTACCACGCTGTGTATGCTCTCATGCCCGATGATTAATATTTATTAAATATTTAATAATTCAAATATTTTAAAGTTACCGCAATCTGCAGCTCTTCGATATTCACGCAAAATTTCCTTTATCGCTTTTATTCTTTCTGTTGCATCAGAATAATTCCGCTGTACTACTAAATATGAATTATCTCAAATGAAAAACGAAACGATCAATACCAGTGCATCACACGTATGCGTTGCAAGCATGTCAAATAAAACCGCGGTAATTGAAGTTATGCGAAAAAATGAATGATTTTCTTTTTTATAATGAAATTGCAACAGCGAAACGCTGTATGATGACGCATTGGAAAGAAAAACTGCGAAATGTAAGGGCATATGTACGAATTTCTGACTCTCTCTTTTCTACCTTTCTCTCTGCTCGCTATTTGATGCGAAAAAAAGAGAGTGTGGCGTGCGTAGGACACGCGCAATCTCGGCGTACAAAAGGATCGGAATCCATTACGCGGCAAATTTTTCTCGGATAGAAACGAGATTTTTTTTTTCGATCACGTAGCATGAGATTTATCACCGCTTTGAAGCATCGTCCGCATCCTCCGCTTTTCGTGCTTGTGAAGCATCCAGAGGCGCATCGATTCGCCATGAGGAAAAAATATGATCTCGCGATATCGTACTATCAATAGAAAAATAGCCCGGTGTAATCTGATCGATATTGATCAATGTAGACACGTATCGAGTACTGGCATATAATAACTGACCAAGAGAGCAGTGATTTGTTAAAATATTACTAGTGGCAATAAATTTTTTAGTCTATTTCAACAAATTTGGTATGAATCCTATACAAGACAATTTTTCAGTACGATAAAATTTGTGCGTTCTTGTTAATAAATGAAAAATATAGGCGCTTTTGATTGTTTTATTTTCAGTGGTAATTTAATTTGACATTTTTCTGTTTGATTTTTCGATTTTAAACAGAAAATAAATATCCCGAGCGGGTTCATTTAATTAAAAACAAACATGCAACTGTAGCTTTGAAAAATACTTTCAACCGATTGTTAGATTTATAATGTAAATATATACACCCAGAGAAAGGTTTCTTTGATTTAAAGAAGTGTTCCTTTGATATACGGTTAAAGAAAAAATTTCTTTGATTCGAACGTCATTTGTTTGATTTAAACATTATTTTTTAAAATTAAATAAAAAAATTTATTTGATTTAAAAAAATTAAGTTCAAATCAAAGAAATGACATTCAAAAGAAATTGTTTCTTTAACAGTATAGCAAAGAGACATTTCTTTGAATTGAAAAAATCTTTCTCTGGGTGTATTTTGCGTTGATTTAACACAAATGCGTTTGCATATAATTAATTCGCGTCTCATTTGATTTGGAACAAACAACATATTTTCACGAAGTTTAACGTACAAAAATTAAAGAGAAAGACTCCGTAAAAAAGCATTATCTGTTAGGTATCTTCGAAGTTCGTACGCGTCGCTTCGTTAAAAGCGGCATACGACTTGGCGAGAAAGGAAAGACGGCGAACTTTTGTAAATAATAGCGGGTCCTTAGTCGCCACGTCGGGTGGAGGAAAATCCGTTTATGCTTTCGTCGCTCTTCGCAAACTCATACACGACACTTGAGCCTTCGCTGCAAACTTTTGGCGTGAAAGTAAATAGAAATTTAAGCTAGATGGATAGACTAGACAAAGTTATGAACATTCTGTTCCTTCGCTAATCATCCGCGGTCGCCTGTCCTTTCCATTAAAAAAATTTACTGTATAGCAAAGATAATTCAAGTCCAAATCAGATTTATACAAATTCGTTCACTAAAAAAAAATCTTAATTTCAAAGAAATATTTCTTTGCTCGTATTAAAAAAAATTATTTTTTTGCATCGATGAAAATTTATTTTATCTTATTTTCAAAGAAATTTTCATTGATCCAAAGAAATAATTTTTTTGAATACGAGCAAAGAAATATTTTTTTGAAATTAAGATTTTTTTTTCAGTGTTATTTCATTATAAAAATTCTCGCATAGTTCAGTTACAAAATTCGTTAATTCCTAGCAGCAATGTTGCGATTTACGCGAAAATTGAAAAGCCGTATTTGGCAACTGTGGCTGAAATGAGAATTAATTTGTACGATGTAGAAACGCTCGTTTCAATGCGGCAAAATCACCGTGGTATAAACGTGTGATGTGGTAAACATTAAGTTCACGGTGTGATGGTAAGAGTCCACCTATTACATACAAGACGTTTCCTCGCTCTCGGTATTTCCCTCATATTTTTTCATAATATAAATTTTATGTAAAAACAAAAAACTACTTTTAAAAAATTTGTAATTTTAAATACTAAATATTTTGTAATTTAAACGTTAATTTAACGTTATCTTGAACTAACACTCACATGAAATTAATTCTTAAACGCCTTTTCAGTATGATATCGACTTTTTTCCAATACTTCTTCATGCTTTTTCCATTGCTTATAATTTTAGTATTAATGCATACATTTGTTTGGTATCGTTGTTCTTTGTTCAGCGTATCAATTGAAATGACATTTTTTACGACATGTTTGTTTTATAACAGTTATAATCAATTGTTGAATTGGATTATATACCAGTATATTTCCATACACTGTTAAATTAATAAGTCAATTTATATTCAATTTGAGCCTCGTCCATATGATAAAGCACAATAGATCCGTAAAATATTTGTATTCTTAAACTCTTAATATATACATAATTTTTTATATAGAAGCCATTACTTGTCACTCACCATATGATGCGCAACAGCGGAGTTGATGGTAGCGAAATCTATAAAATACAAATATACAATATATCCAAATTAGTAATTCCCAAAATATAATCAATAAGTAGATATTTCAGAAAAACAATTATTGCTTGTGTGAAATAATTTCAAAAAATAACGGTAAAATTTCACGAGTAATAAATGAAATAATAAATCAATACTCTATATTGCTCCGCTGCCACCTGATGTCTCCCAGGCCTCCTCCTCCTCTTCTGATTCCTTGGTGGCACTCGTACGACACAATACTTTCGAAACGCACTTAAGTACGATCACACACGTTGCACGCTGTAGAATACAAGGATCCCAAGATACTTAGCACGACATTCCCATTGTTAACCCACGATGTCCTGTAAATTAGCATAATGAACGAATCTCAATTGATCGGTTGATATTACACTGAAGTTATATTACGTGGTTAATATACGGATCTCGGATCTGATTAGGATCGTACTTGTACTATTCTTAGGAAATTATCTTTCATTTTCTAGTACCTGCCATGATTGCGTACCGAGAGATAATACCACGATGATGACAGGTACTAGAGAATGAGAGATAATGACTTCAAGATGACATACACTGAATAAAATCAAACAAAACGCCGCATGTCGGGCGCCAACTGATTACTTCTGCGAAATATTTAATATGTACTATATGAAATAAAATACTTTATATTTCAAATAAATTGTTAATGAACGATTAATACACATCGCAATAGATTTTTTGTTACTTAAATCGACTCGGCTCGATAATTCATGTGTTATACCGCGCTTTAAATCCGGAAATACTAGATAAATCGATGAAAAATTCCAAGCACGAGGCAAGATAAATTCGATCGGCATTAGGGAAATGATTGTCGCCCATAAAGCAACAGTTTATAATTTCCTATCTCCATCGAACCATGTAAGAAAGAGATAAAGAGAAGAGAAGATGACGGAGAAGAAAGAAAAGAGAAAGAAAGGAGAAGAGAGGAGAGAGAGAGAAATTAAAGAGAAAAAAGAAAGCTCTCAATAAACAGTCTTTCTCCCTCACGCTATTATTATCATGATCCAAATTCACACACACCAGCAGCGAGAATCGATTATAATATGATCCTGCCGCGATCACGTTCCGAGAGACAATAACACGTGGAGCAGCTCCGACCTTTAACGACTGAAGTCACTACGCCCGACCGCGCAGTGACCTTGTTTACGAAGTGTACGTTCTAAGTATCCATCCAACCTACAAAAATTTCAAACACTGTGTGCCAACTGAATTATAACAGCCGCGAAATATTTATCGTACACTGAGACAAATTTCCAGACTTTATTCGTTCAGAAGGTAACAAACGGATATTTCCGATAGATTTTGATCATATTTATAGGACTATCCGATAAAATATATCGGATAGTCCTAAAATTTCGGATAAAGTCTGGAAATTTCTCTCAGTGTATTAAGCTCATCTTAGATTATCTATAATTCGTTATTCGCATCAGATTAGAAAAAAGAATTCTAGTAGATATAATTTTATATGCCGCGCACTTGCAGATATATATCTTAATATACAATATGTATAAACATGTGTATTGATTCCTCAAAATGTTTTTGGCACGTTGTATGTAGAATTCTATCTTGAAATCTGACCTGAATTATAAATCGTCTAAAGTAAAAACTTCGAAAAGCAAATACATACAGCCGAATTAAATATATTTTATTTATTGCATTTCAAATTAGTTTTAATAAAAATGTACTGTTAATTGTTAACTGTATTGTTAACTGTTGCATGTTAAATTTAATATTTATTGAAAAACATATGACATTAATATGTTTATGTATGTAAATATACGTGAAATTCTTTTAGAGTTAGTACTAACAACTTCGAGTTAACTAAGACTCCTCTCTTATAATTGGATTATACACAGCTGGAATTTTAAATTTTGTTTAAAACTAATCGAAAATTTATATTTTTTTGATCTACATTCCCGAAACTCTATTTAAAAAATTCTTTGCTTTTCACTTCAAAACTGATGCACTGATAATACAATATTTCTCGTATCATTTCTTGAGATTCTAATATCTGCCATTAGAATATATACATCGTCGGTTTTGAGAAGCGTTACATATTTTTCACGTGTTCGCGTGGAACCATCCATCTCCTTGAGATCTAAGCCAAGCATAATGGACCAGCGTAATGCTCACGGAAGCGTATTCTACCTAAATCTCTAGTACTTTTCTGTTAGAATCTTTGAGTAGGCGAACATCCTGCGGGCACAGCGAATGCAGCGAGCGACAACCGCGTTAAAGAGACACAATGCAGTTTCAAAGTACCATTTGCGACGCATTCGTATTTATGTCGCTTTGAGAAATCAATGGTAAGCTTTCTAAATGAGTAGCTCACCTACCTTACGTTGCATTTCTGTCTTTATCCATTCAATAAATATCCTCAGAAGAAATTCTTGTCTTAGAGAATCATAATTTTTAAGCATAATGTAACAGTAACTGATCTTCAACATTAAAAAATAAGCACAACAAGAATAACTATAAAAATGTAATTAATTATTTTATACGTAATTAGTATCTTATACATTAAGTCGTTTATGCGATCAGTCATTGTGATATAATAAAGGACCATTTTAATTATATCTCCAAAAACATTCTTTCAACATTTTCAAAAAAATGAGAAAAGAACAAAAGCGTGAGTGTTCCACAATTGATAATAAATAAGAGGATAAAATCAAATTTTTAGCGTAGTTAAAGCAATTTCGCCATTTCGCTAGTGGATGAAAATGCGAACACATGGTGCGTTTTCGAAGAGGAAAATTAAAATGGATGAGACACCCGTCTCGAAGGAAAGATCAGATAATGTGAACGCCTTCACTCGAGTGTTATTTTAAGAAGTGGCAGGAATATGGAGGCTAAGACATTCTTTTTGACGTACTGTTATTTACGGTTGAACGGGCACACGCCAGAACGAATTTCGCGTTATCTGTTATCGTTCGCTAACTCAACAGCACACTTTCTCGCAGTAAAACTCATTACAGCATCCTTTCTTTATCATGCGTGTCAAGATGTAAGACAAATTCATTCCTTGCCTCTTGACAAACTTTTCTTGTTCATTTTTAATGATTTTTGACGTAGATACTGGTATGATCTCGCTTTCTTACTTAATTCATAAGTGACACAATATTTAAAAAATTTAGTTTTTCAGAAAAGAAGAAAACTATTTTTCAACGTGACAGAAAATAAGTGATTCAACGACTAATATTCACAAAAAAAATATATATATATATTCTTAACATAGTTAAATATTATTTTTTACCAATGTCGTTCCACGATTCTTTAAAAAACCACCCTTTTCGAATTGCGATTATTTTGACAATTTTTTCTTACGTTAATTCACTTTTGGTGATTAATAGGATGTTTACTTAAAGATATAATCTTTATAAAAAGTGACTGGAAATTTATATTTTTCATATAAAAATGCATATAAATATGAAATAGTTTAATAGAGTCAATATTTAATATTTAGCAATATAATTTTATAATTTAAATGAAAACTTTTTCATTTTATCTTAATAATTTTTTAAAAACATGTCTACTTCTTAAAATAATTTTTGATCCAGATTTTAATACAATCAAATACTTTCAAATACAATATAGAAAAATATGTAATTTTTTTTATTTTATTTAAAAAATACTTGTAATACATTTTTAACTCATTCATGATAATAACTCAAGAATCGTTTTTTTATCGTTTGTACATTTTTAATATAAGGAAATAAAATGTCAGTAACGTAAAATTTCCATGTAATGACAAAAACAAGTTTAGCTTCGATTTAAAATGTCATCAGACCGTCTGAAAAATATTGGAAAGAATATTATTTTTATGGGAAAGGTAATGCGATGAGTACGATCTAACGATTCACATGATGAATTTACAGCAAGCATAAACGAGGGTATCAGTTTTTCACTGCACAAAATGCAGGAGCGATTTGCAACGAGAGTCACAAACGTTCGTGAATTCGATTTTATCCGGGTATTATGTCGCGTTGTTATTTTGATGAGATGTAAAGCCGGATTACCGCTGGCAAACACTGCACTTCACATGTAATATTTTACGTGCACCATAAAAATCTATGATGTATTTAACAGTATATAAATCGATAATCAATGTTTCAATGAAAAGATAATTGATATATATTAATGTGAAAGAAAAATAAAGATAGAATTCTTCTCATTTGTGAATTAATTATTTAAACATGACATGCAGAAATTCATATGCATGAACACACACAGACACAGTACATGTATTATTTTAGAATTATATCCACAAAAAATTTAATTTCTTTAATAAACATTTTTATGTAATAGTTATCTTCATCTAAATGATCATAATCAAATAAAATTTAGTGAAAAATATTGATAGAGGTGTATAGTTCTCAAATTGATAACAATATAATTATAGCTGCTAAATGTTAGTAGATTATTAAAACGTAGTATAATAACCTTTAGAGAATTTCGGCCTTATTACTTCCAATTGACAAACTCTGAACTTTCATTAGATTTCATTACCTCTCTAAATACATTGCGTTCTATTTAGTTTATTGACTATTAACAGCGTTTAAACGTAATAACTTGGATATTGCAAAATCGTTCGCAGTCTTCATAAATTGCCGAACAGTTATAGACGCTATTCCTGCAACAAACGCAGGTTATAGATTGTAATTCCTACAAATATGTCAGTCTTTTTTTTACTAAAAAAAAAAAAAAAAAAAAAAAAAAAAAGGGGGAATTTCTCGAAAAAGAAATCCGATCCTCACACATGCGTCCATAAAGAAATATAAATAATTTTCGACTTGTCAAAAATGTAGAAATAACGATTCTTGTCGTGTGTGTGTGTGTATGTGAACGTGAACAAAGTTTGAATAATTGTACGTTGATATATGCATAGATACACAAAACTTATTCAAACATTATTGAAAATTGATAAGAAAGCAGTTTGCTAAAATAAGTTCAGAAATAATGTCTGTACATGGAGATAAATTGTTTGGTATTTATGACTATGATTGCATGCTAAAATAATCAGATACGGTTAGGAACTCCATTATCATTACGTTATATAATATTAGTAATTATACTTATAGTTCTATCAAAAAATATATAGTTGACAACAAAAATAATTACATAAATTATAGTTAAATTACGGAAACTGTAGACCATTTTTTTTCTAAATATATCGAATAGACATATAAAATAAAAATTTTTCGCACTTATAAATCAAACATCTGTCAAGAATGTTACTAAAATAATCAATATTTATCGCCGTATTGACAATATCTACATCTCTTTTTAGCGTACGGAAATAATTTAGGTCAACGACTACAAGATAAATATCAACTACCGTGTCAGTCAGTTATGAAATTGACAGTTTGTTGTTACTTCGACAATCACTCTAGTCTCTCTCTCTCTCTCTCCCCCCCCCCCCTCCCCACTCATGGTTCATTACGTTTAATTTATTTATAAGTATTCATAATAATCATAATATCAGTTAATCGCATATCATTACCATAGAGAATTGTTCATAATTACCTATCGAATAATTTATGCTATTCATGAGCGGAAGAGAACCAACAATTTATACAAGCTTGTATTTATACCCGGGAGCGAATAGAGATCAATAGTGAAATTAAATATCAAACGTGACCCGCATTGAATCATTATATAATTAAATAGTAAAATACTTACGCGTCTTGTCTTGTCACGGTATTTCGGTCAAATTTTGTCAAATGTTTTAAGGTATTCATTTTAAGATTTTATTCCTATTTTATACGAGTTCTCTTTATCAACGAATATTTTTTCATAATTTATATTATTTTAACAAACTGATTGCTTTTTTAAAATCTCAAATTTTTATACAACCGATATATATTATATTTTTTCACACTCTGACTAATGTTATTAATATTTAGCATTGAAAATTTGAAGACTGTTTTATTAGCTATTTGTCATCAACATGAACTTAATATATTAACTAATATATTACGACATGTATAGCGAGTTTTTTCTGTACTATCTTGCGCACAATTACAAAGATGATCTCTATTGGATACAACAGCAACATTTTTAATATCGTTGCGATAACCTTAATGTTATTTTACTACCTTTTTGTACATCCAGCTGAAGTTAGTATAATTAAAAAAGTTTTTATTTTCGTAGTTTATAATTTTTAGTTATAGGCAGTTGCTATTTCAAATGTTTGTACTATTAATTTATTGAAAGTTTTTACACGTCTAACATTGATAATAACCCGATCGGAGTCGAAACGCCGTTTGTTTTATATTCATTTCTATTTAATTTTGTTTTATTTTGTTTTAATGCTTACTAATATATTTGCTTAGCACTTACATTTTGTGTTTTCACTTGGTTTATAGCCCTTCTTAATATATATTTAATTAATTTGTCAAATGTATTATTTGATTTATTTAGATCCGTAATCATAAAATTGCTGTGAGGTTAATTGCTTGCAACAAATTCAATTAGTATCGCAATGTTGCACGGAATATTTCAGTACAAAGGAAACCGCTACTCGTATCTGTAATATACAGGGTGGGGAAAAAGTATGGAAGCAAACAATTATTTCCGAAACTATTCATTTTTCGACAAAA
>NW_017296923.1:1265891-1351975 GCF_001594075.2 Trachymyrmex cornetzi
ATACTTTTTCCCCACCCTGTATAATATAGATATCTCAGCTTTTAAAATGATTTGATTTGTGATTTTATTATACATTATAACTAATGTTCTGTATAATTCTCGAATTGTTTTAATGTAACATTACACTAGTCCGTCATTAATTTATTATTAATTATTACATCACTAGTAATATGAATATTTTAATATCATTTTCCGATCCAAAATGCTCGTAACACAATATTTACACGATCTCTTTCATTTTTATGTAAACCTTTTAATAACTGAATTTGGAAGATATCAAATAATACACTATACAATGTTATTTAAAATAAAAATTGGTTACTTCAAATCAATTGATGTTTAAATCTCACGTGTAAAAGAATAGATACGTGTACCATTAAAAGTATTATCAAGACGGATTTTTTAACGTTACCTTTATTATGAAATTTTCATTATCTTTGTCCATAACATGCTTTGATTTATAGATATTTCAACTCTTGCGCAAACTTACGCAAGAGTTAAAGGAAAGGTTTCGTCTTTCTAAAGATAAGCATCTACGCTCATAGTTGATGTGAGGAGAAGCCTCGACAGGCCAGTAAGGTTACGCCTTTATATGTGTGTAGCAAACTGAGTAATTTGGTTACACGGACGAGAATGCAGATTATAGGAGCTATACTATTTTGGTCATAACTCGGCTTTGTTGTTCGACTATACGTGCGTCACCTAATTACTATACATCAAGTCAAACAAAAATGTTGTAGGCGATTTTGTAGCGTGGTAACAACAGTGCAAAGGTTTACGACGTGTCTCCTCAATGCAGAAAGTTGCAGACCGTTGATCGGGTAGCGTGCGGTAATTTTCACCCCTGCGTCACCAATTATGTTACTCGCTCGTGTTACACACCGGTTACGATTACATGCATTTCGCTTACACATGCTCGTATGTACGTTCGCGTACACGAATATTGGGTTATTAACCCAGGCGGAATATTAATCCTGGTTAGCAGTAAGTACCGCGATAATGGTGACACTTGTGCTGCGGTCACGGAGAATTTATACCGACGAATTTCGCAGCGCGGCTTATTCCAGTGAATCAATGCTGATGAATCAAAACTTCGTGCAATATGTAATCGATTGATTTCACAACCGTTTATTGCAGTTTAAATAATAACTAGGCAATAAATCAGTATTACTATGATAATTTATAGATGCAAGGCTTGTAAATACATATAGCGGCATTGCCAATTAAAATTTCTATACGATAGATTCGATATTTGCGTTACAATCACGATAAGTTTTACAATCGGCGAATTGTACATTCTATTGATATAATCAACGATGTTATACACGAATGTTTGAAGTAGCCACAATAGTTGGAAAATACACCGCGAGTTTTGTTGATTTATAAAATTATAAGAACCACTTTCTCTTGATCATATCGAATTCATGTATTGCAAATTAACTTTGGTTAGTTTGAGATATTTATCCAATTTAAACTTGAAAGTTTCATAAAAGAAAGTTATTTCTTGCGTTTCTGGAATATATTATTAACAACTTAAAGAGAGAGAGGCGTAAGCGTATTTACGCTTTTAGACCGGGAGCAAGTTTTTCTAATATTTTCAAGAAGTTATACCTGCTGATATTCGCTAGTCGGTCATATTTCTATAAAAATTTCATCAGGAGCTCTATCATACATCACACAGCACGTGCGCCTATATTTTCCTGTGCTGCGGTAGCGGTAAGAAAATGAATTCTTACTGCAACAATTCCGTGGATCATATAACATGCCACAGAAAATATTTATAGTGAGCTAAACATATATAGTAAATGATATCGGTAAAATATTTTGTAAATAAAATATTAAATAGAATATTAAAAAAAAAAATAAATACAATGAGTACAAAAAGTAAGCGTACAGGTGACATTTTTAGAAAGAAGCCTTATTGATAGAAAATAAACATTAATTAGTAATTTTGAAATATGAGTATCTTCTATCTCTCTCTCTCTCTCTCTCTCTCTCTCTCTCTCTCTATTCTAATATAAATAAAAGAATTTCGTATTTTCTTGATTACACAGAAAAAAAATTATTAACTTGACTAAGTGTGTTTAGTTGATAGTGAATATTTTGTTTTAGTATTAATATTAAGATTAACAAAATCTTGTAATTTAAAATGTTATTTATTTGAATTAACAAATATTTACTTATCAACCTGTGCATTTAGTTGAATCAAGTGATATATTTTTTTGAAACAGCAACTTTTTTTCTCAGTGAAGCTAAATTTGTCGACCGTACAAATACTTTTTTGTGCGATCAAATAATATAATTTTTTATTTTTATTTTTATTTCTAAGATAATATATATTTATATACTAATTATTAAAAATCTTTTTAGGTAAAATAATTTGGAGAAATATACAGTCTCTTTTTTTATTAATACCCAAGTTGCTATTTAATGTTTACCTTTTAAAAATATAAAGTCCCTTTTTTAAAGAAATCTCCTCTGTACAAATATACTCCTTGCACTCACTGTAAGTATACGCAAAAATGGTTTTGTTGAAGTATCCAAAGCTAGATAGTTTTGAGACCTTTTTGGACTAATATAATTACATAAGACACCGATTGTTAGAATGTCAAAATCTTTTGCAGCATTGCTCATTATGCTTGAGTTCCCTTATACATATAAATTACTTTGATATCATATTTTCAGATCTATATCTATATATAGTGAGTGCAAAAAGTATTTATACAGAGAAAATATTTTTCAAAAAAACTTTATTTTTAAAAAGTAAGTATTATTCAGCGAGAAATGAGTCATCGTATTGATGTCGAATCGATATCGATACGATAATTTCAACACCAATTCGACGTTTAATTGACGATCATTTCTTGCTGGGTAATTAACAATTTATTCATAAAGAATAAAATAAACTCTATAATTCTTAAAATTATATAACAAAAAGATGATTAATTGTAGAAAATAAACGAAAATTAAAAATTGTATTATTTGAATGCTTAAAAAGTATTCGTATAGTCGAAAATTTAGCTTCTAAAATCATGAATACATGCGAAGCTCGTTTATGTTAGAACAGAATGTATTCATTGTATAAAATTAATGTTTATTTTCTACAAATAAGACTTTTTTTATAAAAAATTTTCTTGTATGAATACTTTTTACACTCACTGTAGCTAAATTTTCAGATACTTCGACAAAATCGTTCTTTTCATATATATGTATTTATAGATAAATATCTTTTCGTCAAATTAAATATTAAAATATATCGCATGAGAGTTTTAATTTGCATTCGCGATATGCTTTCTCTTAATGTCATTCAGGAAAAAATGTCCATGTTATCGATTGATCAACATTCGCACTTTAAATCATAGAGACCCGTTCGGATCAATTTAACAGGCAGTCAACAAGTTTTCGAATGAGCACTCTACGTAACAAGGGTGATACTCGATTTACATCCATCGACTTTTCATAACTGCACGCTGGACCGCGTCGGTTTAGCTGACTCTCTCGCAGAGAGACACTCTGTCCAGTATCGAGCGTTCATCACCCAAATACAGACGCACGCACGGGATACGAATGATTCGAGTTCAAAATAACCGTGCGACGAACGGATAAAAATAAAGGCGACGAAACGATCGAGTGGACACGCTCGAGCGGAGATTCGACGTCGTTACGCCATTGCGTGAGTAGAATATATTGATTTATCACGGCCCCGTCTACCCCGATCACACCGTCGTCGCCGCCGTTACCGCCGCCTCGTCGTCTCTCTGAATTTCTCTTCGTCACCTCGAACCCGTGCACCCAACTCTGTCTTCGATTGTGGAAAACCCTCGTTTCCCGTTTGCGCGCGAGCTGCACTTCAACTCCGATTCACCTCTATCGGTGCGACATCCGTGCCGGAGCGCATTATTGTCCCTGATATTGACGATGTCGCCCTTGTTATGCCCGGACTTTGCGCATCGATCCGCACAGGATATATCCATATCCATGTCCGTGGCCTGTCGATGATATTATGCCACGTTACGAGTCTTCGTACAGCCGTAATTTCTTCTTACTTGTTGTCATAAGATAACAGCGAATGCTATACTCACGTACATATCATGTACTAATGGTGATAAACGCGATGATGTGTGAAATTGTTAACCCATATCGCGTGTCTTCTATATTTTTTCTTCCAACGTCTTCTTTTACTATATTTCAACATACGCACATGGAATGAACGGTTTTGCTAAAAATTTAACTATAGATACACAATAAAAAATATTTTATATTTTGTATTTGTTAAAGAGACAGCCCACTCAAATCCTTGTTAAAATTTTATGTTAAATTTTTAACAAATTCGAGTGCTATCGAATTTAACATAATGTGATTATGTTATTTAAATATTTTGTATTAAATTGATATTCAAACCATTTTTTTGGTGTCAAAATAATACAATTTTGAGTAAGTGAACAAACAGCATAAAAATAAATGAGTTTTTTAAGACGTTCTAAGATTGAATTTTAAGAATGAATAAAATATATCTTAATTTAATAAATTATAAATGTTAATTTTATTGAAAAAAAATCAACAGTTTGCTTACAAATTGTGTCAGTACTACATTTTTTGTTAATTTTTTAACATATTCATTTTTTTTGTAATATACAATTTTAAATTAATACTAAAATTTAAATGAACTGTTTCAGGGGGCACGTAAAATATTAAATTTAACACAAATTTTCCACAGATCTAAGAATAATTTTGTTGGACTAATTATGTAGGCACACTCAAGTATGATAATATTGTAAAAAACTTCGATATTCTAGACACCTGTTTGGGCATCCAATATAATTATATAGATATAATCTAATAAAATTATTTTTAGATCTGTGTCTAAACGGTTGATAATTTGTATTAAATTTAACACACTTCACGTGTCCCAAAAAATAGTACAACTAAATTTTTATGTTAATTTAATACAAAATGAAATTTAGGAAACAACAATACAAATATTATGTAAAAAATTTACACAAAAAATATAACATAGACATAACTTGTAAACAAATTGTAGAAGCGTTCTTCAGTAAAATTAACATTTATATAATATGTTAAATTAATATTTTATCCTAGAATTTTAAATGCCTATTACGGTCGAAGCTGGATCTTCGTTACTTAAATAATTCAATCTTGAATTACTAATATATACTATATATGTACTTGCATATATACCATATTGTAGTCTTTTTCAAACTGCACGCCGAATTATTTTTCCGGACTAAATAAACGCAATTAAAACTACTCTAGTAACCGCGAATTAAATTGACAAGCAATTTAATAATTTGATGCTACCATCAAGTATCATATATTATAAAGATGTTAATATGTTAAAAACTGTTAATAAATTTATTGCGAAAAATATTGCGTTAATATTTTATCTATTTATCTTAAAATTTACGTAAAATACATAAGCTTTATGTTATTTGTTCATAAATTGTGTTACTTTAACACTAAGAAACGTTAAATATTATATCAATTTAATACATGATAGACAAATAACATGATAACATTATGTTAAATTAACACTCGGATATGTTAAAAATTCAACACAAAAATTCTAACAAAGACCGATTTTAACACAAATACAAGATGTTTTCTCCTATATGTATTTAAAATTTTAGATAATTCAGCGAAACCATTTTGCGTGCAAATGGATTTATATGTGAAAAACTTCAATATTAATCTTTTTTTTTATATTACTGCATTTTTTCTCTTGCCAAAGTAATATGAGAAACTGTAATGCAATTTAATTTCCAAAGTAAATATGAATTAGATTAACGCAGTTGATAACAAATGTAAAAATAGTTCTCTTATCATAGTTCGCAAAATGTTATTTTGCATCAATGGTTCTGATGTTTATCAATATTTATTTTCATCTCCGGTCTACCTCCGCAATCGCATGGAAAACATCGATTTTTTTTCATCAGTTTTACGAGTAAAACCGCAGAAAAATTACCCGTGTCATCGTTGATGCAACCTCTAACGTCATCATTGCATCTACAATCGAGCGTTATCGCGAGAATTCTATTCAAATGGTAGGAGTTCTCGAGAGCCTCGAGCGTCTAAACATTCCTCGGATGTAATCGAGTTGGTGCAATTGCGTCCGACACGGAGAGGTACGACGGAAAATCGGAAATTCGAGAAACACCACTGACGAAGGTCACACATTTCTATCTTTAGCTCCCGTATTCTCATGAACAGAAATATGGACAAAAAGATCAGTCGGTATCTAGTAATGAAAATCTAGCATTCCCTGTTTTGCTTGGAGGTTTATCTGCTGCCTAATAAATCTTCGACGATTAATCATTTACTGCGGATGCATGGCGAGTTTAATTTCCCTTAGAAACACACATCAGAACCGTTGCATTGTGCCCATGTGCAGTGAAAGAGAGTAATTAAAAAATAACAGTTGGAGCAAAATAACCGTTTAATTTTTTATAAAGAGAATAAAATGAGATTATAGTCTTGAAACATGTAGTCTTAATGTTCTTTTTACTTTTAATTATCGTTTTAATAATAATTGTTTTAATATTAATTGAGAAAGAGAGAAAGGGGAAAAGGAACAATGAATAAAAACATTCTTAATATTTTAGTAGAGAAGGTATGAATAAGGGCAGGTAGTCTAATATCATTTGCATCAAAGGGTGCGTAATGGCTCCTTAGCTCTTTATTAAGCGCTCAAAGCCCATTTCATGTACGAACGAGTATTAATGAGAAACAATTCGTCGTGATTTGCACATCGTTTCAAAATATGAAGGAGGTAGGAAGTAGCGAGAAGTTGGTATACGACGTGATATCACCATAGTTCCTCTTCAAAAGTTTATGTGTATAACGATATTCAATCAAATCAGTTTTCTTTAAAAAGGCAGAAATAGTAAATTGAATATTACGCCAACACGCAACAAACAATAATATATACATACAGGGTATTCAAAATAAACCATTCAGCATTTATATGGCAGATAGTAGAGATGCACCGGATCATAAAATTACCGGATACCGGATATCGGATATCCGGATAGAATGTAATATCAGATATCCAGTATCCAATCGGATATCCGAGAAGACAATTCTTCGAGTCGGATATCTGACATTTTCCGGATATCCGACCGGATTCCGAGTGTCTTCTTAAAAAAAAAAAGCCTATAGAGAAAAAGATTGTAATTTTACAACAATGTATAAGATCCCTATAGGCGCAAAATATTTCTATAATATTATATAAATATTATTTATAAAATAAGTTATTATAATATTGTATAATATTTTTTAATGTTGAGAGTTTTCTACGAATGTTATATGTCCACTTATATAAATATCTTTGATATATTTCTTTTAACATCTGTGAAATATTATTAAAATATTTATTAATATTAATTATTTTTATATTAGTGCAGCTTGAATCACATTCAAGTAACGAAAATGTCTTATCAGTCTGTGCTGCGTCTTGTGCTTAAAGAACGTTTCGGTGTGATTTTACGTACATATCCAATCCTACAACTGCACAAAATTATTTTAAGTTTTTAAATATATATTTATAAACTTAACCGCTGTAACAGTTTTACAAATTAAAGTAGTTGTTATGATACTTTATAATGTTCATACAATATTACAGTAACAGTAAATAATGTTACTTTTAATAATCATGTAATATTCACGAATGGACATATAATCATCCATTATAATATTTCAAGAATATTATTTAATATTATTTAATTAAAAAAATTTTTTAATATTCTTTAAATGTTACGTTTAATATTCCGGAAATATATCTACAATATTATTTAATATTAAATAATATTATGCGCCTATAAGGATATTATAGCATCATGAATATGCATATTTGTTTCTAGAACATTTGTATAAGAAAAAATCAATAATTTATATCAAATTTCAACCGGATATATTCTCGGATACTAATGATATCCGACTATCCGGATAGTAAAAAAGTGCTGAATAATACCGGATACCGGATATTTTCCGGATATTCGGTACATCCTTACACCCTAGTAGATAGTACACACCATACTGAGTAAAAAAACCTTAGTAAACATAGATCGAAAGCTCAATCGTTTCTGAGGTATAAACAATTTTGTAGTATCATAATTGACTTAATGTCACTTCTACGTGTCGCATACAACGTGAAAAGAGAGAAATTGAGATAAGTAGCACTAATAGCCCATTTGGAAGAATTACAGGTCCAATGAGATGATCTCCCACGTTAACGCCCATTCAATCGTAATGGCTGATTGAGGTTAACTTACCGATTCTTACTGGTGAAATTTTTTCGAGAATTTTTTATTATAAAGTGTGTATGAAAATTGAATCAGAACGGGGTTTGTAAACATTGAGATAAGTCTTCACGTCACATACGTAGAGAAGTCAATAAATCAGTTATGATACTAACATACAAAATTGTTTATATCTTACAAACGATTTTTTGATGAATTTTTGACTTATGTTCACTAAGGTTTTTTTATTCAGTGTAATGTGTATTGTCTACCATATAAATGCTGAATGATTTTTTTTATTACCCTGTATAGCACGTTCATAAATTATTCATGGATAATGCATTCTATTTATATGAGCTGAGTGCCAATCCAAGTTGGGTAAACAGAGAGGAAAAATGCACCGAAAAGAATATGCACGTTGGCATTTCGAGAGTTGGTATCTCGCTAAAGGGAAAGAGGCTAAACTTTTTAAACATTATTCGCATACTGGCATAATTTCCGTAACATAGATTTTCCGTTAGTCAAATAGTTTCTGATTTCGTGTACACTGCACATATACACTATTAAGTTCATAATATCATATTATATATCCAATTTGAGTTATTTTGAATTATTTCTATAGGTTGCCACTGTTCCTGTCCAATACATCGTTAATTTCATTAAGATTAAAATAACGGAGTTATTGTTTACTCTAAATGCACACGTTAATATGGACGATATTTACTTCGAAACTAACTGCAGATTGATTTATATTTTGACATATAGAAAAATGTAATTCAAGGGTTACCATTGATCCTTTGATATCTAACAGTAGGTACATATTTAATTTAAATAGCAGTTATAAAAAATTAGGTTAAAAATAAATATGACGAAAGAATAAAAAGATGATTCCGAAAAATAATTCTTCTCTGTTCAACAAATGAGACTTATCTGCAAATATATGTATAGACTAAAAGTACTGTATCATTTTGATCTTTTATAACAAAACGATCGAACGTATCGATACTATCGATCATACATAGCCGAAGGCTAAGCCATGTCGATATGCTGATGAGGATTTAGTTCCACGTCACGCTTCCGTGACGTTATACCCAACGATGTAAAGGGAGAAACGATCCATCCAAGGAAGGAGGCTGGTTCCCTGCTTCAATACGCGACCGAGATGCATTCTGATGCCAGAGGTCTCTCCTTCTCTTCTTCGCTTACTCGAATCTACTTGCCCTTCCCTTCAACAACACTTCGCGACTTGCGTCGATCCATCGCACCGGAAAATTATTCCTCGGAGGGGGTACCATCCGGGGCTTTGCCATCGAGTCTCATGACACCGATTGCACGATCTCGGAGAATCGGATAAGCGATAACGTGACCCACGCTGACGTCACTGTGAATAACTTAGTGTTCGGAGCTGCACAGCTAAGGCACTGGCCCGGAAAAGTGTGAGACAGAAAGTTTTACAGCATTTAACGGGGATTAAAATTATCGAAGAGTCCGTGCTATCGATCTTATTTGCTCATGAGAAGCTAAAACGAGCATAACGTTTCATATTACAAAATATATAAATTGTCAAGTATATAAGTAAGTATTTTATAAAGTGCTTACATACGCGTTCTCGAAATTCCTCGAGCACTGAATTTCGAAAAGAGATAAACGATGCCAGAAATGCACTATATATACCTATATATAAGTTATTCCGGTAACCACCTTGCCAATTCTTTTGTATTCTTTGACAAATCCAAAAGCATTCTTCCGTCAACAACAATGTTTTCTATAGGTTCTGGTAAATCTCGTCTAAAGCTTTGAAAAGGTGAAAAATTTGTTAAATTACATGTGCACTTCTGAGAGAGATAAAGCAACATCTTTGACTTGTGACGATAAAAATCAATATCTTTTATTTTAAAGCTTATGCATAGAAAACATGTTTATATTTGCCGATGGTGATATTCGTTTTTGATGTTCGACTTTTCAACGTTTCATTGCAGACTACGTTATGGTACAAAACATTTATATCGAAATCCTCATGTGATGAAAAAAATATTAAAAATTGATTTCTAAATCAAATGTTGCACTTTTTCATGCACAACATCGTAAAAATTCTTATCCATAAAAAACTTGGTCTAAAATGTCCATATGATATCGTAAAAGCATTACGTATAAATTTAATGCAAATTGATTTATATTTTAAACAATACTAGCACATTCCCTGCGCGCGCTACGCGCGCGCTCCTCCATTATACTCTCCTTTTTAGACATTATAAAATATAATATTACGAATCTGGATTCAAAATGTTTGAATAAGAAAAATGACCGAATCGTTATGGCGATTTGAAGATTTAAAAATTCAAGTGAATCAATATGGCGGATGGAATTCTTTAGTTTAATACCATAAACAATTTCATAATACAATTATGTATTATCGAACGCTAATGTTACCATGGTACATTTTGCTTCCCTTTTTTTGTTTTACGTTAGAGGAGAAAATCTTCGTACACCTTCCGCCAGATGATGTTTCATTTGAACATCAACCTGACCAGAGGAAGACACCTGGCGCCCGAGCTCACCGGGTGTGTTGGATTCGTTCAGTTCGTGTTTTCGAATAGTGAAATCGAATTTTTTTTTTGCATTCGTTTGCTCATCATTTGCTCACGATTGTCCCATCCGAATTTTCGTTTGCTCACCCTTAGTTCAAAAGATATACGAAATTTAAATTTTGGGGGGCCAACTTCACGTTAGACCCCCCAATATTAAAAAATCGAATATTTTTTTTTAATTAATTTGCTCATCGTTTGCTCACGATTGCTCCGTCGGAATTTTCCTTTGCTCACCCTTAGTTCAAAAGTTATACTAAATTTAAATTTTTTGTGGGGTCAACTTCACGCTAGCCCCCCCAATATTAAAAGATCAAATATTTTTTTCTGCATTCGTTTGCTCATCGTTTTCTCACGAATGCTCGCATTCGAACGGAATAAGCGCAAAAAATTTTTTTTTGCGGACATAGGTAGCGCATAAATAGCGCATTATTCCATAATTTTTTCATTTAGATTTGGTTAAATGGGGGGGCCAACTAGGCAGACGTAACTTAGGGGTGAATATGACTGTTCCCTCCAAGAGAGAAGTGCATTAAGTGTTGCAGCGCAAAAACCAAAAATGTCCGGTAATAGTAGCGCATAAATCCTGTGTATTTAATTTTCCAAATCGGTTGTTTTAACGTGTGGGGGAGGGGAGGGCTGACTGACTGCCTATTCAGCCCCCCCACAAAAAATTTTATATTGGCTCCCTCTCCATCCCTTATCTTTCCCTTTACCCCCCCCCCAACAAATCTTGAAATATTCCTCCCACTCCCTCATCCCTATCTCCTTATTTATCTCCTTCTATCTCTTCCTTTCCCTGTTTACTATTTCCCACATCGCCTCTCACTGTTCGCTTCCTCCACTTTCCTTTCCCATCTCTCATTCTCCTTTTTTTTCTTTGCTTCACACAGCTCCTTATATTCCCTTTTTTCTTTCCTGTATTCCTGCCCCCCCCCCCCCATTACCTTTCCTCCACTCCCTTAATACCGTTCTCACTCCTTTTCTCTACATTCCCTACCCCACCATCCTATTCCCTTCCTTTCCTTACCCCTCTCCTTTTCTATATTTCCCAAAACTTCCCTTATTCTTCCTTTTATTTCCTTCATACTCTCGTTCCCCTTCCCCTCCCTCCATACTACCTCCACCAACATTTCCCTAAATACAATCCTACCTTCCTATCAAATTTCACCAAAATTGAAGAACCTTATAGATTTCTGTAACATTACCGTCCGCCATATTAGTTCAAACATTTTGAATTTCCAAATTTAAAACAAGGTTTCGGAACGAGCGTCCCCATAAACCCTCTAATATCAAATTCCACCATAAACGTAAATCTTTTAGATTTCCGTAACTTTTCCGACCGCCATTTTGTTCAGCCATTTTGAATTTCGAAATTTTTATCACGATTTCGGAACGAGCGATCCCTAAAATCCCCAAATACGAAGCCACATCGAAATCGGAGTACTCCAACATCCCTTTGAAAAGAGGCTTCAAAAAAACGTGCCAATTTTAATATAGCAGATACTAGTAACGCATTTAAATATAATAAAAAATTATATTAAAGATTGTTTTGTGTTTGTGACTATGAGTGCGTTTATATTATAATAAGATATAACAAAATATGAATATAATTTTATAGTGCTTCGTTTTGTATTTATGATTCAATATAAAATTATAATATAACGTTTTCACATACAATTTGATAAAAGACAATATATTATTATCATAAAATTTGGGATATTTTGGGCTTTTCCGTTTCGAAAACAAATATACAATATATTATCATTTTCTCGTTGCAAATGGTGAAGATTACTGAAAGATTAAATGATCAAAATTTTACCAATTGTACGAATGAACGATCAAAGTTTTATCAACCGCATATTATTTCGTTTTGATAATATGTTATTTTAGCTTCACAAAGAGAGAAGAGAGAAGTTTAATATATTTTATATTACATGAAATTTCAAAGCGCGTTACTCAATGAGTTACTGCTTTTATCTTTTTATACAATAAATATAATAGAAATATTTTTTGGTGTTATAAATTCGCAGCTTAGTAAAATCACGAACATTAATAACTTCATATAAGATAAAAAAATGTACACACACACTTCTGTAGTAAGATTACGAGCTTCTATAAAATCGAAAACAAACCTCTGTGAAGTTGGCACCTCATTTTACAAAAAATGAAATTTTGATCACAGTTCTGGATGCACCCCGAAGAGTTCTGGAGTTCCTGCTCAAAATTAAGAATAGTTCCGGCGAATTAATATAAAAAAAAAAAAAATTAAAAATTTGGGGTGCTAACTTCACAAAACGCGGAACGAAAAATCGCGATATCTTTTAAACCATTAGTCCTAGTGCTTAAAATGATAATAACTTTCGATAGAACTCTTGGGGTGCTATCCAGAACTGTCAACAGAATTGCTGTAGTGTTAAAAAATTTTTTGTCCCTCAGATGTGAGAGAATCAGACATTTTAAAAATGAATCAGACATCATAAAAATTTTTAACCCTCGAGTGTCAGAAATTTTTCAATGTAAGTTTCGGCATTTCTGATGACAGTTCTGAGTAGCACCCGAGAGTTAAAAATTTTTTAAAAGTTTTGACAATTCTAACGACAGTTCTGGGTAGCACTCCACGAGTTCTAACGAAAGTTATTAATGCTCGAAGCGCTAGGACCAATAGTTTAAGAGATATCGCGATTTTTTCAATGTCTGATTTTCTCACATCTGAGGGACAAAAAATTTTTTAACACTACGGCAATTCTGTTGATAGTTCTGGATAGCACCCCAAGAATTCTATCGAAAGTTATCATCATTTTAAGCGTTAGGACTAATTGGTTTAAAAGATATCGCGATTTTTCGTTACGCGTTTTGTGAAGTTAGCACCCCAAATTTTTATTTTTTTTTTTTAATATTAATTCGCCGGAACTATTCTTAATTTTGGGCAGGAACTCTAAAACTCTTCGGGGTGAATCCGGAACTGTGATCAAAATTTCATTTTTTGTAAAATGAGGTGCCAACTTCACAGAGGTCGAAAACAAGAATGGTGAATCCGGTCGCAGTCCATTATGATCGACTTATTGAAAACGTAAAGCTTCAGTTTTCATCTGAAAGACGGACAACGGTCTTCATTTATTTCACCTTCGTCAACAAACGACTTGACGCGCGCTTCTATCATGTCCGTGCTTTATTGCCAATCAGAAACCAAGGAGAGAAATGGTGCTCGTTAACTCGCGAACGAAGCGAAGTGGAAATTCCGGTGCAGAGATGATCTCCATTTTTTTTGCTTTTTCTTTTTTACGGCGCATTACGAGTGAAGCGATAAACGGTATACTCTATAGTCTATCTGTATAAGATTTTCTTTTAACCCGTAAGAAGAAAACATTGTTTGTGACGCTCAAGGAACTATAGTTCCTTGAGTATAAGTCCATGGGACTATAATTTTTTGTAATTAGTTTTGAAAGAAATTAAAAAATTTTTCAATTACAGGATGGTGCACGAAATGTCATACCATTTTATGTTATTTCATATATACATATATATATATATATATAACTATAGTATCGGTTCTTTAAACTATATGCGAATTCTGTAGGTATGTACTTTGTGAAAATTCTCTTAGATGTGGCATTATTCCGAATGAGAATTGGTAAAAGCACCCATACCAATCTTGCAAGGTAGTACACGAAATGTCATTCATCATTTGTTTTACATATAACACATTTATTTTTAACAAAATTAGTATTGATAGACTGAATTGGAAGAGCCTCGAAAATAATTTCTAATAGTTAACATTCAATATGATCACCGTTTTGCCACGCAATCTTTTGAAAATGTGCCTTTATATTTATAACTACTTTTCTACAAAAGTCTTCAGATAAACAAAGCACAACTGCACAATTTGAGCGGAGATGTCTCCGAGTTTTTGTCATATTCTTTGTTTTCGCGAAAAACAATACAATTTTGACTTTATCAACATTTTAAGCCAACTCTCTATCATTTCACAACTGGTATGTCTGTTTTCACTTCCATCCAATTTCGATTCGTGATGCCACACACATCGAATAAAATTTTCACAAAATATAGAATCTGCTAAAACAGTTAAAATAAAATTGATGTTTCACAAGTATAGTTTTAAATTAAATAATATGATATTTCGTGCGCCATTCTAGTTACAAAAAATTACAACATGTGTATGGAATTTACAATTAGCATATAGTACGATAATTAGCCTACATGAATAAAACAAAACGTAAAAAATAAGATGTAAAATCAAATTATTCCAAATCATTACACTATTTAAAAATTAGAAAAATGTCCAAGGTCATCGTTCTAATTACGGATTAATTAAGAACTGACGTATCAAAAATTTGATAAGAAAGACCGAAGCTCGTTGGCACAAGAGACAAGTTGGCATTGCGAATGAAATCCAAATCTTAACTTTAATACATTCTTCGATTATTAATGGATAATTAAAATTACTTGTTACGCATAACATACAATACCTATATACATGTCACAGAATGGTCAGAAACGTGAAAATATTTTTTTCAGAGAAATGTTTCAATTTCAAATAGACACAATCATATGTATGTTTTCTAGTTTTCTTTTATACAGAGTTGCCTTCCTAATACTTTTCCTTCGTCTTCAATAGTGTCGCGAGTTTAGGAGTGAATTACTTTATGCGAAAATGTCCCGTCTTACGCGATTTCAATTTTCCGCTCGACCCCCAGTAAGCTTTCCCGATTTTCCTCGCAACAACGCTCTACCGATCGTTACGTGCCGCTGCACAAAGAGAGATCCATGTCGCCATTTCACTCGGGCCTTTTATTTCCCTTTTTATTTCCTCGCGTATCTGCATGTTCGATTGAGCCGCGACAACGACAATGGCGATGACTCATCCTGCCGACAACCTCTGCGGTACAGTCATAGTACATGCTCTAAGTCGTATATCCTATCAGCCCGTTGTCAACGGACTTAATTAATTGTCTGTTTTATCTCCTCCCGGTAACCGTGAACTTTATGTTCTCCAATAACGTCTGCCCTAATTCAATGTGTCACAATTGCTTTGACATACGTCTCTGTGAATAATAATACATTACTCCGGATCGTGAATCGTTCATTACGTCAAATGCGATGTATAATGTATATATATCGAAAAATCAGGGCTTCTCTTGTTACTATTTGTTCGAAAAAATATTCCACACACTTCCTTCAAACATCCAGTACTTCCGTCGGAAAAGCTCGCTCGATTTTCTCGAAGAGCGCAGAGAGAGAGGGGGAAGGGAAGGGAAGGGAGAGAGGGAGGGGGAACGAGGAAGAGAGGGAGGGGGAAGGAGGGAGAGAGGGAAGGGAAAGGAGGGAGGGGGAGAGAAAGAGAGACAACGCGAAAAAAGGCTGCAATTACAAACAACCAAGAGAACGGCAGTTATACTTGCTGCAATCGATGCGCTGTTTAACAATTGAGGGAAAATGGTATTTGCAGCGTACCAATTTTACCACATTCTACACATTCCGCAGAGCATTCGCAGTACAAGTTTTAGTATGTGCTATGTTTAGAGATGCAGCGGAAAATTACAGAAACCTTATTTGTATAACGAAAAGTACATATGTCCAGAATATAGACAGATAGAATTTCGCTTATTAATTTTTAAATGTCCAAAAAGGGTGTGTACAAAATCACAAAGTTTAAGCATCCTTCTTTTTCTTATCATAGATTTAAAATAACATAAACATCATTTGTATGATGACACATGTCTATTTTGGTGAAATATTTCGGGTAACCTACTAGAGTCTGAAGTCCCGTACAACCGTAATTTCATAAAACTGCAGTATGTCAAATTACTGTCCTAGTAACTCGCTGTCGACGGAAAAGAATTTCCGCGTAACCGCGTTACTCAACTTTGCGGTCGAAATTTCGTTGTCATTTCACGAACGTAACGGCATGTTATACAATAATTTAATAATAAGATTCTTCTCGACACAAACTTATTCAATTCATTCTATCCATAACTGCTTAATCACAATAACGGCTAAAAATCTTGCATTTAATAATCAATAAGCCATTGAACAGCACTTGAAATTTTTGCAAGATATTTAATTCTTTAAACTTCTAAAATTACAAAAAGACTTTACAAATATCAGAATTTAATATTTTAGTTGTAGACTTTTTCAAAAGATTATAAGTGGAAAATTATGAAATTGATGGAAATAAAAATTTTTCGAAAGATTATAAGTGGAAAATTATGAAATTGATGGAAATAAAAATATGTATCAGATGAATATTGTATAAACACATAGCGCTATAGTAATAGAAATTTTGTTTTGCAAATCATCCTATAAAGCTAAATTGTTATGGTGAAATAGCTACGTAATATGCTGTTTACATATACTTGTAACTAAATTATGTAGGACAAGAGTTAATACAAGAGGCATATTATGCGCATTATGCGTAATATCTGAGAATAGATTAACATTGTATCGTATTACATGGTACGTTAATGTATACAGGACATATAGGATGCGTTCCGTGTGCTTACAGCGTTTGTAAACATCATTTGTCCTTGTTTAATATTTGATAGACAATAAGGATGAACTGAAAATGGAACACAACCATAGTATATAGAAACACGGAAGCTAAAATCGCGTATTGTAACACAAAATGATTATTTCTATTATAGTTCGTCAATAATAAAATCTTCTCGATACAAAATAACTTTATATTGTTAAATTTTAGATAATTATGATAACTATAAAAGATGTGGCATATAATATATAATAATATAAGGTATAATAGATAATATCCATTGAAGGAAACTTTGATGTTACAAGTACAAGCCACTCTATCATTGGGCCAATATATCAAGCTTGACCTGTTAGAACTTAGGTAGTTCTCTCATTCACCAAGAACGACTTTGCTCGTTAGGCCATTTGGGATCGAAACTTGTCGCATGAGAAGTTTAAAATGCATCATGAAGATGTCGGTGGACATCCCTCGAGACGGTTGCCCCGCGAGATCGTTGTTTTATCCGGTTCTCCGCCCGTCCGTGAAGATACATTTCAATCTAAAAACGGAAGAGTGGCGTCAGGTGAGAACTCGAAGACGCCCCATCGCGCACAATGCATTCGTCAACGTGCTTGGAATCGTGAACAGAGTACTCAATCTTATTTGGGTCTATCTCCATAAATCTTTGTTAAATTCGAACGTGCGAGATATCGACGCGTGCGTAGAAAGTCTGTATACAACCGGGGAGATTTCCAACGAAATTTCCATCTTTCCTGAAATTGACTGAGGAGGAAACGGCGAGATCTGTGAAATGAGAAAATACCAGGTAAAAGGATGGGAAACCACAACGAAATTTTCTGCTATGGGATGAGAAACCGAGTAAGGCTTATGGTTTCGTCCCTCCGTGTATATCAGCCGTATCTCTGGGATTATAGGGAAAAGTGAGTTTATTCTGAGAAGCCCCCGATGGAGACGCCAACGTAAGTCTAAAGCCGATCACGATCGATTCGTCACTTTAAGCGGATGTAGTGGTACGAAATAAATCCGTGTATATTTCGTCTCGATGACAAATATCTTAATGTTACAACAATAAGTTATTGATCTTATGTTTTGCGGTTATCGTGTTTTTCATACTGATTAATTCGGGCTTCAGAATTATTAATAGATATAGTTTTTGTCTCATTATAACATTGTTATTGGATACATAATGAAGATCGTTTTTTTCAATGCAGGTCACCAAAAATATATCTTGCTTGATAAAATATGAAATTAAAAAAAAAATGTAGATATTCTATTAAAAACTAAAAATATAAAGAAAACACAATTACAATATTTATTATTTAAAAAATATAAATCCCGAGAATGTTATGCAATAAAACGGATGCAGGTCAATCACAATTTAGTTGTCAGCTCTCCGAACCACTGATTTCGCGCGCGATATAAAAAATAATCTTCTGTAAAAGTCCTTTATATCGAGATACAAACCATCAGGCTCGTAAATTGCATATTTTTACATTCGCTTTTACGGATCTGGATATAATGATTAAGCGATAATGATTGGAAAACTATTGTCTGATGATACAAAAAGTAGACACGAAACAGGGACATTGACTTTAAATATATATATATATATAAGAAATTTAGCACAAACTATATAGATATATATGTGACAAGCTGTCCATTGCCTTAGTTTAGAATATATCACGCAACCAAGTTTCCGAAGAAACAATCTCAATCAATCTGTGTCTGCTCTCAAGATACTCGATATATATTACGTTAGTTTGTAAACTTCCTAGCTATCGTTCGATAGGAAATCGCATGCAATTCGGTTAACGAATTGTGCTTCTAATTAACTATGACTCTCGAATATAGATCGATACAACGTTTTCGTCATCGATTCGAATCATACAAACCCAAATATTTTGATACATAGAATACCACTAACACTTAACGTAAATATTAAAGTAAGCAGCAATATTACTTCGTGCTCATTTCAAAATTGATTTTACATGCTAAAATACATTTTGTATGTAACATCTACTTAGTCATACACACCGTCGTCTCAATTTCTCTTTGATATCCTAGCTGCATAACAAAATTACGTTTCTAGCATTTGCCACTGTCGTGTTTCCTTCGCGCAAAAGCGACACTAAGCGAAGCTTTTACTTATGTAAATTAAAGTATTCTTAACCGACTGAGTGCTATTTCCGAGAAACTCTCTAAATAAGTACTTTACGAGAAAATGTTTAATTTATTTAATGATAACGTTTCTCAGAAACAATTGTGCGGGACTTTGCATTCATAAAGTCTTTTATCATGTGTCGGTCAGTAAAAAATGCATTATAAAAACTTTTTAAATGTAACACAAATCTGAAAATTTACTACATCTTCAAGATCTATATTATTAAAGTTGCCCGCATTAGATAGAAGCATTAATGTACTTTTGTTACGATAATGTACTTTGCAAACGGTAGATATACAAGTGTCAACTACAGTACCTCATAAAAATGATAATGATAACTTTTTAAAACTGTGATATAAATTGACATAACTATATTTGTTAAGTAACGCAGCTTTTAAAGAGACTGATCCTTATACTACAATGTGGGTTTTAAGAAGTTTTAATTAACCTTAATTATATATAGGAAGCGGAAGAAAGAGAGAGAGAGAGGGAGAGAGGGGGGGGGTGAGGAGATTCTGATTAAATGCATCTATTCCATTTGTATGCCAATATATTTTCCTTTTTCAATGCTTCCCCTTCCTATAAACCTGTCCATATTTAATTTTCAATATTACGTCCGACAGAATTTGTCAGATTAAAGAGAACATCTTTCACTTTTTTTCTTCGATAAATTGCAATGCGCTCCAAACTGTACAAATTCAAAGCAACATCGAGCGACATCGTTTAGTATTTCGTGATTGCGTCTTACTGTATCTCACCGTTTTGCGAGCCTGAGTACAAATACATTTCTTAAATAAGAAGTAAAGCTGCCGTAGTAAGTTGCAAGATCGGCGCAAAGTTTCGCTCGTGGTATTAACCTTGTATTAAAATTGTACACAATGCATCACGGGAGTAAGTTTTTAATGTATCTCTACGCCTCAGAGAACTTTACGTTTTCTCCTCGTACAGACTACGAAATCCTGTACCGGTTTTTACGGCTCCGTTGCTCGCGCTTTTCTCAAGTACGCTCCGTGCGAGCTTTCTCATCGAAATAACTCTCAGCCTCTCCTCTCTCATCTTTCACGCCCCCGTTCTAGCTCCGTTTCTAGCGTGAAAAATCGTGGTTTTCCAATGATGGAGCTTTTTTGGTAAGTGGCAAAGAGGCAACTATTTGAACTGATCGTAAATTCTCATACATCTCTTTGTGAAAAAGCAATCAAGCAACTAGCTAAACGATATTATGTATAACGTTTTAACGTTTGACAAATATTTTTTTTTTTTAATAAATAAGTGATAATATTTGCAAACAACTCGTTTGCGAGAAATGATAAAATATCCTTTTATTAAAATTAATTAAGTATTTTACTATTACATTTTGAAGTAATGTAAAAAATTGTTATTTTGAAATAACATAAAAAACTTGTTAAGAAATTATCTTGCCTTAAATTACATGCCGTTAAAATTTTATTTACTATTTAATAAACTAATTTACTTTAATTCTACATATTTGTTTATATTCAAGTATTTTTAACATGTGTTATAAAAAAGTTTACTACATTTACATAATACGTATATTACAAAATTTATTTTCTAATGTATGCGTAATGCGTTATATGGCAAGTCATGCATATCATGTTATATACTGAAATATGTACACATAGCTACGCAGCGCCTCACTGCATATTATTTTATGTGCAAATACCTACGCCGCAGTTCGCGTATTTCAAGATATCCCAGGATTCTGTTTAATTAGCGGTAGTTTCACGTAAATGTCGTAATGACTTCGTGTTGTCGGGACCTGACATGAATTTCACGACTTCTGGCTCGATGAAGAATAACCATCACAAGCCCATAAAATCCCCGAAATTTCTACTTGCTTTCACGAAATATCTTCTACGCGGCACGAAAGCGGAATAAGCCACGCTTCGAATTTTGCCAACTTTATCATCGGCTCTCATTGTTATTTATCGCACAGATTTCGATAACGTCAGATGAATCGTTATTATTGCAGTGATACTCTGCGCATCGCAATTTATTCTCAACGTAGATAAAATCGATAAACGAGAATTCATCATTGAAGAACAAAAAATAATAAAATATGAACAATTTTATAATAGTTAAAGCTTCGATCGAGTCCAGGAGAAAATCGATCGTATTTGAACATTCAGAACGCTTTCGTTATACGAAGGCTATAAGCTAGAGAGTGACGAGATGATGAGATCAGGACACCGGAACTGGGCAGTCCTGCGTGTGATAGCTTCTCACTCGAATGCATTCTAATCGAAGCGATTCACCCACTGAATTGCAGTCTATCGAAGCCTTACCTAATCCGACGTTGCTGTTCGAAACGATCGTTACGCATTAGCGCACATATTTCTCTTTTAATGTGTATTTCTCTTCGCATTACATATTGTTCAACGCATTGCATAATACAACTTTGATAGATTTCGAAATAAAAATCAGATAAAATCTCTGCTGCTTTACGTTATGCTCTACTTAATGGTAAAAAAGGCTGAAACACGGACAATCCCTATAAATCTCTAAGAATAGCGAATAAATTCTGTTCTCGATCGATGCAGCGCCGCTCCATTTATGAAATCATTTGAACGAATGCTTTCCAATATGGAGCGATAACTTTTAGGTCGTTTTAACACTTTCGTGCCCTCCCTTTCATCTTGAAACATATTCGACTATGACTTTATCAGTTTACCATCCTCTTTTCTTCATTGCACACCTCGTCACCAAATCTAACACTTCTTCTGGAACACTTACGAGCGTCAAGACCACAAAAGATTTCTTCTTGCTCGCCAAGAAAAACGCAACGGTCAGCACTTCGATTCATTGTTATCGTTGCTCTTTTGATAGCTATACATATCGCATTCGTACCGTATACAGGTTCAGAGAGACGGTCGCGTAACGGACAGTTTTTCCGCAATGCGCAAGTTCACGAAAAGCAATCATTTGTGGCACTTAATTTTCACAGAGACTTTTTTAAAGATATACGTTTTTTAATTTTTTGACAATCTCGAGAGTCTTGTAGAATTTTTTGTCTTATTTTTAAAGATATATGAAGAATGTTCTCTATGTCAACGAATTTATTGCTCTATATTATTCACACTAATTGTAAGATGGTTTAAAAGTTGACAAAATTTTATACACAAACGTAACAATATATTATAGATCATAGATCGTTATAGTCTATTCTTAATTTTTTAGAGATGTACATAATGATGCTAAAAAAATGTATACGCATAAATAGATAGAGATTCATTTAGTCTTTTTCCAGCTTTGGTTGAAAAAGCGTAAGACGCTGATTAATCTTATTTACGGTAGTACATTAAGAAATAACGAAGACAGAATAATTCTTGAGATTTTATTATTTTCTTAATTTGAAAAATAAAAGAGACTTCCGAGTTTTCGTAGAAAAAAAAAGCTGATAGAAAATTTCGAATGATGGATCACGTCATTGAAAAAGGCTAGAAAAGGTTTAATCAGAAAACTGGCATTTCATACAAAAAATTATGAGAAATACTAAAAGTGCGTACATCACGATTTGCGTGTCTCGTTGATTTATAGAGTTATAATTTTTTGAACGAAATATACAATTCTATAAAAATATTTCCTTCCAATTTATGTCTATTCCAGTTTCATGTGCTGAACATAATTGCAAATTATGTAACGACGCATAGACTTATAATCGATAACGTTTCGATGGATTGTTGCCAATTACTGTTTGTCCAATAATTAACCACTCCACATATAATTTCATCTAACGCATTCCGACATCGCGTGACCAACGACACTTTTGCGACGGGTTTAATTATAACGATGGTTATAATGCCGTTCATATCTGCGAGCGAGTTCGTGATTCGATAGTCATATATGCGCATCCAGAGAGAAAGAGAGATACGACATCAGCAGAAAATGATGCTAGAGACTAGAATTGTGCTGTTTTGCATGAGATAATGGATTTTACCTTCCAATTTTTCACAATTTCTCTTTACATATTATACAATACTTTATCATCATGCACAATATTTACTTTAATATTTATTATTTATGCAAATAATAAATAATGTTACGTGTACGATGTTTAAATCAAAAACGAAGAGTATTAAAAAGCAAATTTATAAATATATAATTTGAATATTCACTATCAGAATATTTTTGAGTTTCTGATACAAAATTAATATCGATCTCCGTCATCGACGTTAACAGACGATTCTGCCATGGTGCTACGTTAATCACCATATATATAAAACCATTATATAAATGACAGTTTCGATTAACGGCATGGCGCTATGCCCTGAGGAATAAATTTTTCACTTTTTGCCATTGGATGATGGTGCCCACGTACGTTTTCCACCCTACTAATAAGAATTCCCGGGTCGTTCCGCTATGATGAATTTTTTCCCTGACTTGGCAAAAGAGTTTCACGACGAAAAGAAAGTATGAAAAGCGAGTGAAAAGGGCAACCGACAAAGAGAAGAATCGAGTTTCGCGAAAAATCGACAATTCGGCTCGCAAAAACGCGGCATGTAATCTCGTTGCATGTGTCAACTAGGTCGTCTGTGATTGACGGATTTGAATCACCGTCGAAAGTAGCGCCATTATTCCGCGGCACGTATCTCCTCGTTCTCTCTCGTTCTTTATGTGCCGCTGCGCTTTTACCTTCTCAACACATTTGCCCTTTACACGAATGTATCTCCCGCAAAATACTCTATTCTCTTACGAATTATCTCGTTATTATTTGACATGACAGTGATTGTATTTTTCTTTTCTAGCTTTTGCTTATATGAATCGAACATATATATTTGTAAAGTTTTTGCGCGGTTTTTTAAAAACACACATATAGTAATTAGTAAGACTTTGCAAAATGATCAAAGTTACAGAAAGAAAACACAATGAAAATGGCGGCGTTATAAACGCGGCTCGTGAAATATTTAATTTAATAATTACATGAGCGTTACTTTTTATATATTGAAAAATTAGATATGTCATGTGTTTAATTAAATTGAAACTGTCTTTTACCTCTAAGACATATTGCATATTCATAGTATTAATATTTTTATTCATAAGAAAGCGACATAAGCAAAGCGATTTACAGTTAAAGTTAGATGTTAGAATAATATATCTATATATGTATTTTAAATAATTTTTATCTCAAATATATGTGACTACGCACTGATTACCTACAATCGGTCTTGCAACACAATTGGATTGAAAGAATTGTAAGACCGAAAGCAATCGGCACGCATACACGGAGAAAATTTTATATTAAGTTTTAATATAATTTTCAATTACACTTTACTATGTCTTGAATTTTCGTATGGACCCTCACAACATAATTCCGACTTAATTTTTACTATGGTAATACTAATTTTTATCACATAAATAAAGTAATTATATTTTGTTAAGCCATATTCTAACATGAAAACAGTTAATTTTTACTATGGTACGCAAACAAAATTTGCTAGGTATATATTTTTTACTTATCTTTACAATACTAACTTTCATTCAACAAGATTTGATTTTGTAATAAAAAATTTTACTATAAAATTCACTACAAAAAAGTGTAAAAGTTATGTTGTATTATTGTTTTTAAAAAAATAATTATAGCATTTAAACTTATAATTTACATGAAGACCGCAGCTATTACCACATTATAGTAATTTTAAATATAAAATTTTCTCTGTGTAGTCATGAATCTAAGATAAAAATTATTTAAAATAACATAGATATTGATGTATTATTCCAACATCTAGCTTTGATCCTAACTGCAGCATTTCTCGTATTTAGTTGATTTATTCATATAATATAAGCGCAGTTCTGTGTTCTAATCTTAATATTAAAAACTAAAGATCTCGATTGGAGACATGACGCATATATCTAGTTTTTCATTTTTTAAATATAAAAGCTAAGCTGTTCTCTCTTTCTCATATATAGCCTCTATTTACCCTCGGATAACAGACCGCGATAACGAGTCAACATGTAAATATCAGCAAAGCGGCTTTGCACTTTGCAGTAATAATCCAATCGGCATGCAGTATAGAGTGAACAAATGATCAAGCGACAACATCGGAATATTTGCAAGTTCGCACATCGCACGGTGTTTGTGCATCTCATTCGCGGTAACGTAATTCGTGCTCAGTGGTGGTAACCAGATCTCAATTTACGGGGATTGGAAAGTCGGTAGAGGAAGAAAGTCGGTGGAAAACGCGAAAGTACAATTGGTCGGGGGATGCAAGAGGCAGCCAAACGAGAAGCAGCTCGCTCGGGATTTAAATTGCATTTTGCTGACGTCGCCTGACGATGGGCCCAGGTCGCACATCATATTTATCTAGCTCGGCGGTGACGACGGGGACGATGGCGACAACATAGATATTTGCCGGGGGACTTAGGCAAATTCCGTGTATCGCGAATCCACAGGCCCGGGAAACACGCCCGCGCGCGGGAAACCGGAGGTAGATTGGTAATTGAAATGGTGGTGGTGCAGCGAGAGTGACGTCGCTCTCCTTCGTCTTGGCGAAAACGACGACGGTTTTCGGGTTCGAAGACGGATCAACGTGCGACCGAATAGACGTCAGGACGTCTTCGTAATATTATTCATTCGCGCCGCTGTCTCCAGACAAGAGCGACAGGACGGATGGCACGACGATTGTGTGGAGGGCGGAAAATGAAAAACGATAACGCGAATGCCGTGAGGAACGGTGGTTACGTAATAGCATTACGCGGTGTTGTACACTGAGAAAGCGGATATCGCCGTAACGAACGCGTCGTAAAGTTGACATAATTAGAACGTCCTTTCTGATAACTGACATAAAAACACTTTCTCGATATCGGCTACATTCGATCTTTACGTAAGTCTAAAAATTTAATTTAATTTAATAAGGATGTATATTGCATTATTATTAAACGATATTGATGAAAAATCACAATATTGTTTTCATATTTATAAAACGAACGTTTGAAGATTATACTAATTAATAAATTCGCATGAAAAATACGGGTACTTGAGTATAGTATACGATATGTACCCTTAATTTACTTTTCCAATTTTCTATGTATCCTAATTAAGTATAAAGAATCGTCAACTTGGGAGTAGTCATTTATTTTTTTCACGTAAATGAGAGATCACCTGGGATATTTTCTATGTATTCTAATTAAATAAGAAACATCAACTTGGGAATGGTCATTTAATTATTTTTTTCACGTGAATGAGAGATCACCTAGGGTATTTTTACACTCCAATTAAAATCATTATTACCAACATATTGTATAATATTGATTATTTCCTGATTTATTAGTATTAATTTGAATACATTATGGATACGGATTTAATTACAATTTTCCGAAAAAGTAAATGGAAATCAAACAAATATTAAACTGAATGATAAGTATACGTTAAATAACCTATATTTTTATACATAATAAAGATTTTAATTAATATAACGCTTTTTTTTATTACGAGTTTTCAATAAATTTGAATATTTAAAGATAAAAAAAGTTATTAAAAAAAAAAGAAAATATTAAAAATAAAAAAAATATTAAATATCCATACAAAATAATATTTTACAATTCACATTTTTTTGGGTATAAAAACATCCTGGGTGACTATTTCCGATGAAAAAAATAGTAAGAAACATTAGAAAACATTAATTTTCTAACATATATCTCTATTTATGTAAAAAACATTAAGAATTGGATATTAAGTTTCTTTCTGTGTAACAAAATACGCGATGTACGATGCGTCACGTAAGTGCAGCAACACGAGACTAGTTACCATAAGGAAAAACGACTTGCAGACGATTAAATGGAGAAAACACAGATTACATTAGCAACTTCAAAGAAACATCGTGGTCGACGAGAGATATCTTCACAGAGACTTGCGTTGCGAAAACGACTGTAAAGCTGCTAGACGACAATTTCACTCGTTTCTTTATCAGCGCATACCTACACCGAAAAACCATTTCTTTCAAATTGTCATTACCCCGGCGTTCCGCTTAGTTATTCGCTTGGTCGCCCTTTGCGTTACACAATAATAAAAATAGCGTCCGTTAGTTTTCTGGCATGAGGTAAATAATTTTGAAAAAAAAATGAGGTTAAAATGTACACATATTTGCATGAAAATCGCCAGGACAAGCGCAGGAATGTGCGGTATGTTTAAGCCAATTCTCAGTTGTTCCTCGGAATACTACCGCAATCCCCTACGCCATTCCTCAGTTATGATACCTGTAATACGGCTGGTATTTCATTGTTGCCATTTACAAAACGACCATTCTATTGCTACGTACGCGTGCGGGAGCTAGAATCGCGGGTCCGCGTCGCAAATATCTTCGCAGGCGAATCTCGCTCAACGATCCCGGGTCACTTTCGTCGGAAATCGCGACATTTATTTTAAAAAAGAGGAAGGAAGAGAGGTGATTTCTTTGAAACCGCGCGAGTGAAAAGAATTTCGACGGAACCGATACTTTTTCCACGACACTTGACGTATACGCGATTATTACGCGTGGGAGACACCGCGATAGAGCATAATTAACGAAAGATGAGAAATTATGAATTAACCCCAAGTTAAAAAAATGAACGATACAGGAATAAGGCTAATGAAAGTACGGCACAGAATCAGAGCACAATAATTTTGCAAAATAGACGTACTTTAATGTTATAATATTCAAATATGCGTGCGCCGTGCATGTTGTTACTTGTCAGTCATAACCGATAAACTATGTTTGTGGTCGTGACTCATGTGATCGTGTCAAGTTGAGCGTGTTGTATTAGAGTCGGAAACACAAAAGTAAGCATAGCTATTAGCAGAGAGAAGCTCTGCTATTAATGTTTTCGAACCGAGGGGGTTTGCACCGACTGGTTTGAATTAATGACATCGCATTCTGTACTGTGGTTGAGCACATAACGTCAACCAATAGTAAAGCATGTGACATCATTAATATCATTAATCTAACCCAGGTTGGTGCAAACACTTACTTAATCCGAAAACACTCACTTAATCCGAAAACACGCCTATAGATACATAAAAGAAGGTTTCACTTTAATTGAAATTAATATCGTTCGTTATTCCTTTTTATTATTTCTTTTTATTTTAGATTTAGATAACATGAATTATAAACACGCAACTGGTTCCAAAAAAAACGGAAATAATGAAAAATTTTATATTTAATTTATTAAATAAATTCATAAATGTTTATTTTTTTGATAGTTCGTATTTTTTTCAAGGACGTAAAGGATCCGAAAATTTTTAGCGCTTCAGACCTATAACAGTTTCTTAATCCGGTACTGTATAAGAATAAGATTTCCCTTTTTTGGAATAAAAGTCACTCTAAGGAACAAAGTCTCATTCCAAAAAAAAAGTAAGATCCATTTCTTTGAAGTAAATCTCATTTTAAAAGAGTAAAATCTTGTTTTGAAAGAGTAAATGAAAATCGCCACTCTTGTTCAAGAATGAAAAGTTTTCACTCTTTTTTCAAAATTGGCTCAATTTTCACTCCAAAATATTTAAAGAGTATCAATCACACATCCCTCATTCTACAATGGTCAAGTCTCTCTTGGATTGAATAATTTAAAGTGGATTTTTCGATCGTTGGCTGGTTAAACAAAAAAATACTTTTTAACTAACCAATGATCGAAAAATTCACTTGGGATTATGCAATATGATTTTAGCATTTTAGGGTGAGGAATGTATGATCGATATGATTGTTATTCGTCGCTAAGAATGACTTCAAAGTGAATCAAAAAGTTCGAATATTACATTAAAGTATGTCTACTTTGCAAAATTTGTGCTCTAATTACTGCGCCGTATTCTCATTAGCCTTATTCCTTGTCATTTTCGAGTCTGTTGGAAGTTTTTCTTCTTTTCTATTAAAAGTCTATTAAAAAATTAATATAACTTTTTTTAGAATAACAGAAACTAATAAAATGAGAAAAAGAACATTTTAAAATGTGATAACATACAGTTTCAAAATACTGAGCACTTTTTGAAAATATTAATGTTTTACTAATCACTCAATTAGCGTCTATTAAGAATTTGCAATAGATAATAATAATTAACAGTTCATAAAATAATTTAAATACTGAATCGCAGCAGAAAAAATTGTAAAGGAGGGATGTAATCGTCTGAGTGAAATAGATGAAGTAGAACGAAACGCAGCGTATCTGAGATGCTGTATCAACGTTTACAAGTAGTAAAAGCCGTCACTAAGCCGCCGACTTTCCATTACCAATATCTCGCGGTATTTTTCTTGGCTTTGCTCTGTTATTTACATATATTTACGAAACGTCGTGTTAATTCAGTAAGAAAATCGAACTTCCGATTCGCTTGTCTGTTGTCTGTTTTTTTCCCGATGCTATTATAATGTCTTTATTTTTTTAAGAAACTCAAAACAAATTACAGGCTTAAGAATAAATGTTGGAAATTCTATTCTATTAAAAAATTAACATAACTTTTTTTAGAATAAAGGAAAATAATAAAATGAAAAAGAATATTTTAAAATTTCATAACAGGCAGTTTTAAAATATACTGAGTACTTTTTGAAAATGTTAATATTTCACTAATCATTCAATTAGTATTTTAGCGTCTATTAAGAATTTGCAATAGATAAAAGAACTCGAATCGTGTAGGTTCAAAAGTGATTTAGATTATTGTGCTTTTTAAATAAACTCAATTGAAAGAGAGTTGGTATCTTGTAATATTGTAATTTATTTTTAGAATGGATATAATCTCGAATTCAGCGATGCTGTAGCTACTCGAAAGTTTGATGATATCTTAAAATATGCAATTTGTTATATGCAAAGAATAATATTAGAAATACATTCTCGGTGATGTCAGACAATTTTCTACCATATTTTGGCTCGATATTAGGTGCACAAATTTTTCTTTTCAGCCACAGTTTTTACCACAACCAACTGAACCAACGCAATATTTTTCCTTTGCTTCTGGATACTTTATCACCCTTCGAGAAAATATTGTTTGAGCTTATTGCTAATATTCGTTTCTCATAATCCCGTACATGAACTACGACCGGAGAGCAACAGACACAATCATATATAATAATACGGTTCAGTATATAATATTAATATAAAATAATATTATTTATGTAAACATCGTATTTGCGAATGATTATTTATATAATATAACCCGATAATAAATCGTCTGATTCACAGAATTATCAAATAATTTCTACAAACTATATATTTTTAGAATATATCGTTTTAATTACAATTATTATATAAATAATGAGTCTATATGTATTCAATGGCTTTTTATTTAAAGTTACATTTATAAATTAAAGAAGAGCACGAATAACACATAGTCACATTGAATAGCAGCAAGTTTGTTTTGTAAAGCAAATTTTTTAAGTTACAATCTCAGAACTGAGAGAAATCTTTTCATTGTAGTAAATCTACAATAGTTGTCAACCGTGGGGAAACTGTGGTCGGAGGTTTAACTGCACTTCGTAAACGCTTCGCCTTTACTCGTAAATCTGTACGTTTAACGCTTCGTGGATCTCAATGTAGTACTAACGCTACGTGTTAAGAAGCATTGCGAGGTCAATACAAGGTACAGCTACATTATTGTTGAGAAACATGTAACAATGCGAGCGGAATATCAATGTCTTGAAGCTTTACCCGCATGAAAATCAATAAACAGAACAGCGTACAACAATTTATTCAAAGTATCTCTTAATTAATCATAAAATTCGAGGTAATGAGCGTTAAGTCGTAATGATGAAACTGTTACAGAGCACAAATGAAAACGTATGCTTTGTACTTGTTTAAGCCCTCAAGCGCATCAGAAAGGAACTACGATAAATGGAAAGCACGGAGTCTCGGTGAAGTCGATTAAAGTCAGAAAGTTGGTTAAAGCGTGCCGTGACAGTGTATTCCGTAGAATGAACCCGGAGATAACATCGGAGATGGTTTGTTCGTTCCTGCAAATGAACTGACTTTATTCTTCTTATTTCAGCCGCTGCTCTTTCTCAGATCCGTTGACGTAATGTTTTTACTTTATCCACCCGCAGAATGAAAATTGGTACTTTTGTGTGAAAAGTTAATACATACATATTTTAAGGTAGAAATGTAAAGTATTATAAACCATGAGCCATGAGAATTACATAAATTAAAAAAAAAAATTTGTAAAGAAATACATTGATAACACAAATTAATCTTAATTGCCATTTAATTCCAAGGATAGATGTAAATCAGCCAATGCGAGCCAACACAGGTTAGGCATGTGTGAAATCGTATACTTTATTCTTGAGAAAAATTGACAAACGTTTTAACCTTTTAATCTCCAAGTTAAAGTCAAATCTTGCTCATCAAATTGTTAAATTTAATGATTGTCAAGATTAGACTATTCCTATATCGTTTTTTGTACATGTTCCATTAGACTGTTCCGTTTAATGAAACTTAAAAGAGACTTATTAGACACGACATAACTGTTTGGTAGACAAATGTGAAAATTTTCACAGTTTTTTGTTTCTTAAATTTAATAATGTATGTCTTGTATGCGCTACCAGCATGTATTTTATATTTATATTTAATTTAATTTTCTTTGTACTGTAGAGGACCTTGACCGTAGGTCGAAACGTATACGCTTTATTATTCATTTCAAATAAATTGTATTAAAACACACATTAATATCTTGTGTTGGCTCATAATGGCATTTTATTCATTATTTTTACATTTAATTATTATTCAATTGATTGCAAAATGATAATATAATATGTATAAGAAACAATTATTATGTGAAATAGACCGAGAAGTGTTTAAACACAAATAAGAGGAGAAATACCATGTTAAGTCAAAATTGGTCTTGGTGTTTAGTAATATTCGTATGTGAATATACAAATACAATTATCAATTCTAGAAGACTATGCTCTGATTCAGTTTATCGTACTTGAAATATAACTGTGAAATAAAATAATAATCTCAACAATAAATTAATTAATCGTCGACAAATTGAATCAGCGCAATCTTATAGAACTAATAATTGTATTTGTACATCTACATATGAATACTACTAACAATAAGCTCCAGTTAAGCTTCGATGACCTGCTTTGACCAAAAATAGCATTTCTCCTCTTATTTATGTATAAGAAATATACATCAATTACATATATCTATTTATCAGTACCAATTTTCAAATGATTTGAAATATTGTATGAGCATTTGAAAATTAATGATGTGATACTTTCGTTTTTCTTCTCATGAAAATGTACTCTCATTCCTTTGATACAGTAGACCCAAATAGGTGCACGGTTAACCTAATACCACGACTGAAACCTCATGCTAAACGGCTTCAAATTCAATTGAATTGGCCGCTAACCAAAAGCTGACCCTTTGAAGGACTTGAAATTCAAAGAAGCGATTGAGGACAGGCCTTTTACGGCATAAACACTTTACGTGTTTCTTGTCAAATGGAACTTCCGCTCTGCATTTAAGTAGTCCACGCTCTCACAAGCACTTTTCATGCATTCTCGACCGCAACCACAATTATATTTATTACTGTCACTTATTCTTTATATTACATTGAAGTTCAAAATAAGAGTATTATAAAGATTGAAAACTCAAAGCTGTGTATAGCTTATAATTATTTTAATTGAGAGTTGGCAATTAATCCCTTATCATTAAACAATAAATTTGTTATATATTTTATGTATCTTGTTGGAATAAATTTATAAAATTATCTATCTCAATAAATATTTCAATAAATAAATAATCTCATTTGCATGCCTATTGAAAGGAAATACTATGAACTATCAAAGATAACAAATCAAAAACAAGTAAAATTTTATGGAAATTGAAGTAGAAATATTGAAATATAATGTACGCAAAATATTGAATAAAAAATAAAGTATTATTCTTATATTTATTCCTTAAATCTTATCCATTTTATTACACAATGCACTTGAGAATGCTTAACAGAGGAAAATCTCAGTAAATGGAAGCATAACAATAACAATGCAATAGTCCGTGATAATCTAAGAACAATCTGGAAAATGAGAGATATAATGATGTAGCCACTGATTCATTCGTCATCATTATCTTCGAATAATCCGTAATTTAACTACGAAACGGCGCTCGGAAGACTGAAAAAGAATGAAACGAAGAAGAGAAAACGGATTGAGACTTGAAGCGGACCAAATGCCGTGCAAATGGAAGGAATCCTGGACGAAAAGCTCTATTGATTCTATAACGAATTAATTAGTGTCGGCACAAATGCTTCAAACTCAGTCTTGCCCTTTAACGTACCAACTAGCTCGGATTGTGTTATTCTTAAGTCCATTGTGAATACTTTTATACCTCTTTCTTCGCTGATTTCAATGTTGTAATAAAAAAAGGAATACTTCTCGAGACTTCCATTTGTTCGTAGAATCTTTGATAAATTCGAAGTTGCTCTTTCGTTTATAACAAAAGTGAATATTATGACTCGGAAACCACTTTAACTTTACTATCGTATTTAGTTTGAATTTAATCTACCAACAGTTCGAGGACAAAATCTGTGTACGAACTTATGAAAGAGCGCAAAAAGGGATGTTTTTCACACTCGGCGAAGTGCGAAAAACCACAGGCTCTCGCCTCTTTTTTCCCATCTTTTCAACGTTGTAGCCACCTCTAAAAGCCATGCTACGCCGCGCACTGGTAGCTTTTAGCGCGGCACAATCGTTGAACGGTACGCACCAAACCAACGAGTACGTTTTAATGTAGCGTAATGGATAGTCGTGGTGAAATTGAACGATCCCGCAGGAAACGTGATTCTGCGAAACTCCCCGTCGGGGGACCTAATTTTAGCAATCTCAAGAGACTTTTTTGAGATGGCTTAGGAAAAATTAGAATCGTTGAGAAATTGATAATAGAAAAGAAATGATAATAAGATGCAGATAAAGCGGATAACTTACCAAATTTCGTCAGAAGTCGATCGTGCACCCTAAATAATTCGCCAAAACGTAACCAGTGTTGAACGAAATTAAACTAGCAATTACTCGCCAGAAAGTTAGTCAGTTAGCTTCTGCAGCCCCTTCGAAACAATTTTATAATTTTTTAAGTACATATAGTAGTTATCTCTGGCTAGAATAAAAATAAAAACATATCAAATATTTTTATGGAAATATTATATATCACAAATACATTGTTAAGTTCACAACGTCAAATTATAATTTGACTAATGTAAGTTATTTTTAATAATTTCTATGGCTTTTCTACTCAAAAGAGAAGAGGTCATTAATTTAACTAAAACAATGAAGTTAAACAATTTCATTCACAAACAATTCAGGAAAATATATCAAATTTAACTAAAATTTAGTTTATTACTAACTATAAATGCATACATTAACGTGGGTGTTGTTTACTTTGAAATTAGTCACAGAAATGGATTGATTTATGTTTTGACACACATAAAAGTTAAAATATTATCTAACTCCAAGGGATTAGGTTACCATTGCTCCTTTGGTATCTAATAGTGTATAACACGAGTACGTGTTAAGAAAAGAAAATCTACCTTGACATGTATTTTCTTCCTGAGGTCTCTACAAGATCTTTACTGACATCAACAACAACTTTTCTTGTATATAGAGGTCATTAAATTCCCGATGCTGCAACTTAACGACGCTCGCGTGCAACGAATTATTCACGAGCGCGCGAGGTACTTGGATTTTACAGGTTCGCAAACCTCCATATTATGCAGGATTATCCTACCCCAGAGTACTTCCGAGGATCACGCTTGAAACATTCGTGGAAGCAGAGGCTCATGGGAAAACCGCGATAGAGCTGTCTTTATGTTTTCTCTAGTGCTATCAGCGAATGCCAGTAATAGAACCTCGTAAATTATAGTCGGATGGTTACGTATGTACACGAATCATTGATTGTCTTCGCATCACATGTTTGCAATCTTATGTAATACACACAATATATCAACATCGCACATTGCTTAATATCATAAGCGTAAGATTTAATTAATTAAACACTTGATAAACAATCTTAAATAGTTATCCAAAAAATTAGGATAACTTAATTTTTACTGTAATAATATTAATACTGTAATAATATTAATATTAACTCAAAATAAATCAAGATATCTGTGTTATGCATGCGATGATTTAGTAGTTTAACTGTGCATATAGTCAGCCATTAAAGTCCCTGTGATGAAAGATATAATTAAACAGTCATTAATGTTTTTTATAACAATATCGAATAAATTATATGATAGAGTGTCTTCGAAATTATATTTCGTGATTGCAATGTAATTATCGTAATCATTAAAATTGCATTAAGTATATTTTAATATCGCATTTTACCTAAAAATATTGCGATATATATTTAATCTTAAATAATAGAAATTTTAAATTTTAAATTTAATTCTTGTTAAAAAAACTACCCCCATTTTTTACAATATTGTAATATCTGTTTGCATTTATTTTCTAGTATAGACAACTTTTTACCTATATGTAGACTTTCTAACGCTTTCAGATTCCCACCTGAGTGCTCCCCATGTATCATTTTATTCTTGTTTAACATTAAGTGAACAATAAGAATAAAATGATACATCGATGGCACTCGGGGTGTGAACAGAGCCCTTTAAATAGATTCTCTAAGAGCCGGTGTCACCATCTCCGATTAACTTAATAGTTCAATTATTCCATTAGAATTAACTAATCATATTTGTCATTAAGCAGAATTGACCAATCACGATCGATACTTAATCTATACTCTGATCGGTCGATCGAGCTAATCGAATTAGTCCTAAAAGATTATTACTATTAATTTTCAGTCTCTTCTTTTTTTATTACTTTTGGCTTAGTGAAATAAATTTAAAAAATACGATAGTCATTGAAATATTTTCATTATTTTATGCTTTTATTTTTGCAATATTTCAAAATATAATGCTGTTATACAAATTTCGAAGACTACAATAATTGCATTAATTATTAAATTGCCGTTAAATAACCAATATTCCTAGCTATATCCCTCTTTTTTTTTATTATCGGGAAAAACCAAATGTGCGATTTAAATGATGAAATTTTTGGCATTCCGCTCATTCACCACATCGATATATTTGTATTCGACGTAGCGAATATATAGAAACAATTTCAATATTAAATTTATTATATGGCATTCGCTGTCGAGGTGACGTGTTACTCAAATTAAAATTTTATTTCTGCCCTTATACTGCGTTGGTTTATTCAGGATAGCGCTTTTTCGAGAAAAAACACGAACATGCTATTGAATTGTTAAAACGGGATGTTATGCATCAGGGAAAAACATGATGGTCATTTATAAACAAAACAGAATGAAATACATGAATTACAGAGCACTACAAAGAAAAATAAATAAATCTATTCCCGTTTTCTCACGATTTCGTTTCTCACGGCAATTGATTCGTGCGAACTAGTTAAAATTTCTCCTAATGTTTCTCGTTTCTCGAATACACTGCATATACGTGGCGAAATTATTAGCTCCTTATAGCGTTCTCACTAAACAGAGTCGGCAGATTTAATCGCCAAATTCTTCTCCTCGCCCGAAGATTACTATTATTTAATCAGAGATCACTTGTCACTAGTCACTTGACGTAATTAAATGTATACTATTTTATTTTCTCTAAAAAAAGTTCTCTCATCCAAATATAAGGTTAATATTACATTCGTCAAATTTTTTAAACCTGTTGACTGGATGGAAAGATCCGAGAATCTTTCTGTCTTGTTAAGCTAATTAATGCTTGAAAAAAAAAAGAGTACAATGTTCATTTTTTGCTATTATTCGGAGATTGTTTTATTTTTATATATTCTTTTGTATTTTTCTTTTCTTTTTCTATAGAAACCGAAAATTATAATAATGACGCTATATTCAAGGAAAAAAATTGGTACGTTAAAATAAAGAATAAAATCCTTATTTACATTATTATGAAATCACTGTTAATTATGTATTCAATCATTCAAAAACTAATTCAAAGTTATTGATCCAACTCTCTCTCTCTCTCTCTCTCTCTCTCTCTCTCTCTCTCTCTCTCTCTCTCTCTGTGTCAGAGATTTTTTTTAAATCGAAAGAAAATGGCGTACACTTAAAAAGAAGATTAAAATTTTGATAAAATTTTGAGCGGTTAATCGGAGATTCTTTCAGCCGGAAAGTCGGAGAGTCATTTAAAAAATCGGAGTCTTCAACTAAAAACCAGAGAGGTGACTCTATTGCCCGTATTCATAGTTAGACCTCATACTTAAGGCTTCCTTAAATTTATCTTTAGATGCTCAGTAGCCAATGAAATAATTCGTAGAGCATCTGAAGATAAATTTAAGGAAGCCTTAAATGTAAGGCCTGACTATGAATATGGACCTTAGGCCCGTTTGTACCAATGTTACTTTGACTTCAAGCAAGACTTAAAACTCTCTCCGTCTCGTTTTAAAGCGAAAGAGAGACAGAGACAGAGAGAGTTTTAAGCCTTGCTTAAAATCAAAGTAACGTTGGTGCAATCGGGCTTTAGACCTCTATTCCATAACGACAGTAACAATTATCCTTTCAGCGTCGTTGCACAGGTTTTGTACATATACATGGCAAAAAAGCTGCGTAACACGACAATGTAACAGCATCGACACTGTCATTAGAATTACAATCATTACTTAACGCCGTGATCTAACTTATAAAGTATCTTCTTTTCTCGCATCTATCATAGTTTGCGATTTTTCCGCGCGAACAAATCGAGAGTATTAGCTCGAGCTGCTGGGCCATTTGTCATTTCATTACGACGGTCGTGAGGGAGAGAAGGCCGTCTACCCCGTCTATACCCGCCAACGGCTTGGAAGACGGACGAGAAGGCGTATTCGGTCAACCAGCTGCTCCTGGTGATTTGTCTGGAGCGTCCTATGCGTATATTATCACATCGTATTTACAGCTCGACGCCCGAGTATACGATTTACGCCTTCACGAAATACTCACGTTTAGACCACAAGAGGAAATGGCATCCGACATCGGACATAAATAATACAATACTCACACAAATCGTGAGGATAATGGCGGCTGCGTCGTTGATTCACGTTGATCGTCGGAACATATCGCTCCGATGTTCGCCGCAATGACCTCGTAGTCGCTCGTACACACGGCATCGAGTCATCTTGAGATTCGAGGTCACGAACATGCGAAATAACAATGGATTGTCTACAGATTACGTTTGTTTCACTACCGAAAACACACGAAACAACAGCAAGCGCGCGCGACGCTCACCCGAGCGTCGTTGACTCGTTTTAAGCCTTTTCTACAATAGACGCAAGCCGAACGCAACTTTGTTGCGACAGCCAATCTGAAGCTTGCATTTTGAAATCAACGCTTCACATTGGCTGTCGCAACAAACTTGCGATCGGCTTGCGTCTAATGAAGAGTGGGCTTTACTAAAGCGTGGTTTACAATAAGTTGCGAACACTCCATCGCCAGTCGTAATGTTTTGCAACAGCTAATCAGAAGTGTTAATAGTAATGTTTAGTGATGTTTCTGATTGGCTGTCGTGAAGCATTGCGACTGGCGATGGTGTGTTGGCAACAACGACATGTATACATGGACCAAGCATTTCTATATTTTTCAGAGGTGGGGGTTGAAGCCAGAAATTGACAGTTTATGTGGCGTTTTAGGACCTAGTGCTATTTCACTCTCTCGCAGTTCTCATCAAAATAGAAAGAGACACCACGGGTCCTAAACACCACATAAACTGTCAATTTCCGGCTTCAAGCTACGGACATAATGCTTGGTCTATGTTTATATGTCGTTGGTTGACAACTTATTGTAGACCACGCTTTAGAGTTCCTCTAGTAATTAAACACCACATAAACTGTCAATTTCCGGCTTCAAGCTACGGACATAATGCTTAGTCTATGTTTATATGTCGTTGGTTGACAACTTATTGTAGACCACGCTTTAGAGTTCCTCTAGTAAGAGTTAAGACATAAGAAAGACGCCACTGTCGGCCAGAAACAGCACAGTTCCACCATGATTGACCGAGTCCGATTTCGCGTTCGCGTCTTTTACACCATGAAATAGTTGCTCACACCAATTCGCAGATTCACTACCCCATCGAAAGTATCTGCAAATGACGGCGTTTAGAGAGACTCGAAGTCTGACCAATCAGAGATCGGTATCCCTTAAGACTCTTTACTAGAGGGACTCTAGTTTACTTGCGTTCGACTTCGCTCCTCCTATCATCGGCTCACTTCACACGTTCGCGCGCTTTTCAATTTGGAAGTTACGCCGCGGGTCACGTGTTGTTTCAAGCGTAATTTGCCACTTGTGCAATGAAGCGGTCAGTACTACGTGAAATTAAACAAATAATATTGAGAAAAGAAGATTGTAATAAAATTTGTACATAAAAAAGAGAGTCTTATTTCTGATAAGCGAAAGAGAAAGTAATATATATTTTATGCATTTATAATTTAAAAAACACGTGCATTTTTATTCACTTTAATCCTAATTTCGATATTAGGAATAAAAATCTTTTTTTAATTATAAATTTTTTTATAATCTTTTCTCAATATTATTTGTTTAAATACATAATGAAGAAAGCCTCAAATAATTCAAATAAAACAAAATATGATAAGAAGAGCTACGAGCCAACAAACAAATTTTAATGTACATGTGATACAGTTGACATTAAATAACATAAAAGTAAAAACAAGATAAAAATATGTTTATATATTTGTTTATACATTTTGTTTATTTGTATTTGTTTAATTTCACGTATTACTAACCGCTTCATTGCACAAGCGGCAAATTACGCTTGAAGCAACATGTGACCCGTAACTTTCAAATTGAAAAGCGCGCAAACGTGTGAAGTGAGCCGTTAATAGGAGGAGCGAGGTCGGACGCAAGTGAAACGAGTCGACAACGCTCGGGTATACGTCGTGCCGGTCGCTGTTGTTTCGTGTTTCAATAATGAATAAACGTAATCTATAGACAATCCAATATTATTTCGCATGCGTTCGTGACCCCGAATCTCAAGATGACGCGATACCGTGTGTACGAGCGACTACAAGCGACTACGAGGTCATTCCGGCGAACATCGGAGTTCCAACGATCGACGTGAATCGACGTGAATCAACGACGCAGACGCTATTATCATTACGATTCGTGTGAGTATTGCATTGTTGTTTATGTCGGATGCCGTTTCCTCTTGTGGATTCATACGCGAGTATTTCGTGAAGGCGTAAATCGTATATTCGGGCGTTGAGCTGTGATAATATAAAAGGATAACTCTTATTGAAAAATACTATTGGATATCACAAAAACATGTTGGAAATAATTAGAAAATACTATTTAATTCGAATATTGTACATTACTAATTCCAATAGATTTTTTACTAATTCAATAGTATTTTTTCATCAAAGAAATAAAAATGTCAGTTTAGAAAAAAATATTAATAAATAAAAAATATATAAAAGAAAAATTGTAATAAAGAAAAATATTCGCCGATATAAAAAGGAGAAAAATTCCAGACTTTTGTTTCTAACAAGAGAAAAAGCGACTATAGAGAATTTTGCATATGTTTTACGCTTTAATTTATTTTTATTCTTATCGCATATAAAAATATAAATAATGTATGGAGAATTAAATTAAGAAAAAAATATGTGTACGTGATTAATGCAATTTTTTTCCAAGCAGTATGTCCGATGTATTCAATATTCGAAAAAATAAATGAATAATGAATATGAACACGAATATGAATATATTTTTTATATTGGGGAATAAATAAACCTTTTTTTTTCAGTTTGAATGAATATATTTGAATGAATATGATTATGAATATTTTCGACTTCGCATTTTCTTTCACTATGATCCTCTGACTATAATCACATTATTTAATACATTCCTTAGGTCTGGTTTTTCATTATATGGTTAACTTGTGATTAAGCTTCTGATATTTTATCAAATAAGCTTCACCTATGACATCATAGATGAAGCCTATTGGATAAAATATTAAGTTAAATTTAACTATAAATTAACCAGATAATGAAAAACCAAGCCTTAGTGAAAGTATCGACAATAACTTTCATTTTTTTCTCGGTATAATCATGTTTCCCAAATTTTAACTAATCTTGAAAGCCTTGTTGAAAGCAAATCATTTTATGGATTGTATAAGTAATTAAGCGATTACGATTACTTACACTGAAAAGAGTTGCATTAATTGGAATTCAGATTAAAATTGAACAAATTAGAATTTTCTGGTTAAATCTATTATAATTCTAATTCAGACATATAATCAGAATATAATTAGAAGTTTTTTGTTCGTTTATTCTTAATGTATTTACATTCCGAAAAATTGACATAATATAAAACCGATATTAAATAATGTGTATTTGTAAACGATGTTAAATGAAAATAGGTCGAAAAATTCAATACATGTGAGTAAAAAAAGTCATATTTGGTCAAAGAGGGTCTTGGTGCCTAATAATACTTTTGCATAAATTTTACAATTTCCAATTCAATCAACTTGTTCAAGCAAACAAAAATATTATATATTATTATTAGGCACTACGACTTACTTTAACCGAATATGGCCCTTTTCACTTATTTATGCTTAATATTCATAGTTGTAAATTCGGTTGTACTTTTGACACTCCAAGTGCCAACATCTAAGAGGAGAGATAAGCAGCATCTATCGTCTTTAGCGTGAAGACGCGATATCTAACTCGAAGATCAACTTGACTAACCATTGCTCTAGCGATTCAGAGCAATTTATCACGGTCGAGCGACAGCTGAAAGCTTCTACGACATTACTCAGTACTTTCTCTCTATCCTTCGCCCCCCCCCCTCTCTCTCTCTCTCTCTTTCTCTTTCTCTCGTTCTCTCCTGCCTCTTTCTGTCACTTTTTTGTTCACGCTGGGCAGATTCATCCACAACTTCGATGTAGTAAACCGACAAGGTGTATAGCCGCGAGATCATTACTCCGGAATTATCCGAATGCCCATAACTTCTCTTCGCTAAAACTCCGGCCCGCGAGGCCGAAATTCCGACTGGGGGAATTCCAGCGGCATTTTCGGGATTTCTCCGCTATTCGGCGGTTACCCCGCACCCGTAGTTATCTCGCTTCGTGGCCTACCTTGCATATCAGTAGGGGATTACGCGGGTACACGGTCTGCGTTCGCGTCGCGTCGGTTGTGCGCGGTCGTCCGGCTATCCAGGAGTATAATAATTTGAGGATGAACTGCTGCAAAGCCATCGGAAGTTGATCTCCGCCATATAAACACTCTCGCCAGACAGCGTCGGCTGCATATTGAAATAGTTACTATATAGTAAACTATGTTAATATCTTGTGTGTGACTTGAACTTACGTTAGTCTCAGTTTTCTATTATAGCTGGAAATAGTTATTTGACTATATTAAATGACACTTTCCATGGACAGGAATCTCCCATATTGCTTTGTTTGGAATGACCAAGTGAATTATTCGCGATGGTTTACAAAAAACCTCTTTAGAGCATTAATTTCTTCTTCATAGGGTGAGCTTGCGGTTTTATTAAGCCATCCTTTATTCGCTGCGTAAAGTAAAACCACTACTACTCCACTTGAGAACCTCTCCAAGTAGTTTTTGCTTGGACGTAATTGGCAAGCCATTATCTATAACAAAGACATTACTGGATTTTCTTTCTATGTTGAGACAATTTGATTAATTGAATCGGATCGTACCGAATGAATAATATTAAACTGAAAAGTTAATAAAATGAACTAATAAAAATACTAGATAATAGAAATTTATTTATGTTAAAAGATGTGCCATTTCTATAGCATGTACGTAAAATATTGGTATAAATTTAAATGTAATTTTAACTTATTTCGACAAATTGAATATATTGAATATAAAACGCCTGGAAGATATTTTGAATATTTGAGAACATAGAAGGAAATTCTTAAATATGTTTTTAATTAATTTCCTTTTATATTTCACAAGTAATATATAAATTTAAATATAATTCTTATTTGTTATGTATATAATTTTTAACAGAAAGGGGAAATTAAAAATTAAAGCTAATAAAATTTCTTTTGATAACGCTAATGTTTTTAATAGAAGCGTATTTTTAGCAAACAAGCGAATATTAATAAGCGCGTGGAATGTTTTTAATATAATAGTCAGATGATTGAAAAATATTAATTCATTAATTAATAAATTAATATTTTTCAATCATCTGACTATTATATGGCTTTAGCAGACGATTTATGATGATAATGTAGGTAATTACGCATAATAAAATTCCATTCGAATCAAATTGTTGAGTTTGCTCGGTTGAATTATCCAGTTATTCTTAACAATCTTAAATAAATTTTTGTCACATATTTATGTTCTGTATTTGTATAATATGATATAAAAATATTATAACATACTCAAGAACATTTTGTACATATTTATATTTTGACACTATTAAGTATAGAATAAAGATGTATTTTTCTATTGAATAAGAAGATATTATACCGTGTGTTTTATATATTACTAATTCTTTCATAAATGCAAATAATTGATAAACGTGCGATATTTTTGTTTCAGGCTGAAATATGGAGCGTCTTTATTGCGATTCTGAGAAAAAGCGTTAGAAATTTACAAGCATGTACGGATGTGAGTCTCATAGAACATGTTCTGCATCGATTATCTCGTGCGGAAACTGTTGTTGCCGGTAAGTAAACATTTCCAACGAGCATTATATTATCACTGATTTAGAAATAATTTAATTTTCTAATATGGCAAAAATCTGTAATATCATACACATTGATATTAATTACATATCACGACATAGAAAACTTGTTACTTTTTTTTATTATAACTAATTAAAAATTTTTTAATATATCTTTTTTAAATGGTTTTGTATACTGTAACAGATTTGTTAATCGATATGCTGGGAGTGCTAGCGAGCTATAGCATAACGGTGAAAGAATTGAAGCTTTTGTTCGGTGCTATGAAATCCGTTAAAGGAAAGTGGGTAAGAATTCTTAAGATTTATTTGTAGATGAAATGAAAATTTGGATAAATAATTATTGCAAGAATGTGTTCAATAGATATATTAAATGAATACATTACACTAACAACAAGATTACTAAAGTAGCATTTACATTTTATAGCCACGGCATTCGGCGAAACTATTAAACGTCCTCCGCCAAATGCCGCAACGAAATGGGCCAGACGTGTTTTTCAGTTTTCCCGGCAAGAAGGGGTCGGTAAGTTCTTTTCTTGTTCATCTTTACCTTAGAACAGATACTTCTTACTTTACGACGTCCCAGAGGACATCGTTCGATTCTAAACTCGATCAAAGTTCCGATAAAAGAATTTACCCTGCGTCGCAAGATTCTGCTACCAGCTTACATTTTCGAAATCAATCACGCTAAGAAACTTTCCTGAACGTTATTATTATGCGAATATACGTTCAATCAATACATGCTCATTGTAACACATTGAGTGTTTTGATTTCAATATTAGATTTAATACAACTCAAACATTTATTATATTTAATATCATATTATGTATAATATAGTTATCTAATTTAGTCCATATGAAAAAAAAGAAAGAGTATTTATAGATAAGACAAATTTGGTTAATAAGAAGCAATAAACTTTAAGATTTTTGTTATCTAGATATTAATTTCCTCTCTAATTATTTCAAAAATAGTACTTGACATAGTTTGGATTAGTAATCTTAATGAAGTTTGCAAACTAAAGTTATAAGCTGCCCTACTTGTTATAAGATATACCGTGCTAATAACGTCGAGCAACAATATATAATGACTTTTTTTTCTTCTTTTTTTTGTATCTTCATTTTATATTAATTATATATTTCTTGCATATTTACACATTTTAAATTAATGATATTATTGAAAAAACGTGCATATTATAGAGCCGTAGTTAAACATATATCAATAACTAGCATCGTTATAATTTTGCTTTTTGCTTCGTACTAATATTATAACGCTCCGTAAAACAGCCTTTGCATAATTATTAATTAAATTATGTCAAATTATATGCAATTCTGAGTTTGCTACAATTTTTTGAAAAGCTTGTTGGAGATAGAGAGTTGAAAAAGCTTAATACATGAAACGTAATGAATATTGCATATTCTGTTAATGGAGATAAGATAAAGTAATATTTGCAATAATCATTTCAAGAAAATGGAAACTCAAACTAAAATGGAGATAGCGTAACTTCCATTGTGCATTACTAACATTGTTTTATATTATTATCCATTTTACTTATGCATCGAATATCGTAAAAACGAGATAAAATAATGGAATATCACAAAAAATTGAAAATAAATTAAATAATGAATATTGTATTTAATATTATGATATTTCGCTGAAATTACATAAAATATTTTCATCGTATCTTGTCTCCTACAGGCAATTGTTTTGCCGCCGCTTGCAAAGTGGCCGCACGAGAATGGATTTACCTTTACCACATGGTTCCGTCTAGATCCCATCAACTCTGTTAATATCGAACGAGAAAAACCGTACCTCTATTGGTAAGTGCTTTCACATCAAGTACCCTTACGAAAGTACTCTCTCCAGGTAGAGCGGTAGCCTTAAAGAACGAGGGACGAGGGTTGAGGGTTGAGGTGACGGAGGATGGGGAACAAGGGACGGGGTGAGAGACAAGGGACGAAGTACGAAGGGATGAGGGATAAGGGACAAAAGATGAGGGATAAATTTTCGAAAACTTCGAGGAAAGCACTCAGAAATTCCGATTGAACTTATTAAGCGTAATTCTGTCAGCATACATTTGCAACAAAAATAATATTTATATAGTAATAAACGATTATTTAAGATCATATAATGTAAATACGTAACAAGCAAGGGATAATGCCTATAACGGTCGAAGTTAGATCTTAGGTGCTTAAATATTTTCATGTGAATTTATATGTAGTCATTTGAACCGAGCACCGAATTGATTTTTCGGACTTAAAAACGCAGTCAAACTACAGTAGTAATATCACAGATTAAACTGACAAGCAATTTAATAGTATGATGCTCAATTGACATCATTTTAAGAAAATTTTAATGTACTGAAAATCTGTAAATAAATTGTTATATTTTTATTTTAAATTGTCTTGCATTTTATTTTAATTTTATTTGTTTACAGAAATAATTTTGATTATTTTATATACATAATTTTCACTATTTGTTCTTATAATAATCATGTCTTCGTATATTGAAATAAATTGATAGAAATATAAGCACATGTAAGAGGTCTAATGAGACAGTTTTATTAAAGTAACATTGCTCTTTTATTGTTTTAGCTTTAAAACAAGCAAAGGAGTAGGATACTCTGCACATTTCGTAGGCAACTGCTTAGTCCTGACTTCAATGAAAATAAAAGGCAAGGGCTTCCAACATTGTGTCAAATACGAATTTCAGCCACGAAAGGTATACTATTAAATATTTACATTGATTTATATCAGTGTGCACCGACAATTTTGATATGCTATACGAGAAAAATATTTTTGTTTTTTTTTGCAGTGGTATATGGTCGCGATAGTGTATATATACAATAGGTGGACAAAAAGTGAAATTAAGTGTTTGGTCAATGGCCAGTTGGCGTCGAGTACAGAAATGACATGGCACGTTTCGACGAATGACGTGAGTGTTGTCCGCAAATATATTTTATATCAATAATTTTCTTTCGCCAATGATGATTTAAAGAAAAAAAAAAATGGTAACGTCATTTTACAGCCTTTTGACAAATGTTACATTGGAGCAACCCCCGAACTGGACGAAGAGCGCGTGTTTTGCGGACAAATGAGTGCAATATATTTATTCAGCGAAGCGTTGACAACGCATCAGATATGCGCAATGCATAGATTGGGGCCGGGATATAAGGTACGCTATAACATCTCTCTCTCTTTCTCTCTCTATCTGTCACTCTATTTTTTACCGTTGCTACGTGCTATAGATATACATGTATGAATCGTTAATCAAACGCTGATATTTTCTACTTTATATTTGTGAACGAATATTCATCATCGCTTTTACGATCCACGCGCAGAGCCAGTTTCGTTTCGACAATGAGTGCTACCTGAATCTGCCCGACAATCATAAAAGGGTGAGTGAGCAGGATCTCTCTACGAGCATGGTGGACCAAAGTATGCAAATTGTAAGCATTTTGATTTTATTTTGCCGTTAACGTATGATTTGTATTTTGTTAATTATTCTGTTATTGCGTTCGAGTTCATCTAAGGTAATTACCCAATTACAATCACTGGTTTTCTTGATGGCCACTGCGGTTGATAAGTTTATCAATTCGTTTGATATTTGTTTTGGAAAAGTCGATTTATCTATGACTATGAATCTTACATTTATTATATTAATAATGCATCTATTTTTATGTTTATTTTATTTTTTTATTATTATTTCTTTCTTTACTGGAATGCCTATCTTTCTTAGTGAACAGATATTGCAGAACGAATTTAGTAATGTGCAAAGTACTTTTGCTGTAAGCATCTTTACATACATTATACATTATATATCGTATAATTTTGTTATACGATTTCGTTTGATGCTAATCGGTATCTTCTAATTAGTAGTAAGTAGCAGTATAATTATGGAGTAGTATTGAATTATTGCTTTCGAGTATGTGGTTTCTGTGTATTTATTTATATTATGTAGTTAGTATCCAAGATGTTTACATTCTGGTAAGATTGAATAATGTAATGCAGTATATTTTAATGTAATGCACTTATGTTATAGCATAAATATATTGTAAATTACAATAAGTATTGACAATTTTCTGCGCAAAAGATTTATTATTAATTTATTACTTTACATGTAATATTCCAGGTACTTTACGACGGAAAATTATCGAATGCAATTGTGTTCATGTACAATCCAGTAGCGACAGATTCGCAGCTTTGTCTACAGAGCGCACCGAAAGGCAATGTCTCTTATTTTGTACATACACCACACGCCCTCATGCTACAGGTATAATTTATTCAATAGAGATTTAATATTAGACATACAAAATTACATACGCTTTTTATTTACTTTTATTTTAAACAACATATCGCCGTATTGATAGAAAAGTGACACATCTCAAAATTAGCAACTTTTCAGCAGAGCATTTTTTAAATATTATTTCTGAATTGGAATAATATTTAGGACAATTTCACTTTTTAAATGTTAGACTTTTAATTATAATATATTATTTGAAAAACTATTCTATGAATTTTCAAAAGGTCAAAAATCAAGCACTAAATCTTAGTATAGGATTTTGTATATTTTATCTCTTATCAAAATTGTGACGTTTTTTTTCATTTAAGCAATGTATCGACAAATATCTACGTTATTTTTTCACAAAATATGTTAGTTTTTAGGCAGGTTGATTTTCTTTAATTATTTAAAAATTGCTAGTTTTTTTATTTGTGTCACTTTCTGTCACTTTTTTAGCAGTGATGTAGAATAAATTATAAATATGCATAAAACAAATGTATAAAATAGGTAAGAAATTTTTGTGTTTCGATTTTCAGGATGTCAAGGCAATTATAACACATTCTATTCACAGCACGTTAAACTCGATAGGTGGTATTCAAGTACTGTTCCCATTATTCTCCCAGCTGGATATGCCTTATGACTGCATAGCGCCGAACGACATTAAGCGCGATCCCACATTATGGTAAAGCTTTATTAATAGTTACCGATTTGGAAAGTCGTGCATTTAAATAGAAGGAATTTACAAGAACCATCGACATCATTTTTCAGTTCGAAATTGCTCGGGTTTATTTGCGACTTGGTGGAGAGTTCTCAAACCGTTCAGCAACATATGGTACAAAACAGAGGATTTTTGGTAATAAGTTTTATGCTACAGAAAGCCAGTCGAGATCATCTCACGACGGAAGTTCTTGCATCCTTTTTGGAGCTTACGAAACATTTAGTGACTTGTCTTAGCGCAAACAGCGATTTATTATTGAAACAGGTACCGATCTATTAACAAATTATTATTTGTTAATATTTATTAGACGTTTCAATATATGATAAATACAACGATATATTTATAGTGATATACGGTTAAGATAATTGCATTTTACCGTTGTTTGATATAATTTAACTAAAGAAGATATAGAAAATATATAAATATATATTACATTTTTTAAATTATAATTTTAATATATTATATTTGATTCAAATTGCAATTATCTTAGCTGATGATAGTGTAAGATGCTTATATATTAGATTTAGAAAAATTATAGTAAAAATGATAATCCCTACAATATAAAAATTAAGCAAAATAATTTTTATAAATGATTTGAAAATAGGCTAGAAAATTATTAACAGAAAAAACGAAATTATTAATCATTGTAGATAAAACAGATTTAGTCACATCATAATATTTATTTGATAAATAGTAGGGAAAGAGGATTATGTGTTTAATAATATTAGTTGTTGATTGAGTTTTTCGTAACTAAAAACTCTTCATCCATGCACATCTAGCTATACCTTTTCGTCTTCAGATGATTTTGTTTACCCCTATATGCATGGATTGTATTCAATTTGGTTTAATTTCATTAAAATGTTAATATCGATGTATCCTATTCCTTCAATTTACGTTATCATCTCTGCTATGTAATGTAATAGCTTCCACGCTTTCATCGCAATTGCTCCTATCAAAATGTTTGCAAATATCCTACATATATATTAATGTATGTGTTTGGTATGCATTTCCGTACTATTGAGATTTTGTTAAAGGCTCTTCAATAATCCCGTTACGAGCATGCCTATTCGCCTTTTTCAATTAATTATTGTGCTATTTAAACTTCGGATCGCATGTAATCTACCGACTTTTGAGCTTCCTGATTTAAAAGAAGTGGCTACGCAAAGTATTTTGTTCGTAATGTCGCTTTTACATCAAAATTCATAATTCTTATTTTGCGACGCTAAGAATCTTCGTCTATCTCTGCTACATCATGAAAAGTTATGTTATTTCTATCTTTAAATATGCACTGTCATCAAAATCCTATCACATGGTATATTATTTTTTATTGTCACAGGTTGTCCCAATGGCATAATTAATTATATTACTTAATTAAATACTAATCATACATTTAATATATGATTAATTTGTTTGCAGTTTAATATTAATATAATATAATATTAATACATTATTAATACACAAAATCGATGCATTCCTTGATAACTCATCTTTTGCAATACAAAATAATTATGTTAAATAATATTTATGCAATTAATTGAACCATATAGCATTTTCCGATTTTCAGAATACATATATGTATTATACATCCTAAATTTAAGTTTCGATACTATTCCTCGAGTTTTTTCCAATTGATATAAATGCACGAATATCTATTTGCACTATATTTTATATTCATCTAAATCACTAATTATTGTTGCTCGTAACAGCAATACTATCTGCACTTTATCTACCATCAATTCCAATCATTTCCGTAAGCTCAATAACTCGTGTTTGATATTTGTATATTATTTTTTTCTTCACACATATAGCCCGGTAATCATAGTTGGATTGGATCTTATATTTAAAACCGTCTTAAGTACAGTCTTAAGATGTCATGAACCAATCAGAGAACTGTATTAACATCTTAAAACATTACTTAAGATGGTCTTAAAAAACAATATACTATGAATACCGCCCATAGAGAATTATTTTTTCATTATAATTTAAATATGTATCCAATAATATTTTAATGATTATATTTTTTACGTTGTATTTACATAAATAATTCATCAAAATTGAAATCAAAATATAAATCGAAATATAATAAAAAAATTTAACATATTTATATGTACATATTTATAAATAAACTCTAAATGATTAAATTGTATGGATTACATACATTAATGCAAATAAAATCAATGGCATATATGTGGCTCAGAGAAATATAAAAGTCGGCTAGATTGGTGTGTCCGAAGAACAGGCAGATCCATGGTGATGTAGTTGTTTTATTTTTCATTCCTAACATGGCAGCTACTGGATCACGTTCTTTTTAATCCCGCTCTGTGGATATACACACCAGCGCCAGTACAAACACGGCTTTACTCGTACCTGGCTACAGAATTTCTTAGCGACACGCAAATTTATTCCAATGTGAGACGCGTATCGACGGTTTTGCAAACTGTGCACACACTCAAATACTATTACTGGGTAGCTAATCCTCGCGCCAAAAGTGGAATAACACCGAAAGGACTCGGTACGTTACCATACTTAATCAGTTAATGCAAATTCATCCTGAACTTTTAAAATGTAAAGTCTTACACGTTAATTTATTTTTGTGATAGATGGTCCGCGACCGCAACAGAAAGATATTCTTACAATTCGTTCATACATTTTATTATTTTTAAAACAATTGATAATGATCGGTAACGGTGTAAAAGACGACGAATTACAGAGCATACTTAATTATTTGACGACAATGCACGAGGTAATCTTAAATAACAATGTAATAATGTAGAATAATTATTTGTTAAGAATATTTTTTTTTATTTTCTAATCATTTTTAGGATGAAAATTTACACGATGTTTTACAAATGCTGATATCTTTGATGTCGGAACATCCGTCATCGATGGTACCCGCATTCGATGCGAAACAAGGAGTACGAACGATTTTCAAGCTTTTGGCAGCTGAAAGCCAGTTGATACGTTTGCAAGCGTTAAAACTGCTAGGATTCTTCCTCAGCCGCAGTACACATAAGTAATTCTTCATACAGATAATTTATCTATCATACAGATATATTAAAATATTTAAAAATTAAAATCTTTAGAAAAGATACTAATATAATATTATTTAATGTGTACACATAGACGAAAATACGACGTCATGAGCCCACATAATCTGTACACGTTATTAGCTGAAAGACTCTTGTTGAACGAGGAAACACTCTCATTGCCGACATACAATGTTTTATACGAGGTACGTATATTTTATCTTTAAAATAATATTTGTTTATTAAATAAATTAAATTTTTATTTTAAATGTTTAATTCTAGATTATGACTGAGCATATCAGTCAACAAATATTGTATGCCAGACATCCTGAACCTGAATCTCACTACCGTTTAGAAAATCCGAGTAAGCTGAAAATCTGTAGATAAATAAACCAAACGTTTCTTGTATATTAATCTACCAATATCTCTTTCAGTGATTCTAAAAGTAGTGGCGACATTAATTCGACAATCAAAGCAAACGGAGCAACTGCTAGAAGTAAAGAAACTATTCCTGTCAGACATGACGTTGCTCTGTAATAATAACCGGGAGAATCGTCGAACAGTTTTGCAAATGTCTGTGTGGCAGGAGTGGCTTATTGCTATGGCTTATATCCATCCCAAGAACACCGAGGAACAGAAGATATCAGATATGGTGTATTCCTTATTTCGCATGCTTCTTCATCACGCTATCAAGCATGAATACGGTGGTTGGCGTGTTTGGGTTGATACGCTGGCTATCGTACACTCTAAGGTAAGTTCGCGAGATATCGCTTAAGAAAGGATTCTAATACTTTTGATATATGCAGGTATCGTATGAGGAATTCAAGCTTCAGTTTGCCCAAATGTACGAGCATTACGAGCGACAGAGATCCGATAACATTACGGATCCTGAGCTAAGACAGCAGAGGCCGATCAGCACAATTTCCGGATGGGATCAACAGCATTCCGGTAGCAACGGATACAATAGACCAGCGGTGTGGGGAAATCAAAATCATGAGATACAACATATGGAAAGAAATTACAAAGTAATGTAAAAATTAATAAAATTTAATGCGTACACAGAGTGGCGTATGAAATGTCACACACAATTTTGTTTATATATTTATTTTTAATAAAATTAGTACGTAACTATTATAAAATTAATTAAAGTCTAAAAATTGGATAATTAAATAGTATGACATGTTGTGCGTCATCTAATTATCTTTCCTTCATTTTGTGCCCCTTACAATTTTTTTTATATTGTATATGGCTTTGTGGTTCAATGTTTTTTGCCAATTTAAGATGATGCATTCAAAAATAATTATTTATTTATTGCTCTCAATAATATCTTGTAATGCAGGAGTTTGATTCATCCGAGGCAAATGATCGATTAGAAGAATCCTGCAGCTGCGATCTTAATTCAATAGACAATACCGAAAGCGACGGTAGTCCGGCCATCGTGAAATCGCGCAGCGAAACCTTGGACACGCTGCAATCGTGTGAGGTGGTGTCATTGGACTCGCGATTGAGCGATAAACCAGAAACACCAACTACCGCGCGTGAGACTCACACGGAGACACCGACGATCCTTGAAGAAGCGAACAGCGAAGCCGTCTCGTTGCCAACTACGCAAGAAACCAGCGAAGTGATATCGATTGAGAGCTCCAGTGACTTCTACAGCGAGGTGCACAAAATCGAGAGTTCCAGTCCCGACTCGATGATAGTTCAAGACACTTTGAAAAAGGAGGAAGACACAGTTCTTGAGAAACAATCTGTTGCTGTTACCGAATCCTCTTCAACCGAACAGATTAAGGAAACCACGGAAGTGACAGCTGTTGAATCGAAAAACTCGAAGGAAACTGTGACAGATACAAATATTCTCGACACGATTTCCGCAACAGTGGATAAAATTGATAATCTGCCGGTTGAGGACAAGGAAGTGAAGGAGGAGATTGTCAAGTCTGTCGAAGAGAATAACGTTACGACCGACGACAGTAATACGCCTACCAACACTGAAGATTCCGACAAAACTGCAACAGTAATCGAAAATGTGGCTGACTCTGTTGCTTCAAAAGCCGACGCCGACACTGAAGAAGATATCGTGCCAATTGTCCCTTCTGACGAAACGCGAGAACCGCTAACGGTTAAAGTTATCGAGAAACTCCAATTGGAGAACGACCGCGAGATAATTGATAGCGATACATCAGAGGCGTACTTGACGCCAACTGAGAATCAAGAAATCTCGAGCGAGATAAAAAGCAGAACGTCCGAAGGTGAGAAAAACGACGATGAGACTGTCGAGAAGAAGGATATTTCCGAAGACAGGGACATTACCACTGAGACTGGTGAGAACGACGCAGGGGAAACTGTAAAAAATCCTAATTGCTCAACTAGCATAGTAGAAAGCGGTGAGGCTTGCGCGGAGAAGGCGGTAGATCTAGGAAGCGAGAAGGTGGAGCCCGTAATAGTGAATAGTGCGTTAAGTAGTGATGAACGCGCTGTGGATTCTTTAACGGAGGACAAAAGTGCTGTTATTAATGATAACGAAGACGCGAAGGTAAACGAGAAACACTCAAGGGAGCCGTCCACTATTTCTACTAGCGTAAGTGATAATAAGTCAGACGTTCCGGTGACGACTGACGAGATAGAAGTTACAGATAGTGTTTGTAGTAATAGCGACGTTCAAAGTTCTGTAGATAATATGACGCAAGTGCCAAATCCTAAGCAGCAAATCCCAACAATATCTACGGTCTGTGATGCAACTAAAAGTTTATCCGACGGTGTGCCTCAAATCGTTAGTTCTAATGTGGTTGCCAGGGACAATGCGTTATTGAATGACTTAACTCCAGATCACGTAGATACCCACCGCAGATCCAGCCTGCCGATCGTCACCTCGGAAACGATCGCGGACGATAACGGTCACGAGCCACCCTCCTTGCCTGTACCCTTACGAAAGACATCGTCGCCCCAAAAACGACCAAGGAGTGCCTCTACGTCCACGCAGGTGGATCCTAATCATTTCGGTGAGTTACAAAATTAATCCGTGCCGTATTAATAAAAGTGCGTCTATATTTTTACATATTCTTTTTATCGCAGAAGCCAAAAGATCAAAGCAAGGAAATCCGTCTACACGGCCAATGTTTAGTCCAGGCCCGACACGACCTCCATTCAGAATACCGGAATTTAAATGGTCATACATACACCAACGACTACTGTCGGACGTGTTATTCTCTTTGGAAACAGATATTCAAGTATGGAGAAGGTAGGATATACAATGCTGCACACATGTATGTTAACGATATATCAATTGTGTCGGAATATTCTACGATAAGTTTTGTATTACAGTCACTCAACGAAGTCGGTATTGGATTTTGTAAACAGCAGTGAGAACGCGATTTTCGTGGTGAATACTGTTCATCTAATTTCGCAGTTAGCCGACAATCTTATAATAGCTTGTGGCGGTTTACTGCCCTTATTAGCGTCGGCCACTTCGCCAAATGTGCGTAAACTGTTCTGGTATACTCGATTAAAGAAGAAAAAGTGATATTTTTTCGATCTTAATTTTTAATCAACATTTTATTGCATTTTAGAATGAACTGGATGTAATCGAGCCAACTCAGGGGATGCCAATCGAAGTGGCAGTTTCTTTTTTGCAAAGACTAGTCAACATGGCCGACGTACTTATATTCGCCAGTTCGTTAAACTTTGGAGAACTGGAAGCCGAGAAAAACATGTCGAGCGGTGGCATATTGCGACAATGTTTACGACTGGTTTGTATTACTGTGCATAAGGTATTTTATGGATACAGAATGAAATGATAAACTTCGTTAGAATAGTTAGATATAGTTATTTTTGTATTATTATACAATTTATATGGCTAACTAATTTTAACAAATCATTTGTCAATTTAGGAAAATATATTAAATATTAGTGCACAATGTGTGTTTGTATGCACTTGACGGAGTATAGAATTTATAATATACCAAGTTCAGTATAGAAAGAAACTTGTAAAAGTTTATGTCGATATCAAGTATTTTTTTAAGTTTTGCTTTACACAATGTTACATGTGCAATTAATTTTGAAGAAAATTCCCCTATAGAAATATCTAAATTGCGACTTAATAATCGACGAATGATGTGGTTTAGTGATCCGCGAATGAAAAATTGCAATTGCCATAGTAATTATATCTTTATGTTTATTTTAGTGAAAATATATACATATACATAATACTTGTGGCATGCACATGTCAGATTGTACAGTACAGATTACACTTTAAAAATACAAAATATAGCGAAATGTAATGAATTAAATTTATATGAATTTATAAATCTATATATTTATGCGAATAAAAAATTTTAATTAAAAAAAATTTTAATTTATATTCACTCTTTTGAGTGATGTAAATTATAACATTTTTTGACAAATGATTATAGCTTTCTAAAGACTTATAATGTAAAGAAAATTGAATGTTTTATCTATGAGTATTTGATACGAAAAATTGACGAGTAAGTTCACAATTAATTAAATGTAACATATTTATAATTGTAGTCTCTAAAAAGTACAATTAATTCAAATATTCTTAGCTTTGTACAAATGTTTTTCATTCTCAATTCTAACATGTTTTAGCTTCTAACATATGCCCCAGTTAGAAATTTAATATGTACATTCACACAACATCTTTTGTTGTATTTACCTAATAAACTGCTTCTATAGGTCTGTACATGTGCCGTTAGAAACTGCTTAGAGTGTAAAGAACGTGGCAGATCGTACAGCATGTTAGGTCGGCAGATTGGTTCTAGTAATAAATCACAGCATATACAATCGCTTATACGCGGGGCTCAGACATCGCCTAAGGTACGTTTTATCATTTTAATGATTATAGCATCATTAATAGATGCGATAAACACATTATATTTATCCCTTTAATTTCCATTTGTTAAAAAAGTGTAGTTAATAGTATTACATATTGTATCAAAATATTCTTTATTTATAGAACATCGTGGACAATCTCACGCATCAGTTAAGTCCTGTGAAGGATCCTGAGAAATTGCTGCAAGACATGGACGTAAATCGTTTGAGAGCTGTGATATACAGAGATGTTGTAAGTATCCGATATTTCATATAGCAACGATTAAGTAAAATGATCGTATGTATGTATAAGGTAAGAAAACTAAGTCACGTACACGTTAATTTCAGGAAGAAACCAAGCAGGCACAGTTTCTGTCCCTTGCTATAGTTTACTTCATCTCTGTGTTGATGGTCTCCAAATATCGCGACATATTGGAACCGCCAATATCGCAGCGCCCACCAAGTCCAGTGCAAACAATACAGACAAATGGTGCCGGTCTCAGGCCAGGTAGTCCTTCAGGTGAGATCCCCGTATCTTATTTACTAACCGATCACTAACAGTACTAACACTAATTCAAAAAATAATCTGTATAAATATCAATACACAAAATTCATTGAAGATGTTTTTAATTAATGGGTGAGAGTAATATTAAATATTATCTTACAATTTACAAATAATATAAAATATACTATAAAATACTATGTACAGCAATTTTATAAAAAGTTGTTTTTTTTCGGAGTATTTAAATTATTATTACTGGGTATGCACTCTGCAAAGAACTTATAAAAATGATAATACAAAGAATAATGTTATTCCATATTGATAACATAATACTTTTATACTTTTCTATATAATTTAAAATTTAATATTTATGATTGTGATTATTAGATTATATCCTTTATTACGGAAGAAATTATTAAAAAATTGTAAAAGGAAAATGCATTAATTTTAATGTTATTATTTGCACGTTGAATATTAACACTTCCCTTAAAAAATTAAAAATTTTTAAGAATTTATCTGTTTACTCAAAACTCTTACATGTCAGATATATATTCTCTTATATTTCGTTTTAAAAGTTATAATATATAAATAAATCTAATTCAATTTATAAATTAATTGATAATTTTGGTATTACAGCATGACTGCAGCTATATGAATTGTCTAAACGAGAAACTTACAATGTATATCTTGTAAAGATATGTTATCTGCTTACTGTTTAGATAAAATTAAATTTATATTTTTCTCAAAATTTTTTAATGAACATTGGTACATACGTCGCTTCTGTGAAATTATACAATTTTCATTAAGTTTCGCAGATTAACTGGCTAAAAGATTTTCTGTCACAGTAATGTTGTAAATGAATGAAATATGATGAATGTTATAAATTGCATATATGTACAGATATGTAGCTAATATGTTCAACACTGTGCACCAAACGATGTAGCTGCAACTTGTAAGACAACAGCACATGACACCAAGTAGAAAGCATGTGTTATTGCACTGTATGAAGTAAACATTTTATATGTATCTGACAGTGAGAGTTTTGATGTTTGCCGAATGTGTTTGCACCTTTTTTGCGTTACGAATATACTTACGTCATTATACTTATTGTTGTTGTATTCTCTTGGATGTGGAATTTCTTTATGTGGAAAATTAAAGAAAAACAAATATCATTGACTGTTACACGATTGTGTGAAATAAGTTCTTTTAGAATGTAATACTCCAATTGTTACTGATAACATATTACAAACATTGATATAGAACTTTGAATCGTTGTAAACATTATTATATTGATGTAATTACACATTATTATGATGAAAATAATAATATTATTACTTTCATCATTATTTTAATTTTTCTTTGTTAAAATTTATATTACGTTACAATTAGAAATAAAAATTATTAATTAAAAATTATTAGCAATTTTTAAGAAATAATACATATTTAAAATAATAATTTAAAATGTTATTTACTGAATTTCACTCTATGAATGTTAAATAAATACTTAATAGGTTTTTAAATGTTTTTTTTTGTAATTTTTTAATGTACATAACAAAAGCAAGTTTGCTGTAATAAGTATTTATATACACATACATATATATATATATAAGGAATTTCAAATAAGTTTTTAGTGATAATTGTTTTTAAACTGTCAAAATAAGCAACTACTGTGTATATATTGAACTGTATAATTAATTTTTTTGGGAGAATATTGATAATTTGTTATAACATAACGTCAAAAATGGGAGCTTCAAGATGAACAGATGTTAATTATACTGTTTATTCGTAATTTTATTAAGCACAATTGCATAGAGTGAAGAACAGTATCAAAAATGTTATGGATCGCGAGCGATAAAAGTTTGCGCACGACCGGATAACGTGGTAAATGTGGTTCCTCGGCAGATGGGAATGGTGGTGGAGGAGGGCGGCCCTTATTTCCACAGTGGTCTCACCACGTGTACCCACAGTTCCTCCCGGGATCTCACCCTAACGCCAATGCAAATGTCAATGCCAATGCCAACCATCACATCAACCAGCACCACCACCAGCACCCGCTACCGGCTGCCAGGCACTCTAATCGCCAGCCATCCTCTAATTATTATCTCCCTAATCACCACAATAATCACTACAATCATCATCCGAATAATCATAACTATCATCGCCATCACCACTATCATCATCACAATAACAACAACCACCACCATACGCTTCAAAAGCATATCGATCAGCCCCGAAATCTCTGTCATAGAAACTCCGGTGTCGGTCTGCAAGGTAACTCGAAAACCCGAAAGTTGTTTCACGGAATGCCCAAGTTCTTCTGGCCTGATTTATTTCGCATTATTCTTATTTATCCATTAACTTGCACGACCCGCTTGTCAATATCAACGAATCTATACACAATTTTCTCGATGTTTCTCTTGCTGTACCAATGCAACCGGCTCTTTCTGCACTACAACATTTATTATTTAAATTATCTTCAAAAAATATACATTTTACGATCGACAAGTCTAAAAGGAAGTTTGTTTAATTAACTCGTTCGTTCTCCTTTCGCTTCTCACATTTCATTTATATGTATTAAATATCTAATCTGATTTAATTTTTTGTTTACTTTTATGATATTATTATTAAAACCAAATATTTATTAATTATATTGTTTATTTAATAATTTTTTAACAGGTTCGCACTGCATGCTATATATAAGGCTAGCAGTTACTTCGAATTTACAGCATATTGTTGCGTAAAAAATCAATTTAATAATTGTTCTGTTCTACAGCATGTGGTATATGTAGGTATTTCAGTGACGATAAAACGCATCATATTTTATTAATACAAATCAAGACACGCATGAACATAATGGAGATGTCATCCCTTAAAAGTCAATATGATATATGACATAAACAAAATATGCGTATTTATTCGACAAATAATTCGCTATTGAACAAAATACCATAGTCCCCGAATTTGATGTATATTTTTATCATTTTATGTAATTTATATTTTATAATTACCTGTAATGCTTTTCATTACTCGATAAATATATTTAAGGAACACTGGCTACTCTGAAAATTAGCATAAATCTTTAATATAATTAAATCTATCCTATTAAATGCTACATATATATATGCACATAAAAAATTAAGTATAATAAAAGCTTGTGTTTCTTAAGATTCGAGTAACTGAAGAATTGAAATGTCTATTGTGTGCTATGATTTATTTTGCAGCAATTTTGCGCAACCCTTTACGTAATATTAGGTGTTAAACTTAATTCCTGCCGTTTTTCGTCTCCAAAATTGATTTATTTCGAAGGGAAGATGAATGAATACCTTAATCAAAGTAATTTCCTCCATTTTCTACTTTATTACTAATTAATAATACTTTATTAATAATACTTTGATTAAGTTATTTCCCTTCGAAACAAATTAATTTTGGAGACAAAAAACGGCAGGAATTAAGTTTAACACCTAATACAAACAAAGAAGAATGTTTTGTGTGTTTTCGTTTTTGATGTACCTTGTGGATTTCGTAAGCTATTGGTCTTGTACATTTTTTACATTGGCAAACTGTGAATTTTATTTATAAATATATAAATGAAATCTTTCAATTACATAATATCGTTGAACGCATGTATATGAATATCAACTGGCTTAGCAAAAAGAAAATGTTTACATTTATCGATTTCTCATATCATATCTTAATCATCTGTTCTCAGGTAGCGGAGGTATAATGAGTCAATCTGGCTCTCAGGATGATGGCGAGTATGAAGTCATCATCGTCGACGAGAACAATTCTTCAATTTTGGCCGATCATGACGTCACATCATCTGGACCACCGTCAACTAAGGTAAGTTAGTCTCGCGGAAAAGTTGCAATTTACCCAAAATTTCGATGCGATCTGAAAAGTGCAACGGACACTTGTTCTCTACCAAACAAATTCGAAAGAAGTGTGAACATCGAGAAAAATTGAACTGAAAATCTCAGGTAAAAATCTTGTAAAGTCCGTCATATGAAACGCAATCTGATAGTGACAACATAGTCTGATTGGTATAAAAACGAGATGGTTTTACAAAGTTATAACAATTTTGTATTACTTGAGACTGCATGCATTTCGATAGATCAAGAACGTAGACACGATGATTCGATGTTTCAATCTGTCGCTTTACACAGCTCTACGTAGCGAGTACGATATGCGGATCTTTTTCTAAACTAAAATTCAACTCCATTTCTTCCAATACTGTCCTGAGTATCTTTCTCTTTATGCTCGATAGTTACAAATAATATTCACAGCAGCGAGACTTTAGCACTCTTCCATCACGCACGATCTTATGGGATATCCACCGCAGTAATGACCAAATAACTTGTGCTATCGCACAATGCTTTGCACTAATTTATCACGTGTATTATTCGTCTTGCGATGACGACTTATAAAGTTTTTACTTCAAAATATTGAATATATACTGTATAATTACGATAGACCAGTTCATAGGTAGCTACATTAGATTTACACGTATTAAGACTCTTGACCAGGTAAATTTACATTCATCCTTAAATGTTGATTTTAAATTAGCACAATTTTACGATTATGATATATTTTTATTGTCTGTCAGTTCTTATTTTACGACCCTTAAGTGTAGTATTCGATAGTTGATCCTCCTAATACAATTACGTGATTTCGAGACCTGCCGTAGTTGAAGATCTCTTGTAATGCCCAGCATGTAGTGTTCACTTATCGATTGATGTCTTGCATCTACGTAGTCCCAGCGTAACGACCGTTAGCTCAATTGTGATTTCTCATAACTATCTCTCGTAACTATCTCTCGCACGTAATATCTATATCTCATTACGGATTCTCTTTGGAAAATCGGCATTACCAGAGCAAAACCCCTATCAACCCGCGAAGTTCAAACACGTAATCGCACTTCCGAAAGTTAAACCACTGTATTTATCTATAATTCTATCGAGCATGCGATACTCTGACTCTCGAATTTCTCTCATTGTTAACTTCCTCTGCTTGCATTGCTATGCGTACTAACTACTGGTTCTGAAGGGAGGTCACAGTGGTGTACCTCGGCCGCGGACTATTCTCGAGGATTACACCTCATCAGAACCAACGCTTGGCACTTCTACAAGGTCCGAACCACTGCCACGAAATCTGCAGGTAAAACTTAATTTGAGTACAGATCCGGATGTGTGGAGGACGATGACGGGAGCTCGATTCCCGAATTATGTCGCCGCGACCGGTCGTGTTTTGGGAGCGATCAGATAAATGTATTTTTAATTATTTTAAATTTTCTCACTCCGCGTAAAAAGAATGCGAGAGGATACGCAACGGTACAATAATGCCCATTTGACGGGTGCAAGAAAGAGAGAGCGATATATATATATATATCTTGATTCATATCTTTTTGGATGCTTATGTAATATTTTTATAATGTAAAATAGCGGTCCTTACACGCGTATAACTTTTGTCTTATACTAGAATTAACAAGTTCGCTAACGAAGCTTGAATACATGAGAAGCTTGGTTCTTTCTTTCTATAATATATTAGTTGATTGCGTAGTAATGATGTACTATTAATTGCATGTAATGAAGTAAGTACATGGCACGCGAGAGTATATCATGAAGTGTGATTGAATGAAATTATCTTATGAAATGTTTTTGTAATAAAATATAGCTATAAACTTTCATTAGTAATTGACTTCAGCATCGTAGTGAGATTCCTAGGCCTGGAAATACGTTATATCTGAATAGTTTTACATTAAAAGGAGTTCCGTGTTAATCTAATAAAATTCAGCAATGTGAAGAAATAAAAACGCTTTTAAATATTGTCGTTTACATATCGGTTAAAAAATAATTTCTGTTTTATTATAAAAATAAATCTTTGATTTTTTTTTTTTTTATGAATCTCTAATCAATTCTTTCTATTTCAAATGCCTCAATATTTTTTAAATAATTTACGATTGATTTTAATTAAAGTAGAAAAAAAATTCGAATGTTTCATTCTTCCCTTTATTTTAATCGACTTTCTCTCAGAGCAATGACTCCAGTGAGGAAACAGTACATCGCAGCAATATCACCGCGGACCCGAGTCCTTCTGAAGTTACCACCGACAACGAAAACAAGCACAATTCTTCCGAAGAAGCCTGGACAGATGTAAATCTTAATGAAGACGGTGATACGATGCCTATTACAAATCCAAGAGAAGACCCGCGTAATATCCACAATATTGCACACTCGCGTGGTAAGAGTCAAATCAACTGTAGTACCATCACTTGTGATTCATAATACAGTTCATAAGATTTCTGTTTCTCAACATCCGAATAGTGATTCTTATGTGTTTTTAGTTGCTGAGAAAGAAAATGAAAGTAAAAAGTTCTTACAGATTTTGAGAAATCAAAGACTTTTATTTTTAAAAAACATTACAAATTTAAATTCGTTTTTTATAACTTTTTTCTTTTTTAGTAAAATACACAAAAATCGCAATTCAAATGTTGAGGAACAGAAAGCTTGTAAATCAGTGTAATTTTTTGACATTAAATATTACCTATCAATAAATTATATTTTTTTAATATATCATTTAAACTTGTATATAAAAGGAGCTTTATACCTAACATTTATTTTCATCTATTGTAAAAAAATATTTAAATTTTTAATTATATAATTTAGAATTATATTACAAATTTGAGTTATTACATATGAAATTGAAAACGAATTTTTAAGAATGAAAAGGTGATGGAATTTTTTTGGAGAGCATAATCCTTTTTTAATAAAAAGTTCTGCGAGGTACACTTATTGCTTGTTGAGAAACAAAATTGTTGATCAAAATTTGTTGTTCAATATAATTAATCTCATTAGAAGAATCCTCTTGCTATTTGGTAAGTAAGGCAAGATACATTCTAAAATACACAGGCGACATGCAAGACAGCGAAGGCAACGTTCTCGAACAAGAAATGCTTGGTAACGCAGAACGCGGGGAGAAACCGTCGGCGGAAATCTCTGTGGTGCGAGTTCCTGATCGGTTGGTAGTAACCGCAGCATCCCCGAGGGCCGATGAATTGCCAATCAAAGGTCTGGTTGATCATTTACCCGTACCAACACCTTCCCGCGAAGCCTCTCTCACGCAAAAGCTGGAAATGGCTTTGGGTTCGGTTTGCCCCCTCCTTCGAGAGATCATGGTGGATTTTGCTCCCTTCCTGTCCAAAACACTTGTTGGCTCCCATGGTCAAGAGTTGTTAATGGAAGGAAAAGGTACGAGTTGCAAGGGTACGTCGAACGTACAATCATTCTTCTATGTTCGATGTTTGCATGTTGCATATGAATTAAGGAAATGTTACGAGCAAACCAAGATAAATTTTCTTTTCGAGTATCATTTTCTTCAAATATTATTTGATATATATGTATGTGTGTGTGTGATTTTAGAATAGTCTCTATATAAATTACGCTATAAACACACCGTAGTTTCATTATGTACGCGCTTATGAAATCCGTAAAAAGAAATCACAGCTCTCACATTCCACATTTTACGCGCGCGTAATATGATATAGAATGTTTGAGGCTCGATAAATAAAAAGGATATATTTCACGTTGGACTTTATTACACGGAGAACAGTCGTAGTATAGTCTATGTTTTCTTAGCGATGTCGAGATATATCACGCCCACGAATAAAAAAGAATGAAGAATTAAGGAACTAAAACTCAGCATATTATAGTTTCACACATAGATATATTTTTCGAAATAATAAATAAAATTATTCTTTGTTGTTTTTCGTTATATTTTATTGCGGTAAAATGTTTATTGTAAATATGCATATTTAACATATTGCCAGAATGCTCTATTTTTTATTATTTTATACTCTTATTATCGTCTTTTTTTCTAAACGTTGTACATTATTTTGAATAAATTTATTATTCAATTCGTAAACATGTGTATGACAAACCAATGTTCGTCATTAAATATTCCGAGATTGATGTATTATGGGCGCTTTAAAAGATAAAATAGCGATCATAAAAATAAGAATTCAACAATGTTGTACGTGTAAAATATTTAAAATCGTATATTTAGATATGCTCGCGTGATAAATAAAAATTTAGAGTCTTTTTAAATGGGCATACTTGGCGGGACTTTCGTCACTTTTATGGTATTTCTATCTCTGGTATTTCACACCGAGTATTCAAATTAGTCACTTTATGATTTCGCTTTAAGAAGATGGCCAGCGTATTCCAAGTAATCGCTCACCATTAGTATTCAGTATGCGCGTAGAGACTACGATGATTCTCGCAGATTTTATATTCAAGGAACGTGGCGTTTGATGGTTTTGCAACGTATCGATGTACTTTATTTTTAACAATATCCGCGATACACTATACCGTCTTGGTAGAACTCTGTTCGTAGGACACTTGGTAGGACACTGTTCGTTTTTTCCGTTTGTCAGTCATTGTTATTCACCGTTTATCGTTCGTTCATTTAACGATTCCCTGTCTGTAATTTGCCAGGTTTAACCACATTTAAGAACAGCAACTCCGTCGTGGAATTGGTTATGCTCCTCTGCTCTCAAGAATGGCAAAACTCTCTGCAAAAGCACGCAGGTCTCGCTTTCATCGAGCTCATTAACGAAGGAAGGTAAGACGTTTATTATATAGCTAGGCGCGCAAACAAAACAAAATCAAACTTTCTCGTTTCCCTTCATGAAAATGCTTCCTTGCGTTACACAGGCTGCTATCTCACGCGATGAAGGATCACATAGTAAGAGTCGCAAACGAGGCAGAATTCATTTTAAACAGGATGAGAGCGGATGACGTGCTGAAGCATGCTGACTTTGAGGTATTGCATGCATTTCTTCCGGCGATTTCATTGCCCTGTAAATAGAACCGACCAGTTTTTGTCGCCAGATCGTTTTCGCGAGTCATCTAATACCGATACGACAATCCTGTTGTAGTAAATTGTTATAAAAAATACATTAACAATACATTTATATTACATTATATTAATAATACATACTTTTTTCTTGATATTTAGTCACAATGCGCGCAAACACTATTGGACCGTCGGGAAGAAGAACGCATGTGCGATCATCTAATCACTGCGGCACGAAGACGTGATAATGTTATCGCTAGCAGGCTTCTGGAGAAAGTCAGAAATATTTTATCTAATAAGCACGGCGCATGGGGATACATGGATCCAATGGCTGCAAAGTGAGTGCAAACGTTTTAAATTGGTTTTATATTGCACATAATTGTATTTTGTATATATCATATTATTTGCTTGTTATCGCTGTTTACAGATTGGCCGAATACTGGAAACTGGATGCTTGGGAGGATGATGCACGTAGACGCAAGCGTTTCGTGCATAATCCACTAGGCTCGAGCCACCCCGAGGCTACTCTCAAGGCGGCTCTAGAACACGGTGCACCCGAGGATGCGATACTTCAAGCGCGTGAAGAGTTTCACGCGCATCTCGCAGCCTCGCGTGCACACCAACAGCAATTGCAGTCGGCGGATCTTCTGGATGACAGTGAATTGTTGACGGACGACAGGGATCTCGACAACGACCTGACAGGTTGGTCGGCGTTGCCTGATAAACGAGACGCGACATTTTAATGGCATATTACTGACCGCGCAAACCGGTTTTATTTTCGTCAATCCCGTGCCGCAATTTCGTTGAAATCGTTATTTAAGTATCGGTCAATTGTCATCTGTTAGTTTAATTTTCTGCATTTAATTTCCAATTTCTATGCATCGTACATTACAAAACAAGCATGCTACCGATAATTTATAGTATGCATGAGTTTAAAATAAAATAAGAAGCACAGATAAGTAAGCGCCAAAATACAATCGAGATCTTGGCGCTTAATAATATTTGTATGTAAAGTTTTGAATACATCTTTCAGTTATATAAAAATGAGGAAAACTCAATCAGGGTTAAATAAAAAAAATTGCATATACAGACAATATGCTATTATTTCATTGGAATGTTGTTTACATGCACGTTGACTGATTATTCGTGTTTTACCAGGTCCAGTGAATATTAGCACGAAAGGCAAATTAATCGCACCCGGTATCGTGGCGCCCGGCATCATTTCCGTTACATCTACAGAGCTGTATTTCGAGGTAGACGAGGATGATCCGGAATTCAAAAAAATCGACAGTGAGGTGAGTACTTAAATTAAAGCACATATGGAAGAACATAATAAAAAGACACATTACTGAATATGCGTCTTTGTCACAATATGCGTTATTTATATAATCTTCGACAATTAGTTGCTTTATCTTGTCTTCTCTTCATTAAGATACAATATATGTATTTGGAACATTCGCGGTGTTATCTATTTGAAATATAGTCGCCAGTTGTCTTGGCGATAAAACTGTATTTTAATGAAAAACCAAATCGTTAAGAAAGAGACCAAGTTAAATTTGTAGCATTTTCTTATGGGGCTAAAGAAGCTAAAAACTCTATCTTTAAAATAATGTAAGACCGGCTAAGCATTCGATATAAGAAGCACTAATTCTATGACATGTTCAATTACTTTATTTTGTAATCAATATTTGCAATCAGTATTACATTATTATTTTCTAATTTCTTTCAATTCGCTTTTATCGTTTATCGCAAATGCATCTTTATCAGCGTGCATTTAACACTGCGGCTGCAGCTTAAAAATGTGTGCGCTAATAGCGTACACCCATTATTTACATATTAAATGTTTGAGGTAATATTTTATGCTGGCCTCTCTTAAACTGACGAACGCGAAAGCCTAAGGTAGCCGCTCATAACGAAGAGTATCAATCATTTCAACCGTCGTAGAACTTGAATAAGTGTACGTCGTAAATGATGAGACGTGGCGAAAGCTTCCACGGCACCGCTAGTGGAGGCAGATTCTGGCTAGAATTAGTTCGGACGTGTCCCTGTCTATCAGTGTCCATAAGGCACCCTACATTCGTGAAGCTTCCACAATAAAAAAAAAACGAAAGAAAAGTCGAGATAAAGGTGAGAGAGAAGTCGAGAGAAAGAAAGAGAAAGAACGAGAGAGGAAGGTAAACTGGAAGAACTAGAAGGACGATTATCATATATCGGTCGTAGATCTCGCGTTTGTATAACTAGGGAATAAAACAAACAGAGGAGGGCCCCATGGGGTCGACCGATCTTCAGGGTCGGCAATTATGAGCCCCCCGTGGGGCCCGGTATCTGCCTGCCCGCTCTTCCGTCTCTCTTCCTCTCTATCTTCCATCGCTTTGCCACGCACTAACTACGTATCGGTGGCATAGGTGAACAAGCTTCTCACAGGAATGCACTGAAACTACCGCATTTTCCCACCTAGATGAACATCACTCAGGGAAGTCATGTGTCGAGCGCGATGTAAATAAAATTTGTAGTACCTACGCTGAGAAAAAAAAATTTCTGGTACCAACAAGAAAAACAAACAAAACAAATTTTGATCGTGTGAATCAGAATTCTGATTATCGCAATTGAATTTCTAGTTATTTCGACTAGAAATGTTTGATAGATTTAATTACCTTATAAGCATACAATATTCTTATAATGTTATATAAATATTATGTATCCTTTTTAATATTTATCTAATATTCTAAGAATATTGTGTCCTGTGTGTAAGGTATAAATATTTAACTTACACATTTCTAGTTGAATCTAATGAATATCACAAGATTTTTTTCAATTACGCGTCGATGATGCGAATTAATAATTAAATACGTAATTTTACCCGATAAGTTCGATCATCTTGTAAACGATCATTAAGTTCCTCGAATTGTGCTATTATGGTAACGAAATTTTTTATTATCTATAAATTTATATCACGATGTCACAAATTTTATCAATTCCATAGGATCAGTCTCTTTTAACGCCTGCCGCGACGTTCCTCGTTAGTTAATAAATAAAATATATTCGATGTCCTCCGTGCGAGAGACTCTCAGTAATCGCTCGCCGACGATCGTATCTCTGTGTTTCTCGGGGGTATGCACAAGGATTTCGCAGTGTGTCCACCTGTCGTCTCCGTTATATCTTGACCGACGGACTTGCCCATGAATAGGACGTACGAACTCATTCGGGCTCTCTTAATTGGAATCCTTTTTAAGAAGAAACGTTGAGCGCACCTGGAAGCGAAGAGGGAAACAGTGCGAGAAGGGGAGAAAGACAGGCAGACAGATAGAAGCAAAGAAGAAGGAAGCAGAAATAGAGATGAGGAGGCAAGACGAGAGGAAGAATAAGAGAGAGAGAGAGGGAGAGAGAGAGAGACCGGTCGTTCACGATCGAGACACGCTCATTAGTCGAGGATGTCCTGAGGGTAGGCGGGAGGCTTCGTCGAATTCGTAGGCGATGGATCACTCGATAGTCGAGCCGAGACTTAAGCGATCGTAATGCGCGGCCGCAGAAGAGGATGCACCCAGGAGTGGCCTCAGGGAGGGACTGCATATCGGGCCGCGCGCCGTTGCACCCTTTTGTGCGTATCTCTTCTCATGAGTCTCCTCCACCGCCGATCACGCTGATTCCTCCCTTCTTCCTCCTTCACCTTTTATAATGGCCCAGGCAAACGTATTTATCGTGATTTATCGTTTACATGGGTTTCTTCTTTCTCTCCCACCCCACATCGTTCCTCTTTTCTCTCTCTTTCTCTTTTTCTCTTTCTGTCTGTCCCGCAACGCCGTATGTTAAAGATAGAGGATGCACACCGTGCGATTACGTCGAGAATGAATTATTGATAGTCCGCACGAGGCATTAATATCTAAAACAAATAATCAACGATACGGCCGCTCTTTCGCAAATGTACTTTTCGTCTCTAATTTGACGAAGAAACTATATATGCTCGTCTTCTGCAGATTAAATACTGAAGCGCAAAGTCCTTGCAGCCATTCGTAAATTAACGGTTATTTATATTGCGTATCGTATGTGAGATTTATGTCACATAATTGCTTGTGATGATACGTAATAACGATGCGCTGTCGTCGCGACTTGCATACGCTGAAAATTGAGTCGCCACTTGGGTTATTCTTAGAGACAGCAAAACGTGAAGTACGGTCGTAAAATAAATAATCAATTTCTTATTAGCATTCATCAAACTGGAAAGCTATAGAACGCATATGCTGTTTGTAAGATGTACACATAATGTATATTCAAGGTATACATATAAAAAGAATGTTGCTAAAGTGTCTGAAAATTTAGCTAGATACGTTTCTAAAAATAATTTTGTTTGGACCATCGAAATAATTATGTAGGACAGTCAAACTGGTTGCTAAAAAAATGATTAAAATTTTTTGCAACATAGTCATCAATGTTTAATCGTTCTATATAATTATTTTAATGATCCAACAAAATTGCTTCCAAATTTATATCTATCTAAATTTTTAAACACTTTAGCAAAACTATTCCTTCCGTCATGATAGAAAGTCGACACTATCGCTTTTAAAGTATAAATATATCTTACTATATTAGCGCGCAATGCAATAATCTTCAAAAAGTTAATCGTTAATTTTTATTTTTACGTCGTTTTATATCTTTCGAGTTTGCATTTCAGAGGAGAAAAAGCAGATCAGGTTTCAATAAACCTAACGGCTTGTTGCCTCAGCTTCAGAGGGTAGGTCACACGGGACATTAAACTCCGCGGTGGCTCGAGAGACTCGCATTTTTATGGAAACCTGCTCTGTGGCGCCTAAAGTTCCCTTTCCTGTGGTATAGTTATCGCAGACACATGCTGCGAATATCCTTGTGGGATGCCCAGTGCTGTACGAAAAAAAAAAGAGAAAGAGAGAGAAGGAGATAGTGAGAAAATGGGAGAAAGAGGATTGAGGGATACCAACCGGACAGGTGGTCTGTGCCATACGTTGGTGTTCGTTCGCGACGAAGATACCATTAACGAGGGATACAGCGCCGCGAAAAATCCGAGACATCGAGCCGTTTATCAATGATCGCAAATACAAACTACCTCGTAGATCATACGGTGTTAGAGATTTCCAAGTTCGTAGTTAGTGGTATTTCTCGCTGCGATTCACTTCACACTCGGGATTATTAATATCGCCGTGTTATTCATACATAAATATACATTGTGCAGGCGACTGTGTAACCGATACGGATCTCTTTGTAAGATAACGATATGAAAAGAACTTTCTATCGGGAGCGTACACGTTTGTACATGAAAGACTAAACGAGAATGACAGGAGGGCGGATTGTGACCAAGCACCGGTTTAATGTTATGCGATTACGGCCTTCTTAGGCAATACATATGCATGACATCGATGTAATATAGTGCGAGTGACGTTATAATAATACGACTGTAATTATTCCGCGCTCCGATCCGCGGTATCTCGTGATAGTATTACAAAGACTGTCCACTTCGCTTTAACTACCAGCCATCGAATACGCGACCGTATCTTATCGCAATTATTCCATCGCATTATTCTTGCATCTTGCGATTATAAACACGTGTCGATAAATAATAAAGCCTGTCAGCTACTCTTGTGGTCAGATTGCCGTGCGATACGTGGCTTCTTCGATAAAGAGACGCGCTTTTCCTCTCCCGAGCGCGATGCGTCTGTGCTCGCTCTTTGAATTATGTATCGTGTATTCCGGAATAATAATTCACGTCGAGTTTGATGAATAAGCATATAACTCTTGATCGGATCTAATTTCTTCTGCTTGCGTATATATCATTCGTGTTATTATTAATAAAAACGAGAGAGGCAATAATTATTCTTCCAACAGTTTCATCGTGCGTTTTCTGCTAAAGGCACGAAGATCAAGGTGCACGAGCGCGTATCGAGATACGAATTTGCATATCCTGCATAATTTAATCGATCCACGATTTCGATGGGACTCGACGTTGCCGATGACCAGGTAGCCGATGACCAGAGGGGTAGTCTACGCGAAAAGGATGCAGTTAGTTTGGTAAACATCCATCAATTCATGGGCAGGGCAGCGCGAAGCAGAGAACGGGGCAGAACCTGAAGAGCAGGCAAGCTGGAAGGAGCAGGCGGGCTCATTCTCAACAAGGCAGGGGTAATCACTGCTATTAGTGCGGACATTACTCCGGTGGTCCGCCAATCTCCGTAACACTCCATCATATCGGTGCCTCAAGGCTCTTCAGTGGTGTAGAAAATGGATTTTCCTGCAGATTTCAATCGTGCGACATTTTACACCCGTGTAAAATACTCTTAATCGGGAAAAAATGGCCTGATCCAAAAATAATCATAATTTATTACTGTCGGCAATTGGCAGGTACTTGAATCTTAATTTTCAATTTGTGCATCGCACAGTTATTTACTCGACTCCTGTCTCAAGTCCAAACTATTAATATATTTCTAATATATACATCTTTAAATTGGCCACGCGAACTGCGGAAGCAGAAATGTGTCATCCTAATCTAAAGTGCCAAATAAACGATCGTCCGAAATCTCTCTTACTGTAGCAGACGATCTTTCTCGCGATGCCGATCCTCCTTCAGCGGTCGTTATAGGCGTGACGACCGATTATCCTCGAAAGGAATGATGATGAATATCATAGGCAACTGTCTCGTGCCACATCAGTTCTGTCAGCGACTGCAGGTAGGCGGAAAGCTTGTGGGTGTATCCGTTCTGTAGATACGCGAGTTCACTACAGTGCTAAGAGTTTGCTCGAAGGTATACATATATACAACGTGTTTCAAATACAACACTCTGCTCTTAAATAGCATACAGTTTTTTCTAGCAAATTTCATATTCCTGTAACGCACAGTTTATACATTCGATACATAATCATGTAAAAGTACAAATGTTCTTGTAAGTACTAATCCAGTACAATCTATTTTCGTGCATTTTTTTCTGGAGTACACCCTATATATTCATAAATATGAAAGACACGATACATATCAAGGGACGGTGCTGCTACAATGTTAGACGTTGATTAAAAACGGCGCAATTTAGGCAGTCGCGTTATGACTAAGAATGAAGCTATAATTATCGGCTACAGCTTGATGTTGGTTCAACATAGTGCAGTAATGGGATTACATTGTCCTGGTTCCTTTTTCGAGCTACATATTACAACATTTTTTTTTCTCGGCTTAATTAAAGCCTTAAAACATTATTTCATTGACTCTGACAAACACGTAAACTCTTACGTTGTGTAATATAATCGCAAATCGGACTGTAATTCATCAATGATATCGTCTGTATAATGTACTCCTTGACGTTCTCCGATTCGGGTCCTTTCGTTGCCCTATTCATACGGACCTGAAAGAGGACTAGTCGCCGGCAATATAGGCGGAGCGAGGCTGGATCCGATTCAAAGTGTGACGGATGGCGCCCACCTGTGGATTCATTCACTAATCTGCTCGCTAAGCAAACAGCCTGAACACACCCCGTCATTATCGCTGACGGCGTAAGTAGCGCCCGATCTCGTTCTTACCTGATATTTATTATGCCCTCTTGGGTACCCTCTCTCTCTTCCTTCTGCCTCTCTCTTTCTCCTTTTACTTTCCGCTGCACAGGGCACGGATCGTGCCCATTTTCGCGTCACCCTTTCGCCACCATCGATTTTCGAGCTGTACGGGTGCGCGTTGCCCCGCAATTATCGATGGCGCCTGGTGCCACGTATCGGTGGTCGCGTGTGCCATCTGGATACGTGACTGGAATGGAATTTCAGGGCTACACGTTGTGCAAATAGCTTTTGGTTCCGCATCACCTATCGATCGTTTCGCGATACGTACGCGAGTTATACGTTCTTTCCTCAATCTCCAATCTCTGCAAAAAGTATCTAGTATTTGATATCTAATATACTATATAAAAGAACAGTTTTATTGAAGTATCTAAAAATTTAAGTAAATAACTGATCTGAAAATAATTTTGTTAAACTACCAAAATAATTATATAGGAAACTCGAACACGATGAGTAACGCAGCAAAAAATTTTGACATTCTAACAATCAGCTTGAGCATTCTATATAATTATTTTAATATTCCTATAAAATTATTTTCAGATCCATATTTTAGTTGAATTTTTAGATACTTCCATAAAACATACTTTCTGTGTAGTGTCTTAATGTTTAAAATATCTACCGAGAATTGAGTACAATATTTATAATACATTTAGTAAATTAAACGACTTGTGAAAAAGGTATAGAGAAACCACTGCGATGAAGATTATCAAGCTTTAATTGCATCAGTTTACTGTTTTATTAATAATTATACATAACACTGATGACTTTAAAGAACGTTAAATAGCGTAAAATTAGAGACCAAGATTCTTCCGCGGAAAGAAAATAAAGTAACCGTAATTAACAGTAAATTACTAGTGATCGCATCTACGAGAGTATTCTGCGTTTTATGACACGGTCTTCTAATGCGACACCATTGTAAATTGTACTATCATGCTCGACAATTTCCGGTGCAAGAAGAAAATCCATCTTCTTATGCTGTATCAGACTAGAGATTGAGATTGGATTGAAATCTAATCAGAAGAAAGTAAACCAATATCAAGTTTAGTAAATTTTACTTTGATTAGTCAAATTCCAATCCAATCTCAATCTCGATCTCTAATATGATACCAATGTTACTGACGCTTTATTAAAAGCGTACCAGTGACAGATAGATTTGATTGCAATTTTCTTATCGGGTGATATCTATAATTATTCTACCTTTATTACCGGGAATCGCGCGATAGGTAGGTTCATCATCGCGTATCGGCGCGTATATAGTTATATAGTAATAACGATCGAAAAATAAAGAGCGGGCACGCAAGTGCGGGACGACGCGATGCGACGCGGTGTCGTGGATGCGCGCATGCAAACGAGCCGCGAGATAAGGGAAAACCACTACCCGAGGTCCCCGAGAACCCGAGGCCGTGCCTTTCCCGCCTTTTCTGCCATTAATCATCGCATCTCGCACGCGGACGCACGGCGCGGCGCGGCGGGGGCCCGAGGCGCATTTTCAAGCGCATTTGCAAAACGAGCCGCGACGCTCTACGGCGAATCGATTAATATTAATGAAACTGCCGCGACAACGAGTGCGCAAATCACGAGGACATAAACGCGCGAGCTCGTATTATTCACATAATACTAATACCTCGTGCGTCGCTTGACGAAGCATGATTTGCGCATGTGTGTACTATTAAATTTATTTTTATACCTATGGAACCTGACGTTAAAATTTTCCAATCAATTATTCGTTTTTATATTTATAGTACTAGACGTTACTTTTATTTTATTTGATTGTTGACTCTTTCTTCGCCCTTTGTTTATTGGGGTGTTATATTAATTAAATTTATACAATGTCACATTATACCCAATTTGAGATTTATTTTTAATTATTTTTATAGGTTGTCATTGTTTCTACTCAATAGTCGTTAATTTAAAACGATGGAGTTTAAACAACTTAACTCAAGGAAATGTATTAAATTTAATTCGAATTTAGTTTATTATTTATACATTGTGATTTCCTAGATGGGACGAAAAAATTTGTAAAAAAAAAAAGCGAGAAATGTTTTCCACTAGACTCTGTGACGTGCGCGATGCATTGTATATACCCGATTCCAGATGTAAATTTCTACTTTACGTTTTATCGAGATGCCTCTTGGACCGTTTCGTAAAGTACTTAGCTGATAAGCGTACGAGGCAATATGTATGCTTAAAATAATCTTGAATTGGTTATCACCGTCTCAATGGAACGAGGCACGGCCGGAGCGTAGCGTGAAATCGGTGTTGCGTATCCGGTTTTACCTTTAGAGGCGTTGCTTGACGGAGCGTGTAATTTGTCGCTCGCGCGAAGGCAGATCTTATTTCTCAATTATGTAAAAATAGGGCCGCACGAGAAAGGTTCGATAATAGTTCGCCGCGTTTATTATTCGTCGCGATAAGTTGCGCAACATGACAACTCTTGTCGTCCTGATGTTCCCCGTTAAATGTAATCTGTAAAAGACGAAAAGGTGTCTCGAAGGGTACTCGTTAGACTCGATCTATCATAACGAGCGGAGCGACGAAAACCGGAGATTCAGAGTTCTTGATGTCATCTCGGAGAAGCTGATGAAAATTAATGATCGCACGCAGATCGTGTGCCCGTATCGAAGATTTCAAAATAAAAGTAAAGCAAACAATTGTGGACCTCGCACGCTGATCGTTCGTTTCTGACGAATTTTTTATTGTCCCATTAATCATGCGCAAACTGATGACGTTGGGAATGGGCGCGTCAGCTGTCTCACACGATTTTCATTCACAGCGTCCGGTGTCTCTCGATTCGTGTGCGGCAGATCTGTGCTGCAAAAAAAAAAGAAAGAGGAACGTAAGAGGCTAGTTATCGGCCAGCAAGATGGGACGAGTGGATAGGCAGGAAACGGGAATGTTACTGACCCGGGAGAGCGAGCTGGTAGTTAAAACTGTACGCATCCCATAATTTAGCGATTATTTTGACAAGGGTATGATCTCCTGACAGGTTGTTGGCCTTATGGCTACGCTCTGAAATATAGCTATTTAAATGGGCACTTTTAGGGGTTCCGTAACAAAATCTGTACTTTCGAGGGAATCGCTGAACCGCATGGAAAGGGATATATATGTAAGTTTTAGTCTATTTATTTAAAAGGTCTTCATCTTCTAAAAGAGTTACGGATATTAGAGGAAAAAGTATCATGTATGTCGGTAGATTTGGTTGATTCATGGAAGCATATAAGGTGATGAGTTAGCGGTTGATCAAAAAAATACGTCAAACACCTCGCAAAATACGTACTTTTCGAGAAAATGGCTGAACTCTCTGTATGGAAAGTAATATATACATATATTTATATATTTGTTCTATTTATTTAAAAACTTTCACTTTTTAAAGAGTTACAAATATTGTAAAGAATGAAACGTATGCCAACAGAATTGGTTGATTAATGAAAGCATGTAAACTGATAAGTTAGCGATAGATCAAGAAATGCATTAAGCGCTTTATGTAAAATATGCATTTTTTGAGGGAATAGTTGAATCGCATGAAAAGTGATAAATAAATATGGTAGAGAGCGCCAAGAATCGATCAAAGTTAGATGTTTCGAATAATATTATATAATATTCTTGGTTTATGAATTAAATTTATCTCAGATGTGACTGTGCGCCGAAACGTTTAAACATAATCAGTTTGAGATGCTAATAATCGCGAGCCGAAATATTCGGTCATTCGCGAATATATATATAAGCTCTGATATATAAAAATATTTGTTCCATTTATTTAAAAAAAGAATGACAAATATTGTAGAGAATGAAACGAATGTCGGTTGATTCGTGAAACCATGTAAACTGATGAGTTAGCGGTCGATCAAGAGATGCGCCAAGCGCTTTGTGTAAAGTACAGCAATATAACTATATATATACAATTATCGATAATTCACGAGCGTGCGTAAAGTAATTTATAAACTATTGCATGCGTTTCGCAAGCTCCGTGTGGATAATGACACAGTTGATTACGGTCGCGTGACCGGAGGCAGGGAGTGAGAAAACGGACAACGGAATGCAAACTATTACCCTGAGCGCAATTCATAATTTTACAAATATAGAGAGATGAATAGGCGAGTCTCCGTGAGCATCCTTGTTCTCTTACCTGATCGGACAACATTATTTCCTTTAATATAACATAAGATTAAGGTTTCTTATTCACTTTGCTAGTTGTATTGCATACAGTTCATATTATTTCTGTTCCTATAAATCACCAATAAGAATGAAAGAAAAGATATAAATTCGCGCGATACGCGTCGATGCACGAAGAATAGCACGATCGTTACGCTTTGCTTGCAATTAATTCTCGTTACCCTGAATTATTCGCGCGCGACGGTGGCTGATGTCATCTTAAAGTGGGCGATCGTGAGCGAATTAATATCCAGTACGCGTAAATCATATGATTGTGAACACAACAAAGTACAAACGGTAAACAGGTACTCATGGAGGAGCATTCCTTAGGTCCGGTTTTTTATTATTTGGTTAACTTGTACTTAATCTGATGCTTCACCCAGTGAGCTTCATCTATGACATCATCACAGATGAAGCCCATTGGCTAAAACATCAGGTTGAGTCTGACCTTGTCTAACAAGTTAACACAGATAATGAAAAATCATTAGAGTCCTTAGCAACGAAAGACCTTATGAGGCCTATAACTACTAGGAGATTTAACGATATCGCAGTGGGATTTCGAGACCGACGTCATTTAGTGCAGGACAGTGTAAACGTGGTAGAGTTTTGTTGGACTCTGCGAAGATGCCGGTTACGAGAGAGGTTGCCTCTCGGCTCCTCTCGGCAACGATTATCCGGTTGTTAGCCGGCCGCACGAATCGATGGAAGGGGACGCTGTTCTCCGAGCCCGCTTTCGGCACGCTGTCATGCAACATGCAAAATCAGTTTTCTTCGGCCATGAGTCAATTTACTGCATTAGCTGAACCTGAATCTCAGTTTATTCACAGATTGCCTTCTCTTTATTAACTTCATTGATTCCCTCTTTTCTTTCTTTCGATTTATCTTTCACAGACTATATTTAATTGATCTTCTTGTTTAATTGATTTGATCTGTTTGACAAATTACTCTTTTTTTTCTCTCTAAAGTGTCATAGTACGTATCCCAAAGTTTTTCCGCGCTGAACAGATTCCGCTGTCAGAATTTGTGTAGCACGTTAGGATTTTTAGTAAATTGAAGTGTATTGAGCAAAAATAGTATTTTTTGTTTTTTTCAATATTTTTTACATAAAGAAAAATTGTGTGTTTTTTTTTTAAGTAAAGTCAGCGATATCTGGAAATACAAATCAAAAGCTTTTGTGCGATGCCGTTATTAGAATTTGCGTAGCACGTCAGCAAAAGATTTTTAGCAACTTGGAATGAAATGAGCAAAAAACGCTATTTTTCATTCGATGAAAAAATTTGTTGAATCATATAATTTATACTAGACACTTGAACAATTAATAAAGCAACATTTAAACTGCACACTAATATCGCCGTACTGTACATCTGGCTTTTGCGGTGACAGGTTTTACGTTGCTGCGCGTATTCGGTAGATACGTGAAACGGGTTGCTGCGGCATCTTTATTCATGGTACATCGAACCACGTCGTTACAATGTTTGCTTTTAATAGTATTTGAAGGAGCAGTATATAATACCACACTGCGAGCGCAGGCCCGTTGGTGAATATACAAATACCTTCTTCAAGAGTGAAGGTGCGTGCGTGGAGAAGAAGGGAGGTCCGCCCGCGGCTGGAGGCGCGACGTACGTTGAGTTATGGCGCAGGTTAATTATACAAAACATTCAATTATACCTCCCCACGAAACTCACACGGGTCCGGTTCCGTCCACACGGACGCACACCGACTACGCGTACCCCAAAATCTTATCTGGCCAGGTTTGAACGACGTTATAGATTCACAAAAAATCAAGCCGGCTGCGATCGGATCGAATCTCAATTTCTCGACACCGCTACTTCAGATATAGTATCGATAAGCATTAAACTCACCATCCAAACTGTACACCTCCCAAGTGGTAGGCGCAAATCGCTTTCCCACCTCTTCTTCTGTCGTCAAAATAGGACAGGCAACGACGAAAAAACCTGGTGCCTCATTTCGTTCTGTGCTTCATCTCGGGACCCGATCTCGTCGAGCCGGCGAATTCTGTCGCGACCGGGATCGGGGAACGTGTCGCCCGTAGTTGCACGTAGTTTATCGATTGATCCTGTCCCGAAGGGTACCATTTATCACGACCGGTAGATCCTCGGGATACCTTAAAACAAAAGCCACGGAAGAACGGGATGTCTTCCAGCGGCGAGGAGGAGGATGGCGAGGCGCGCGAGAGGCAAGGTGGCGGACCGACGTGGTTGCCGGAGCCCCGATGTGGCGTGGCGTGGCGTGGCGTGGCGTGGGGCCCCACGACGAGCTGGGCACCGGCGGTCAAACGGTGTGTGCGGGGGAAGGGAGACTCATAACGCAGAGATTTTACGCGCCGGCGCCGGCGCCCCCCGCAGTCTCAGACGCCGCAACCATAATGCCAAACGAACGCATGGCGAACGACGGACGGAGTATCTCCGCGACTATCACTGGCGCAGTGGCGTCCCTCGAGGGCCCGGTCTTTCCCTCCGACATTTAGAAATCTTTTTATCGATATGTTTGTTACATAATGTTCGGATCGCGAGACCTTACTTTTGATTGCGTTTCATCGACCTCGTACAAATTCAGCTCTGTTCAGTAACAGTATGCTATTGCTAATTTAAACAAGTTTAATAATGCTATTTAATGTCTGTCATAAATTTTATTCTTTATTGCAGATCAGTAAAAGAGACATATTACATGTACACATTAATAAAAGGTGTAAGAATTTAAAAAATTCTTTCTTACACATTGAGAGAAATGCAGTGTTTAGTATTTATGATTATAATTGCATAGTAAAATAATTTAGTTAGGAATTCTTTTTATTTAAACAATATCTTTATTTTAGACCGTATATGTGAGAAACACAATCGATATTAGAAATTTAAAATGCCTATTACGGTCGAAGGTGGATCTTCGTTGCTTAAATAATTCAATCTTGAATTACTAATATATACTATACATGTACTTGCATGTATACCATATTGTAGTCTTTTTCAAACTGCGCGCCGAATTATTTTTCCGGACTAAATAAACGCAATTAAACTACTCTAGTAATCGCGAATTAAATTGACAAGCAATTTAATAATTTGATGCTACCATCAAGCATCATATATTATAAAGATGTTAATATGTTAAAACTGTTAATAAATTTATTGCGAAAAATATTACCTCGGCCGGGACTTGAATCCAGATCTCTTGTATTCCGTACGAGCATCCTAAGCCATTCTTTTTATCTAGTTATTATTGCTTTAATATTAATAATAATAATTATATTTATAATTCTATATATCAAGAAAATTGGAAAAAAGAAACGATTCTATTTTATAAGAACTATAAATATAATAATTATTACACTAACATAATAATTATAACAATAGATTTGCCAATTATGGTCACAGATGTTAAATACTTTTCTTTTAGTGTCATTTTTTTGTGTCTCGATGCTTTCTGATGTTTTTGTTATTTAAAATGAAATGTTGTTCTATGAATGATTACTAATGGACGTAGCTAGTTCCCTCATCGAGAATTCTATGCCAATCACACAGCGTGTTCGGTTGGCAATATATCTATATCGATATAACGGTCTGGAGAAATCGTGTTTGAAAATGATCGCGGTCGATCATTAATTACTCGGTTTTATTAATAGTATGCTCGTGCAATATCATTGTACGAATTGCGATACGACTGGTTCTCTTGGTTTTATATGGTTGATTTATTCTTCGACCTTGAACTTTCGTATCGTGGTAAATCGAAAGAACTGTTCGGTACAAGTTTGGTCGTTGTTGCCGTGACTACTGGATGCGAAGACTGGTTACGAGACGAAATGATAGACGAAGTTAAATCCGCTTTATTAGTATTATTGTCTTTACTTTGTTATATGGTTATCTGATTACATGGTTTTAATTAATCCTTTATTACTCGTCTGAGATGCAGAGTACTCCAATCTTAAATGTATCCTTTACAGAATCTAATATTAGCCAATACTGAAAGATAGTAATTGATTATTTTAAGTATTAAAGACATTATTGTTCAGTACCTTTAATATTCCAAATGTACGATTAATTACTGTCTTTTAGTAAATTGGCTAGTATTAAATGTCTGTAAAGGATGAATGTTATTTATACATGTGTTATTATATATATATATTTATAGGACAAATTATTTTATAATTTTAAAAAATTTGCATTTATCTTTATTATATAGAATATTATCAGCCTTATTTAATTATGAATCAATAAAGGAAACAATAAAAATTGAGATATAAGAAATATCCCACGTAATTATGTTAAAAAGAAAACGTGAGTAATATGTGTAGGGTTAATGACGTTAGAAGATTTCAAAGAATAAAATATAGTTTGTGAACATTCAATATTGCCCAGGACTTTGTAACATCTTTGAAAATTATAAAAATTATTAATTATATGAAATGGGATATATGACTTCCTCGGCGATGACAGGAAATTACGAATGCAACTCAATCCCGAAAAATTATGATGTATGTTATATACATATAATTTTTCGGGATTGAGTTTATCTCGGTCTTTAATTTACCACGAGGTTATAGCGTTCCTTTCAATACCGCTATCAAAATATATCTTCGTCGTATCGTGTGAGCTCAAAAGAAGGTGTAAATTCCATTCGCACGCTTGCGTGGATGATTGAGGATACTAATTCTACGAGCGAGATTTTCGCGGTACAGAATTTATGTAAACGCCGAGGACAACGACGCCCCGCGAATTACCATGATCTGCGATAGACAATTACGTCGACATTCTCTCCGCGACGTAAGAATATATTCACACAGCGCATCTCACCGCGGGATCGGGACCAGATAAGGACATCGCGCGGGGTCGGAGACGCGAGGATTCTTGTATGTACAACCCGAACCTCGTCGTACCGTAAACCATGTTTTCCGCACTCCGAGCAGCGCGCACGTGTACGACGGGCCTTGTTGAGCCTTGTTTTCGCCACGATTTGCGCCACGGTCGCGCTGTGCGAGCCATTATCGTGAAACATCCTCCGGTCTGAGACAGGTAGGTACGAGCAGCGAAGAATTCTCGAGACGCTAGAGAGGCTCGACTCCGACATCTCGGGTTTCCGCAACCTCGTAACAGGAACGGGGCCCTTGAACATCGGCCCTCCGACCCCTGATGACCGTTTGGGGACTGACGTAATCGCGCGGGGATTCACGGATCAGCGGGGCGACTCGGTGCGCACAATCTTGAAAATACCGACAACACCGTAAACGTGATATACACCGCGGGTCTCGGTCGGATACCAGCACGATAACGACGACCGCGACTGGACGATCCGTAGCGCGGCTACGGTTTCTCCCGGTTTCTTCGTCCAGCATTTTCGAAACCTACCTATTCATTGTTTTATAGGAGCCGTAAAGATGTCAGGCAATTAAAAGATTCGCTTGTGATTTGTTGCGTGGGCGAGCGGCCGGCGCGACGGTACGACGCGACGGGTCTCGGATGATGTTGCATTGGTGGTGGCGATGTGAGTGGGTGGTTCAAGTAAGGATGGGGAAACAGTTACCTACATGCACGGTATCACGGAGACACCTGACATTGTACCATATTGTTGTCCTTCGACAAAAGGTTCCTTCAGCTACGCTCATAAAAGTCTGCATTTCTGGTGTGATATACCGTGAGCTGTATATTACGTTCGCAACGGTTTCAAAAGGCAATTTCGGGGTAAACAGCCACTGCCATCCGTTTTGCTTTGATATTGCCCATTACCTTTTGCCTCGCAAGCCTCGCGCGTGCGATCGTAGATAGGTACCTCGACGCGAACACAACAGCGATAAGCGGTGATTTTCAGGCATCTTCAAATCACTTAATTTACGCACGCCCGTAAAATCATTAGTCAGGCACTAAACAACGATAGGGATTAAACATTGAATATGAATATTTCTTAAGCTATCTCAGGAATGACCTGCGAAAAAAGTTTATTATACGCATAAAGTTTACAGTTATCGAGCAGGAAATCTTTCTGTGGAAAGGCCAGCCGTATAAACGTTTACACAGTTGAAATTCTGTGATGTGAATTGCTTAGAGATGTAAAAAACGGTATTTTTTACTTCGGAGAAAAGTATCAAGTAAAAAATTTTTTACTGTAAAAATGATATTTTTGATAAAATTACATAAAATTCGCGAAAAAATATATAGAATTCATGTTAAATATTTAGAAGAAGAAATAGAATTTATTTTTCTTGTTATTTCGATTTTTTAATACTTTTTAATACTTTTGTCTTTACAATTTTATATCGAAGCGGAACTATGTATTATTGACTGTTGCAATTTTTGGTGAGTTGATAATTGATTAATTAGATCTGTTTGCGTTGCTTGCATTCTTTGCATTCAGCATCTGTGCCTTCTCTTTTTTCAACGCGCGCTCAAATCTATTTTTCTAATCATATCACTTTAAGTGCAAAAATTTTGGGGGTTTCAAAAGCAATGCGAACAAACATAAATGACCCAAAAAAAATATCCGAGTAAAAAAACTATCAAAGCCGAAGGAAAAAAACTATTAATTTCCGAGTTATTTACTCTAAAATTCTAATATTTTTTCATCATTTACATCTCTGGAATTGCTATTACAAAAATGCGAGTAAAGTGATATAAATAGTTTTCCTTTTCTTTAAAGAGAATTTTTATACTAAATAATTTTTTATACAGAAAGAACGGTTTTGCTGAAGTATACATGTGAAAACTGGACTAAGTACAAAGGACTGTATTAATTATAATATATGGAAAATTGGATCTCGATGAAATAAGTTTTGAAATATAATACAGCATATAATGTGGTAACAAAAAATGTTATAGACGCAAGATTCAATAATGATGGCTTTTGGTGCCGTGAACACAAGTTTTACGCTTTTAATAAACCATAACTCAAAAATGATCTTTTATTGAGCATTGTGACATTTTTTGTTTATTACATTATAAACTACATTATATGAAAACACTATTATATCTATAGTGATATATGTATATAGAAAACTAACTCATTTTTTACCAAGACTAAATTTTCTATATAATAGTGCCGGATCCTTTATAAATAATTATGTTAGATTATCAAAATAATCACGTAGAATGATCAGACACGATGCTAATTTTGCAAAAAGTTTTTACATTCTAACCAGCTTCTAATATAATTATTTAGATGGCCTAACATAATTATTTTCAGATTTAGCTAAATTTTTAGATACTTTAGCAAAATCGTTTTTCCCATGCAGTTTCCCGTATATTCCTCTTATCATGACACCAATATAAACTCTCCAATATTACGGGAGCTTCGTAAGTCTTCATGGTAGGATTAGATAGGTAAGATCCCGTGACCGGACCCGCCACGTCGCCGACGGATGAAACCATCGCGTGGCTTATTTAATTCCCGGATGGCGACGTAATCAATCTCCACGGCAGACAACAGGCCGCATCTTTGCCTGCCACCGATGTTCCTGACTAAAAACCGCCGCGGCCCGATAGCATCTTATGAGAGGAGTTCGTGGTTACCTCGTCTCATGTCGACGGCGACGAGGGCGACGAGGACGACGGCAAGATGGCGAGAGCTCTCGCGCGCAGGTTCACCGCAACGGGCGTAGGCTGCATAGCAGAGAGAGCCTTGAAGAAAGAGAACGAGAAAGGGAGACGGCGACGACGACGTTTTGGTGGGAGATTAAAACAATGCGGTCGGTCAGATAACGCGGGTGTGACAGGTCTCCGCCGTATCCACGGGCCGTGGACTCGGATGGACCTTAACGAGAACCTCCTAATAAATAACAAGCAAGCTCGAGCTCGTTCTCGTCTCCCTTTCCCGCGCGGTACTTCCCTCTCTTCCCTTTTCTTCCTTCTCTCTCTGGATTCCTTGTGCTTCGTGAGCCGCACGAGGATGGAGAGACCGAAGGGATGGGACTCAAACAGGCCCCGAACATGAAGATGGATGTGGTCCGAGGCGCCGCCGTCACCTGGCAGGCCTTCCACCAGACTTCCAGTTGTACTCCGTGGCGAAGGAAGACCGGCTC
>NW_017296923.1:1351998-1436535 GCF_001594075.2 Trachymyrmex cornetzi
CCTTGAGTGAACTCGGACGTAACGCTCGTATTAAGAGTGGAAAAAGATGCCGATCGTGGATATGTTTCGTGAAGTAAATTATATAAAAAAAGCTGTTATTTTTTATTATAAACTTAATGTATAAATTAATCTTACAATGTGGATAATTAATCTTCGATTGATTTTCTCTGAAAATTCTTTTACTTACCATTGGGAGTTATTCTTCACCTGTAACAGGTTCTACAAAGTTTTATAAAGTTCTAAAAAGTCATATAAACTTTGCTATAAAGTTTAGCAAAAATGTAATTGGTTACTGTTTTTCAATAATAATAATAATAATAATAATGTGCTCCAAACACATCCAAGATTGCTTAGCTCGCTTATATTTATAATCTTTTTTACAACATCGTGCATCGTCCTTGGCTACTGATGATATGCGCATCGTACGTTGTCGGTGTATTCTCGATACCTGCTTGACTCGGTAACCCAAAGGATTCACTTATCTTCTACCCGATCGTCTTCACGCATATTATACTCCGAGGAAAACAGCGCGAGTAAAAAAAAAAATGGAAGGATGGGCGCATCCTGCACGGCAACTCGTGAGTTCTGCCGCGCGAATAACAGGATCAGGTTACCCTCTTGGAAAAACGAAAAGGGTCGAACAGCGTTTCTTAAGGGATCCCGACTGATGGCGGCGTGTCTCAAAGGAAGGGGTTAACCTATCGTTTTCCGCGAGATTGCACGCGAGACATTTCTTGGTAATCTTCCTTCGCTGCATACCTTACGTATTACGAAATGAACGTAGTATTTGCAGGCACTTGATAGACCTGCATTTATCGACACGTTGCTTAATGTCAACGCTGTTAAGAAAATTATATAGTAGCAACACTGATAATAATAAGCCCCTATTTAAACGCGGCAGAGTATGAAATTGTCGGGTAAAATTAAAAGGAAATTCTTCGAAGAAAAGTGTTTCTCGTACATTTGTTCTCAGATGAAGAAACCGTGGCCACATCCACGACTTCGCAGCGCGCACTGTTATTAAAAATCATGTCTCTCCGCTTCGAGAGAGCCCACCCTGTCTACCGATGGGAAGCATAAATCTTTGCCGGATCGGATGATTGACGTCTATTTAATAGAAACGCAACTATACAAGGATGATGCGGAATAACATTAACTTGTCCGGGAGTCGAGGGGGCTGGTCTCGCCGCGACGGGTGGCCATTGTACCTCGTGGACCCCTGCGAGCCTCGGCCTTTCTCCCATTCTTATGCCTGCCAGCTCCCTCGTAAAGTCAAACGTTGACACTAGCCGCGGGACACCGCCTCCACGGCCCAAAACTCTCTCTTTCTCAAGTGGTTTTCTTCTGTCGTTTGCTTCCTCTTTGCAACGTTCTCTCACCCGCAAACGAGTTCTCTTCCGCACGTATCCTTATACTATCATTACCAAGCTTACGAGCACTGATCGGGAAGAAAACACGACGTCGCATCGACTTATGATCAAGGGTCACGAATTACCTCCTTCGTTGAGTGAGTGGGAGTTCAGTGAAACTCGCTATAGTTAGAAAATATGTGCAACGATAACCGAGCAACGTAGGAGCGAATCCAGATCTTATAGCGGTTACGTGAATAATATCCTGTTATCCGAGATTTCATCTGATTTAATAATCACGTAGATAAACTCTTCGTGTTTATACACAGGCTGATACTGTGAGCGAAAAATATGCGCGTATGGGTGAAGATGAGGAATGCTTGAAGAGATTGCGTGTACGTCGGCATATTGACCCCGAGCTTACGTTGTAAGTTGAAAGGATAGTCTAACGGTTAATAATACTTATCATGTATATGTGAACAGCTTTTGCCTATCACTGCTTTCTTGCCAGCAGTTCACTGATATCTTTTCTCCGATTCTATTTTTTACTGAGGCCCCCAAGCAGAACAACAAGTCATTATAATATCAGAATGATATCAAAATGACTCGAAAATGATCACTAAAAGTCATTTTTCAATCGTTTACGATTTATGTTAACGTCATTTTGACGCTATTACGATTCGCTGTTCTGATTAGGTCCATTTTTGATTTTACAAATTGCAGCGAAAGTGAACGTTCTGATAAAAGCGGCTCGCAATCTTATGCGAAACTTCGAAGAGTCTTAAATTGCGCAGGGTGGTTTATCGCGCTGTGCACGTGGATGAGGCACTTTCGGTATCGTTCGTTAAATAAGGAAGTTTATGGGTGTATTAGCAAACTTAACGACCTAATCAGAGTAGCACGGCATCAGAGAAGCCGCGACGGAATTGACGTGAGTATCTTGACGCGGGCTCGACGCCTCGGGTCAAGCCAACAATGCCTTTTATCTTTGCCGATTTTTCCTTTACAACCACGCGAGAGATTACCTTCTACAAGTACAGTTCAGCTCATTCTGTTCTCTCTTTCACTACATTAGATGGTAAAAATTTTTCTAAATTAACGTGCGTTTTTAATTCATTGAAGAAACGTCAACGTATATCGGAATTAATTTAACGTTCGCGCACACATATGTTTTACCGCACCGAAAAAACTTGACAAAAGTTCCCCTCTTTCTTATACCTGCTCCGATAAAGTACTCGGTAACATGATAGCGGTCAATGTGGCCCAGCGAGATCCTAGTCGTACTTTAACGTCAGCCGCCCCGCGAGCGGCCCGGAGGAACTCTGCGGCCGGGAACGGAGAGCCTTAAAACAAGAGGAATACGAGATGCGAATAAGATGAGGCGGAGGAAGCAAAAAGAGAATGGCGAAGAAAGCGAAGGTACGGGGTTTGCTTTTCGCTTCGTCGGCAAGATCAAGGTGGCGCCACGCCTCCGGACCGCCTCCTCTAATCATCGACTCATTACTCATTAGTGCTAATGAGCCACGCGCACCGTCCGTACCTACCTGGCTAGAGGCACAACACCTAGGAAAATCCTAGTTGGAGTTTCTGGCACAATAACTCCTGCCAGAGTACCGAGCCGCATCTAGGAGTATCTCTCACCGCGCAAGAGAATAACGTACACGCGAGTTAAATAGAACACGTAACATGTTTACGACTCGTCCTCGAAATTGATAAGACCATATCAGTTCGTTGCGAAGTGAAGCCGCTTCACGGACAGCCAGGTGACGATGATTAACGGCAGTGTTAAAACGTCTCTGTTCGTTTATTACGTCCGGAGTCCGGCCGACTTAACCGCGATTTCAACGCGCGAAATTCCTGAGATGACTATAGTCAGATTTCACTAAAATCCAAGGTTCAACTTGGCCTATGAAATCTTATTACCGAGATGATTCAGCTTGAATAACACGGTCATCCATGAAAGTTGAACGTCGTGAGTGAATGGAGTAGTTCTTGATATTTATATGAATGTGCATACGTCCTTGTATAATATTTAATGATATACGCCAAATTTTTTAGAAACTGGAGATAATTTTACGCGTGAGATATTAGAGTGAAAAATTATCCACGATATACGAGATCAAAATTGTTATACTCCACAAAATTTATTTTGACACTCCGCAATGCAATTTTTCTGAAGCATGTATAATCTACTCAACATGTATTTGCAAATTTGCGAATTAGGAACCAAGATTCACTCTGATCAAAAATAAGATTCTTTCTATTATTTATTGGTTTATTCTTATCAATCTCTAAGCATTTATAATTATTTATAAAGACATCTCCTTCTATCATTAATCTCGGAGGTTGAATAGATAAGACTCGTCTCGATATGTTGGGAATTCCAGATTCAACCCTGGCTGAGATGATATTTTTCGTAATAAATTCTTTGCAGTGTTTTAAAATTAATATCATTATTATATTAATAATAAATTTGTGTTATATTTCCAGCTTGATAATTTGTGATATTATTTTCAGTTTCAGTTTATAATTGCGTGTCAAGTCTGACGAATCGAATCAATGAGCAGTTTATAGAATTGAAAATTATATTTGCAAATTTGTATATGAATATTCCCTAGTAATTTATTTGTGATACATTTGTCAAGTGTTGGGAATATATTCAGCCAATATTGTGCCAATAAATCATGTTACTAGAGTGATTAAGCACCAAGATCCGCTTCGACCAAAAATAGTATTCTTATTATTCAATTTTATTTCTAGATCATTATTATTGCGACAAAATTTTCTAAATAAATTTATTAGGAAATTACCTGATTAATTTAACAATATTGAATTTGGTAATGTTGGCAACTCTTATACAATTAAATTAAATTAAAATAGAAAATAATAACTTGTGTATATACTCTTACATTTATGTTTCTAATCTCGCAAGAGTGATTCTTCGCTGCGCAATGCGAAGGGGATGATTTTTGATCCTCTCGTACTCCGAACACCCCCGGTTTCCCATAAAACAAGCCATGACATCGTGCCTAGCGAAGCGACCACGTGTGACGAACGCTCACGCAGAATGCGCTCAGAGCTGCGTCTCGTTACATCCGTCACAGCCGCCGGCCCGTAAAATTGGCGCCACCTGCCACCCTCTCAGAATCCGGCTTTCCGTTGCTGGTGGAGATTCTGACTCATCCCATCGCCATGAAGTATTTAATGCATTTATAATACGCGGCTTAATGACCCCTAGCCTAACCCATCATCTTCAGCGGAATTTATTGCGAATCCAACAACCGCCTTGTGCGCGAAAGAAACTCGCTTGCGTTATTCATTGACCTTTCCTCTGCCTTTTCTATACGTTATACCTGACGAATCTGCGATTTTTTACACTTGGAAAATATATGTACGATATCATTTTGAATCTGTGACACCAAGAATCGAACGTTGACTTCTTTCGGATTCTTGATTAATGAATAGAAAATAAAAAGTGTTTAATAATTTTAGTATATACTTTGTTCTGTCTGATGCTGGAAATGACTTAATTAAAGTAACCGAGTTTAGGCGTTCATTTGTTTCTAGCTTAAAGGAATAAGGGATCATTACATTACATTAGTCCGGTTAGCTCCGGAGGGGAGTCCGGCATCAGAGTTGCGAGGGTAGACACGACTTGATGTATAAAATATAATGTGATTGTTTCCGAACCAACGGTCGAGCTGGGGATGCTGGCGATGGCTTCATCCCCATCTGATTGTCGTTTTCTATCTCAGAAAGCTATACGCAGTGGACTGAGACAAATGACAAAAGAATGACAGAAATTTATTCACTCTTGGCAGAAAAATGTTATTTTACGTACATCTAATGAAAAAATTATGATATATAATATTATTAATATTAATATGTGATATTAAAAATAAAATACTTTGATTCTCTGCATCTAAGAATGAATAATATAATGTACTTATGATATTGTTTTATTCTGTTTTATCTTGAATATTTTAAATGTAATGTTCGATATCGCAACCTAAATCAATATCGAAAACCCCGGGTTTTCTTTAGAATCTCGCGATGTCTCACGATGAAGAAAATGTGTTAGTAAAGCTAGAGGGATCTCGGCTGATCGGCAAGAATAAAGCTCGTAGATAGGCCTAGTCCCGCGGCTGTTTCGCGTCCGTTTATCCCAGAGCAGATTGTCCAACGTGCATTGTGCTATTCGGTGTTCTCGTCGTGCAGCATTGGCTCCTCTCTCGCCAACTGCGAGGAAAGGATTACCAGAGAAATCCTTTAATGGCATTGTTGGTATTTGAATAACACGAAATATGATACCAGATCAGGCCTAGCTGCTCGCTTCCTCCATCCCGTTTACTTTCTATGCATGGGGGTCTTTAGGTATAGGATTACGGCGCTGTTCTACGTATTGTTGTTCGCCCGGATTAATTGTTGGCAGCTTGTCGATGGACGTCACATAATGACGAAAAATATTTGTGAAATGTTAGCATTCATATGATTCTAATCGCGATAACAGCAAACTGCATTTCTTTGGCATGTATTAGAAAGAGTTCAAAAACTTTAAGAATAAATTCTAATAGAAATTCTCTCTCTCTAATAGAACTACTAGAATATAATTAAATTCTAGTAAAACTATTAATAGAACACAGAGATTAATTTATTTAATTGGATAATAAGACAAAATTTCTCCTCTTTCTCTCTCACGATCTTAGATAGAAATCGACATCGATTTAATCTTCTGTCGCCTGAGGTTGTCTCGCCGCGTGAACCGCCCACTTCTCGAAGAACACACACAATACTAATATTTTTATAATATACGCTAATTTAGATTCTGCCCTATGGTCGAATTTTTATTGCATACGAGTCTTTGAAACAAATTAATCTTGCAGATAATAATTGGTTGAGAAGAATAACCGTTTATTTAATTATTGTCCACGTTAAGAAAACCATCACGTATATTTGTCTTCCTATAATTCGCGTCAATTTTATAGATGATACCCTGTTAAAATAAATTTAAAAAAATTCGAAACAAATTGGAAAAAATTGTTAGAATTGTTTTACAATAGATTGTAGAATGAAAGAAGTTAGTGAAGTATAGAGTTTTGTTGGTGAGTGTTTGCGAAGTCAAAAGCCGGACTGTTTAAATTAGTTGCAGAGAAGCATTAACTTGTTAATGTCGTCTCGTACGTGAGCGACTACTGGTCACTCCGTCGCATTCTTCGTGACTATTATTTTCCTCGACGAACGTTTATAAACCGGACACTTTAAAGGTTCAGCAGGCACTACGATCTATTTAGTATTCACGGTGTTGCAGAACGCGCGAACGAGAAACGAATACGAATCTTTCTTTCATTGTCATTATACAATTTATTTTTTTACCAGTTATACATGAAAAGATTAATGAAAGATAATACGTGTTGAAAGACGAAATCTTATACGAAAGGTAATTTTTATAAGCGACACGCGAAAAACATTTTTGAGATGAAAAATTTAGAACTGCACTAAAAGAAAAAAAAAATAATTTTATTAATGTATATTTAAAAAAATGTGAATACATCGGAAAAATAAGACACAGCATATGAGGTTGCACAAATAATATTAAAGTATCAGCGATAATGCTGCCTTGAAACTTATACTCGAACCTAAAAACTGAAAACACAATAGAAAATTATATGTAAAATGACGGTCAAAGACGAGCGAAAAATAAGATGTTTTACTATATTAAAATAATTTTAATGTTCGATTTACATTAATCTAGCGAAACCAGTTTCAACCCTACTGAGTCATTTTCAGTCGCAAAGTATATTACATTAATAGTCAATTGATATTATTGATAAAAGTCTTACATTATAAAAAAATCGGTATATGCCGACTAACTGTAGTATCGATTCGGTTAAAACGTTCTTTTGATATTGCAAAAATAGCTTAATCTGACACAACATTTAGTAATTTATATTGATATGTAAATTTATGTTTCTGAACGGCAGTCGTGTACGAAGCTAAAAACTGAAGATTAAAAATTGTTTGCCAATTATCATAATTTAACTACAATTTATAGTCATTGTTGGTACCAACTATACATATATACTTTTTGTACAATTATAAATATAATTATTATTAACATTATAGCAATGATAATCATAAAAATGGAGTCATAATTATTTTACCATACAATTATTGTCACAATTATTGTCACAAATACTAAACACTTCTCTCTCAATGTATCGAAATACACTTGGGCGAATATTTTAAACAAATATTTTAGTAATTAGTTTAATCGACATTATAAATAATTGAGTATTCTGTAACCTATTTTCTAAAATTTATTATCTTTTTGCTTGCAGGTGAGTACACAAACATGTTATACAACGATATGTAACTCGAGCCCTGTTCTGCAGTTATCGGTGAGTATTAATTATCGCAAAACGAGGTGTTTAACGATATGGCATTAGGTGCACATATAAATAGCCGTGCATGTTACGTAGTTATAACCGACACTTAAAGCGCTCAAGGAGTTCTTGCATACAGGGTGCTTCGTAAAATGATTCGGCAGTTGTCGTCTTTGGAAGATACGAGTGTAAACAGACGATACACTTGAAGTTATTAGAGAACGGTGGTGGTTGGCAGAGCAGGCGCGAAAAGGACTAAGAAAAGGGCGGAAAAAAAGTAGGAAAAGGGGCAGGAGAGGGATGGGAAGTTGTAGGACTCGTGGTGATAATTCAAGCGAAAGGATGCATCAATCCTGCGGGCCCTCCGCCTCTCTCATCCCGCGGCACTCCCCTGTCCAGAAATAGAGTGATGTTCGTAACGCTGTTTCTCTCGCCGTCCCTCCTCTCGGCGGCGTTCCCACAAACTCGGCCGAGCCTCCCCCGGGAAAAGCCGGATGACTGCCGATTATTCCCGCCCGCACTCCACCGGAACGTCCCCTCTACACGTCAACGTGCAGGACACACTTTACAAACATAAATCTCCGCTCGTACAGGCACACAGGGGTCGACACCACCCCCGAAACTAATCGAATTCTGATTCGCGCCGATTTGACGTGATGCATTTCGGTTCGTTCAAATGCGACAGGTTGTCATGGATTTTATCGAGAAAAAAATAATACGCGTCATTTAGCCAAGCGTTGAGTTGCATTACGTAATTAACCATTATTACATTTTAAACAAGATAATATTGTGAATAACTAGATCTATACCATTAAATAAAAAAATCTTTTTACAGTATTACTAGTATGATATGATAACTGATAAAAAAAACAAAAAGTTAATCTTGATTAATATACGGAAAGAAACAGTTCGTTAAAATATGAAAAATTTAGTTAGATATATAATAGATTAGAAAATAAATTTGTTAAATTATAAAAATAATTATGTAGGACGCTCACACTGGTTGTCAAAACATTACGTAATAATTTTAATAGACTAATAAAATTATGTTCTGATCTCTCTGTATCTAGTTAAATTTTAAATATTTCAACAAAGTCGTTTTTTCCGTGTTAAAATATTATTACAATGCGTAATCGAAGGTGAAATAGATTTAATGCGACATGAGTTAAAAGAGATTAATTTATTGCGGTGATAGATTGTGTCACGTGTGCACTTAGACCGTCCTTTACCCCTTTCAGTATTAACGCTATTACTGAGGTCGCAGTAGTCCGGGGAGGACAATTAAATTTCTTCGCCTTGAATTAGAGGTAAAAGCACAAAACATTTTCTCACAACCTCTATTAACGTCGCGAATATAACAGCCGGAGCTGTTATGAATATTCCCCGTTTTGCGGAATTATTTATCTTTTAATCTCGTGTAAAAGCTTGGTTTACTGATGGGGTACCCCGAGTGCAATAAAACTTTTCTCGTTGCGCACGCTAGGTTATCATAACATTTTGTCCCTGAGCGTTTTATCGAATTGAGTACCGTCGAGGTGGCGATCATTTGTATCAATTTGCCACAAGAGTTACAAGAATCTACTTGTGAAATATAACGATCACGAAAGTTCCTCCAAGTTTTTATGGAATTGCGTTCTCCGAAAAATTACAGTGCCACGTGGCGAAGTAATTTGCGATTCTTCTTCGGTGTTTCTTTACAAATTTAATGGGCGACGCTTAGCGGTTAATATCCAGTATGAAAAATTTCTAAAAAAATTTTAAAAGATCGCGTTAAAAATTTATCATTCTAATGCCAGAATTTTATTCTCTGCTGGCTAAATTGGACTTTAAAGAGTCATAGTCGCATGGAAAAAATGATTTTGTTAAAGTATTTAAAAATTTAGCTAGATTTAAAAATAACATTTGTTGATTCATCAATATAAAAAAAATTACATAAAAATCTTAAACCTACTAAAAATCAATGTTGCAAAATGTTTTAATATTCTAGCAACCAATTTGAGTGTCCTACATAATTATTTTGATGGTCTAAAAAAAATTTTAGCAAACCGTTCTTTTCGTATTTTAAATTCTGGTAGAGAATTTTGCTCATTTTGAATCAATCGGATACATAATTATATATTTTGTAGATAATAATAGAGATATTAAAAGTTAAGTAATTTTAGATCTTTAAACCTCTATAGAAAATAGCAGTTATAGTCTTTTAAAAGTGTTATTCGTTCGATAGTTCATTATCAGAATTATCATATACCTAGCTAAGAAATACGTACATTATGTTATTAATATCCTTAAAAGGCATCCTTATGTCTTCAGGAAGATGTTTGGCATATTCTAAATATCAAATGAGTGACATGATGTGGGCACAGCAATCTACAGTACGGGCACCATTTTTATATATGTATGTTACCGTGACAGCAAAGTACCTTGAGCATAAAAATTAATTTATGAAGAGGGAGATAAATAAAAAAGGATCTAGAAATATTTTTAATTGCTCAATAAGTCCGTCAGTTGATTAAAAGCATCTTGCAAGCATAAATAGGAAAATTAATATACCTCACCACATTGATGAGGTCTTAATCCGCAGCTGTTTTAGCTGTTGGCGCTTATGCAGTTTTTTAAATCTTTATACGCAAATGACCTACATAAAAATTTAACGAAAATTCTTTAAATCTATAAAAAAAAAAGTAAAATATAATTCTATGATAATAAAAAATTTGTTATTAAACTTTCATAAGTATGCTACAATTTTTTTTAATTTCCACAGTCCAAACAATATAAAAATCTGCATTGATTCATTGCTGACAGAAAATGTAAAATTTCATATGACTGATAGAATTAAAACAAATTCCGTAAAGTTGTTGATTCGACTGACGCTGATTTTCACGCTTTCCTCGTACAAAGAAAAGAAAAAGTGCTTGCGTTTCTTCCGGAAGTAGCAGCACTTAATAGCGTATATGTCTCTTTCTCGAAAGATCATAACAAAGTTACCACTTTGAAATTTAAAGTCAGTTTACGTTCGGGGGCTTTCGCGCTCTTCACATTCCCATTTGATTTAGTAAAACGCGTCTCGGAACACATTCGGGACCTAATAGATTTCGGACGGCGCGGCGCGGCGGTGCGTACAGCAGGGAGGAGACTTGGTATCCGAAGAAGAAGCGACTTCTCGTAGAACAAAGCTTGCCGCCTCTGCACGCATCAGATGTCTCCTGCACTCGACTGAACGGTTGTCTCTCTTTCTCTTTCATTAGGACGTTAACCAGATCACCGGATGCCCGGGACACTTTTCTCACCCACTCGGCGTCGTTATCTGCACTATTCGGAATGGGGCGGCCATAAAATGAGACCTGTTTCGTGCTCTAATCTTATTGAAAAATCCCATTAATTTTGCATTCCTCAGGGCAATAAAGAGCACATCTATCGACGAACGAATTTGGTATGTGCTTATCGCGAACCGCCGGCGAGATGTGTTTGCGGGAATAGCGGATGAGCTGATATATCCGATGTGGACCGTAAAAAGATCATTTATCGTGTTTACTTTGTAGACTTACCATTCGGCAGACTCCATCGTGCCGGTAACAGATGCTCGTTAAACCCGTACGCAAAGTGGTGTGATTATTGCCATCGCGATAACACCTCGCGTCGAACTTCATAAAGAAGAGATTACCTAACGACTCAGCTTATCTTATTAACTCTCGATATACCTCTTGCGATCGTTTCGCTTATCTTTCACGTTAATATCGAGCCACTTATGCCAGATGCACGTCTTTCGTCGCGTTCCCGTGTATGGGTGATTGTGCGTTTTTCGTTGTGTTGTTTGCAACTGGGCATAATAACGCGTACAGTTGTGGTAACGTGGACATGGGCTTTAACAGTCGATTGTCGACTCTTCGCTGATATCTTGATGATCGTTAGTTTTGCAATTGGTTAAATTCTTATATACGAATTTTTTATACACAACTGGAAAATTTGTGTCAAATTTAACGTGTTCCAAATGATTCACTCAAATCTTTGTGAATTTAATCTTTCATCTGTTAAATTAACACTTGGATATTAAAAATTCAAATTTAAGTCTTTATAGGTACCATTGGTAATTTGATTGTAAATTTTGGTAGATAAATTTAAATCTGTTAAAAATAAGTAAAATAAATCCACAATTTTGTTAATAGTAAAAAGTTGTTAAAACTTCAACAAGTATATCAGAATGTTTTCGGATTTATACTTAATTCAGAACAATAAAATTTGTTTTGTTTCTCAAAGATCCTTATTGCTAACAGAAGAAATAAATTCGTGTTGCAGAAAGTTAACATAAGATAAATATGTTAGAAAGTAACACAAATGTTATGTAAAAAAATTATTACAAAAGATGTAACACTGATACACAATATGTATTTTCAATTAACACATTTTATTAATTTATTTTTTAGAATTTACATTTGGAAATTCATTATTTTTATGCTATTTAATCACTTACTCATAAATTAGTGTTATTTTAACACTAAAAAATGTTAAATATCAATTTAACACAAATATTCTAATAATACATTCTAATATACGTTATATTAAATAACCACATTATATTAAATTAACATTTGGATATTAAAAATTCGATACAAAAAGTTTTAATAAGAATCAATTTTAACACAATACAAAATATTTTTTACTCTGTGCAATTCTTCCAAACTAATCTTAATGTCCCAAATAGTACAAAAATGCAAAACGCAACTCTATGTTCGTCAATCATTCATAAAATCGTGCAGTGACATGGAGAAAATTTTTTCCGGAAGGATTATATACACGAAGATTAACGTAAGCTTTCCAGAGCGTGTCAGATGCTAACTCGATTCCACGTTGCACGAAACGCTACCCTTCGCAGCAATCTCGCGTGCCGACAACGTTCCGACGCACATTCAAGGCGCGCGTTGCTTCCCTCGTCCTCATCAATGTTGCAGGTCAGCACGCAATGACCCTAGTCGAAACCGTCGCGATACACTAAGTGGTTTTGCTCATAAAGCTGTAACTCCGTAGGATAATGCCGGTAGTAAGTGCTCTTAAGTTACGGGGGTGAGTACCGCGAGTACAAGAGCGCACATGCGACCCAAAACGAAGAATGGTCTCATCGCAATCGAAATTACCTTCATCACAAACAGATCAGATCATCGCGAATTTCTTTCGATCGTCTAAACAAAATAAACAAGCTACACAGTAAAAAATCGTGCGTCCATATGTAGAATTTTTCTTGTGTTACCACATTTTGATTATTACTTCAATGTAAAATCAACATACAGCTGATATGTTATTATTTTTGTAACATTTTGATGTGTTAGATTCATGTCACCTTTCTAACTTAACAATTGCGTATGTCAATTAAAAATGAAATATTATTTTGAGTGTTTTTAATACAATTGTTTCAATTAATCTATATATCTCAAAGTCAATTTAATATCTAAAAATTTTTTCATTTACATTATACGAACAAAAATGTTTTATTAACATTTTCTTACGAGTTACTGCAACTACTCTTCTATGTACTCTACTTATTTTATATATTAGTTTTAAATTATCCCTAAAGTCAAAATAACAAATATAAATGTAAAGTATTGTGTCAATTATTTAACATTACTAGTTCGTTAATAAATAACACAAGACGAATGAGTTACTTTAACTTAAAATTTAGAGTGGATCTCCTGGGACATGTAAAAAATGTTAAAATTAACATTTTCTTTTTTACTGTGTATATGTACAGACATACAAATTTCTGATGGAAGTAAATATTTAAAAAAATAATATTATTTAGAGAAGTAATTGAGGTGTTTTTGTTTTTAACATTCTTTTATTAAAATATATATATGAAGAAGTCAAACTCGTATTATACATACAAAGCAATAATCAAACGTATAGTCACCAATATTATCACAATGGCCAAGGAAATGAGCATAATGAACATGTTACAGTAAATTTTAAGATAATTTATTTACTTTTAGTATGACTTCTTCCTAAATTTAATTTATCCGTATAGCTTTCATTATTGCATTCATTTATCTATTATATGGTTATAATTGATATGTTTCCTCGGAACACTACTGAAGAAGATTGTGAATTTGAAACGCGTACGCTTTTATTGTAATTATAATGAATAACAAATTAAATCTCTCATTATCTTTTTTTAAAAAAAATTACTGCTCGTTCATGATTATTTACTTTTATTTATTGTTATTACATATTACATACGAGCTCTAGACAGTTATATTTATAATTTATTCATAAAAAAATCCAAGAATGGTTACTTGCTATAGCACTGACAATATTTCATACTCACAGAGTCTTCTTTGGTTCGAGAATTAGAAAAGTACAAAAATACAGTATTCTTTTATTAAACACGTGCACGCATAGCCAGTTCTATAAATCTAGGTACTCCACCATTAGAATTTATCGTAGTACCGTGTTAATGGGTTCTTTCGCTGAATCTCTGAATTTACAAACAATTTCGACGAATATTAAACGTGAATACATTAAAGACCGACAGCTATTCGTATGTATTACTAACAAATATCGGATGATAAATTCGGACGATTTATTGCAAAAGATTTTCTCTCTGTTTCTCCGCGGTGCAAATTACACGGTTATCCACAATTTATTGAATGCAGAAAAATACTTGACGAGACCGAAAGTGATATTTACATTTTTTTACCGACACGATTTGCGAGCGCAATTTGGGCGGGGTCAACTAACGTTCCCGCGTTATTTTTACAATCGTTTCGGTGCTTCCACCGCAGCAGTTCTCGTGGTGTCTTACAAACTCACGCGTGCATAAAGAGAGGAAAAAATTTGACGGACGGTATCACGTTACCGGTAGGTTAGACGCTTTTCTCCTCCTCTTCTTTTTTGGAAGGAACGCTCGGTCGAGGGCCTAATAAAATTGAGACACAGCGAGAGCATGATGAGTTGCCCAAAATTCGACCTGACATATAAGCGCTCGGGCTTTGAAGGTTCAGATATAAAATATACACGGATGTATCCGTCTCTCATGAATTAAAATTTTCGGTGTCGTTGAAAGAAATTATATAAATATAAAAGATTTTAATTTGTGATGTTACTATTCTAGTTCTGTTAGGGGCGATTGCGTTTCAAGACTGAATATTAAATTCGGCGCGCAGTTTGCAGAATTGAATATGATATAAAATCCAGCGTAACCGTTTAAGGCTTTCATTTTCTGAAAGATTTGTATATAAGATGAACAGAAGCGGACCAAAATTTGTAAATATATAATTGTTAGATAATTTTCAATGAATTCTTTTACTGAAAATTTAATTGGTTGCTATCATCTTCAAAAAAGAAAGGTACAAACTTCTTTTCGATCGATAAGATAAGAATGGATTCTGTTATTAACCCTCCGAAGCTGATGGTGAATCTATCAGATCCGCTTAATTACAAATCTCATTATCCAATAATTTTTAATTTTCTTTATATTAGAAATTTAGATTATTCTTATTAAAATATATTTAGTCATTTTGATTCTTTAAAACTAATTAATTTAAATAACATAAATCAATTAACATAAATGAGTCTTACCCATATAAGACCCTATCAGCGCCGATAATGTGTTACAAATTTTGGTATCAGCTCTGGAGGATTAACATATCTGCTGCGTATGTTTATTTCTTGAGAGATCCAGAAAGTCTTGCGTTTCACATAATCATGAAGAATAAAAGGTACTTCGCGATCTCTCGAACGCTCGTTACCTCCTCTATGGAAATCGTTGAGAGACAAACGTCGATCACGTGGCGTTCGACTATTCGCATTCCGATAAACGTAAATTACGGATGTATAATGTACAGTAATCCCGTTCCAGTCTCGGTATATCGGCGCGACGAGGATCGTCGTCCACGAATCCTTACAGGCAGCCGGTCGAGCTAGGCAGAGAGAAGATTCTAATGAGAGCTCACTCACTCTCTCGTGAGATAAGAGTCGCGGTCGGGTAGCCCGTAACACGACGCATTCGTCCGTGCATTCCTGTCCGGTTTCCTCCTTTTCTGATCGCCTCTACACCCTTCGCCTCCTCTTCCCCCTTGTCTTTCGTGTACCGCAGCATCCACTGTGTCTGCAATACAGCTCTCTTTCCTCATCCTTCCCGGTCGCACGGACCTATCTCTCCAGCGTTTGCGCGTTTCCTCTTCGTTCTTTCTTCATCCTCTCATTCCTACCTGATCGCAGCCCGTTTCCTCCCCTCGCTTCACCATCGTCCACCCCCGGCATCTTTTGTCTTATTATTTTGTCGGCGCACGCGGCCGGCAGGTATACCTCTCCTTCTACACGGCACTCCTCTCTCTTCACCTTGCGATCCCTGCATATAAACATCGCGGCTTTATCTGGACGTTTTATAGCGGGAGAAGTCCGTGCCGGTCGAGGAGACCAGCCGGGATCACCCCGAAGGAGGAGAGCCGGATCGGTACCGACTCTCGTGTACCAAGCGCTCACGCGCGGGCGTGGAGTGAAGCTCACGGATCCACGGCCTACGCGTCTTCGATTCCTTCGCGATTCTCTCTGTATGTTCCTCCTTCCACTCCTGTCCGTTGCCATCCTCTTCCTGTCCCTTCGCCAATTACAATGTTCGCTTTCGCGGATTCCTGCCTTTGTCTCGCCTTGTGCGATCTGCGCCGAATTCGAGGGACAATGATAAAACATCCTCGCTGTCTTCCTTACAGAACCGTAAGAAAAAAAGGGAAAGAATGGCCAAAGTCATTTGCATGCTGCAACCAGATCTCTTCCTCTCATTCCTCTTGTTGCTTCTCCTATCTTCTTATAGACCTTTTCCACACGCAATACTTAAAACGATCATCCATTTCGTAAAGACGTAAATGATGGATAAGAATGTAAAATGTTATCTTTCTTAATATAACATAAGGTACAAAATAAAATTTAAATAACTCTTTCGTGAGTCTTGCAATTTTTAATTTTATAATTTTAATTTAGTATTATTAAGGGGATCTTAAAGTGAAGCCCGAACTCCGATGAGATCGCTGTTTTATCGAAAATGCGACACACATTGACATATCTTTATATACTACTATATCAATATCACACTCATATAGTACATAAGGTAGTGGGCCCAGTAATCACGTTAACCAAAACGCTTGACTTTGCAAATTTATATTTTTCAGATTGAAAAGTGAGTGAACGTTATTTTAGGTTATTTTAAATCAATTTTTTGTGACGAATAAAAAAGTCACTCTAAAATTCTTAAAATTCTTATACCTACTGCCGTTGTTGAGAAAATCTTTCGTAAAAATTAGAAAGCGCAAATGTACGAGTTATTGCCATGCCGATGCCGCCATAATGGTTTACCCAATAATCGTCATGGGTATGTCCCACAAATTGCCATACGTGTTTAACTATTGCATACACGAACGATGGAATGATTCAGACACATAAATTAATATATATATATTAATATATATACTTCCAGATGTACCAGTTATCGACACAAAAATGATTCAGTGATCGACATTCTTTATTTGCTTACGTATCTATTTATTAATTCGACTATGCCTATGACGATTACTGGTCCGTAGAATGTCTAGATATAATAACAATTACGAATCTAATTTTTTTATTTGGATTTTGGATACATTATTATTCGATTTACAAGAATTTTTTTCGGCCCACCTAGTCTTAATAATCGACAGATATGACAATTACTCGAACGACTACGTACTTCGATGAACCAGTGCTTGTGACGTAAAAAAAACTATGAAATTTGTACGAAATCATAATTTATGATGGTGTACGTAAAACTGCGATCTGGATTTATAACTCGAAGCTCAATTTACCTCATGCAAGTTGCCAATACTCCAAAATCACATGAGATGTCAAACAGGGTCTCTTAACTTCACAATGAAGCATTTGATCGAAATCACGCGGCTCAGTTGCTGCACATATTCGATTTAATTTTATATATATATATATATATTTATATAATAGTGAATTTATATATTACTTCCTTGAATAATACTTCCTTGGAACCAATAAAAATATCTGTTAAGCCTCACGATCGACAGAAAACACTAAAATACGTTTTTAATACATGGTGATTACTGGACGATTTCCGGGCCAACTACCTTATGTACAAATTTTCTAACTAAGCTTTCGTATTAAGTATCTAAATCTAATTCTAAGTACTCAACATTGGTTGTTCATATAATCTCTAATCCAAACCAAGATTGTTTTATACGTACGAAGTATAAAACTCGTATATAAAGTAAACATTACAAGACGACGTTAAAAGTCGGTAACAAAACTGTAATTTTCCACCTTTTTTTCGTTTTTGGCATAAAGTCGACCGGTTTGGACTACATTATCGTTTATGCTTTAATTATGGAGAAGGATTTTTTAATCTGTAAAGGCAGTTAGAAAAATACTTGTTTGAAAAAATTGATAAAACAGATTCATTTTAGGATCCCCTTAAGCATCAAAATTCGCTCTGATCGAATATGGTCTTCCTCACTTATTTGTGTTGATCATTTTTCAATTAGTGTAAGATCGACTAATTTTTTATATATATATGTATCAAAAGGTCTTTTGTGAACAGAAATTTTGTACCTTTGGTACATCATAACTTAAAAACATTATTGAACCTTGTGTCTATAACATCTTTTGTTCACATTACAAGCTACATTATATGTGAAAACTAACTTATTTTACCTAAATGTTTTATATAATCAATGTTTTAGCAAATTCTTGTTTTTAAGTTATATTTTGTCAATGAAATGAGTAGATCTGCTTGTTGATTACAAAATATCCTGCACTGCTGATCACATATGTTAAACGGGAATAAATTCTTGGCCGACAGTTATTGGCAGGCAGTGATTGAACTGAAAAATATTAGAAATGCATGACCAATATTCTGCATTGAGAAAAGTTTCTCGTTGAAACCGGGCGAACCAGAAAATTCTGATCATGTTAATCAGAATTCCAATTATCTCAACTAGAATTATAATAGATTTAACCAGAAAATTCCGGATTTGTCCATTTCCAAGAATTTCAATTAATGCAACTAGACTCTTTTTTTTAATGTGAGAACATTATTATTAATAGACTCACATAATTTAATTGACAGCGATCGTATTTTATTATCGTTGTCAGTAAGCCTAATGACTAACTTTGTCGTTATGAATAATAATTTATTGTAATTACTTCGTTTCTAATCAGTTATGGCTTTTTTTGTTGTTCTTACGGTTTACGAAGCAGTCGCCTGTCAGACGCCTTGAAAGTTACGGTGATAAACCGATAAGCATGTAAATTTGTTCATACAAGTCATCGCACATTCGGGTCGAATTGTAGTCACCTCGCGAAGTTACGATGTGCAAACTAGCACGTGTTGTCTGAAATTTAAAAACATTACGCTGCACAAAGTATTCGTACGAAGCGTTTTATTATTCGTTGCTATGAAACGTAAAGTAAGTCTAATAGTAACAGTGAAATTTTTATTTCTACTCTGTATACTCGATTTGATATATTTGAGAGGAATTTTCTAACATAGATATCGAATAAAGTCATTATATGTAACTGGTAAAAGAAATTAATTTTTTCCGCACGAGTGAAAAATATATTATAAAATATATTATACAGAAAAAACGATTTTGCTAAAATATTAAAAAATTCAGTTAGATATAACTCTGAAAATAATTTTGTTAAACTATCAAAATAATTACAAGCGTTCCAGGTTGTTAGAATGTCAAAATGTTTTGCAGCATTGCTCATCATGTTTCAGTTTTTTACGCAATTATTTTGATGATTTAACAAAAGTTTTTTCAACAATAGTAAGTAAAAATTGACCGAAAAATGTTCAAGAAATAAGCGAAAGTTGTAGTCAAAGCGGATCTTGATGTCTAATAATATTTTTGCATGAATTTTACAACTTCCAGTTTAAACAAACTGCGCGCCGATTATTGAATGTTAAAATTTTTTGCAGTATTGTTATCAATACTGCAAAAGCGTTCTACATAATTATTTTGTGGTAATTATTTTGCTAGTCCAACAAAATTATTTCCAGATCTATATCTTAGCATTCATTTAGATACTTCGGCAAAACCGTTCTTTCTGTTTTTGCGAATACTTTTTTCTCTTTAACATGTTATATAAATTCAATAATCTACACAGAACTATTATCAATGTAAATTCCACTTCCTTACATATTATCGAACGAATCATATCTTCTTAATGTAATGTAACTTTCCATGTTTTTGAAAGATAATTCCAAGTAATTTGCGCGAGTAACTTGCTTTACTCGCTTTACTAGTTTAATTGCAGATTTAACTTTTATTCGTTAGTTTAATCATCTTTGCATTCATTAAAAAATAAAAGAAAGTACTTACATACATACTGGTTCAAGGTCTTGATATTAATAATATTCTCATTTATATTTATACAACTTGTATGATTTATATCTTTGTATAAATAACTTCAAGCATAATTTTTTTATATTCTCGTATTTACATTTTATTACTGTTGATAACTGATTTGTAACTTTATTTTTATTGACTATCTCTATATGATTTGTGCTATGTGACAGATTAATTCAGATATCGATATCCGTCAGATTATGAAATCAACGTTCGCGCTAAAAAAATTTATTCATATGAGGCGGAAAATCTCATTACTTACAGAGGTTATCCTCAAAGATTACGGGCAAAGACGGGAATATTTGAAATTTCTCCGTTGCACTTACGATAAACACAGTTATTAGTTATTGTTTGAATGAATGCCAGTTGTAAGGTCGTTTATGTCAGCAGGGATGAGTCTTTATAACGAACGCGCGGTCTCAAATCTATTACGCGTGCGAAATCATTTGTTACTTCCGTTTAGGCTTTGAGTAAAGTGTCTTTGAAACATGTGTTCGCGCGACGGCTGGCTCGAAATATGCCGCAACATCCATTAATTGTAAATGATCTTGCACGAACTACGTTTCGCATGATTGCCTTACGTGTTAACCATCGCCCGTTAGCTAGCAATCTAATAAGTTTATTTCTGCTCAGATTGCTAATGTCATTACTTATATTATTAAGTCACTTATTTAAGAAAATTGAGACTTTTTGTGTTATTTGATGGAAAATTAATTAAATTTCTGACTACTGATCTTTAGAAAGAAGTATATTACACTTTTTTGATATAGTATAGACATATTTATTGTTAATTATATAACCAACTTGCAATCATTAATTGTAAAGCAGTAAAGGTTCAATATAACAACTGAACATGCAAAATCAGTTCCGTAATATCCAGATAATATTTTATGAAATAATATCTTATTTGTAATAAGACTTTATCCTTGCGCTTATAACACTTAAACGACGCGTAATATAATTCTCAAGAGGCTATTTGGTTATCAACTAAATGCGTTTCTTTTTCTTGCATTTCCTATATAAGGTGCTCTTCTTCATGTTAAGAGTAGCTGTTTAAAACCCGTCCGGTTCGCTACAAGTTATTACGTAGGCCGTGGGCCGTCGCGTCTATAAGTTCGCGGTAAAACATTGAGATAAGGTCCAATTAGCTTATCAAAAAGGAAGGTTAGTTAAGTCGAAAAACAAAAAGAAACGACGATGGTAATTATAGACCCATGTCGAAGGGAAACGAAATCGACGAGGAGATAACCGGCAATTTTTACGCGCGTATACGACCATTGTCATAAAACTCATAAACAATTTTTCGTAATGGTCTTTTACTACTTGTATTTAGTGCACGTCGTGAGTCATTTAACCTTGGTATGTCAGTGGTCTTTAGAAAAAACGACAAACAGATTATCCCAAGCCATACACGATAAAAATATGTGGAAACGCTAAATATATAGTCGCGTTGACAGAAAAGTGATACATCTGTCTCTAAGTTTCAACAAAGAGCAACTTTTCAGCGGATCATTTTTAACTCTTAGACTCTTAGTACACACGATTAGGTCATACTTGTCTTGTGCATTCTTTTCTTTGAAATACTAGGAACATCTGATTAAATAATGGTCTCTATTCTTCTCTTTTTTAAATACAACTTTACGAATACTTTGTAACTATATACTATATATATATAAGAATCACTTAATTTTATATATTTGTAAAAGTAATGAAAAGTGATTAACTCAGGACATAATCAACCTAATACACGTAGTACAGGATCGAAAAATCATCGCGTATATTAAAAGTTCTGAATTGGAACAACGTTTTAATTAAGATAGTAAATAACTTTACCTTTTTCCGGGTTATGCTTTCAATTACATATATTTTTTTAAACTATGTCATAAGTTTTCAAAATTCGGACACTGCAACTCTAATATTAATTTTTATTTGTCTCACTTTTCTATCAACGTGGCGATATGTTCTGTTTTCTTGCAACGATCGGATGTCGGGCGGGTCGTTTGCCGTCGCTAGGCGTCGGAACGCGAAAAAAGGTGCGTGTGGATGGCGTTCTCCAGTGTCTCCTCCTCACCTCGATCCCCATTGGCGACGCAAATGATAAAAAAGTGTGAGAACGACTTTAAAATTTACGAGACTCAACTTGCTCTGACTCAGTTGTGCGTTCAACGCGAGCAAAACGTTTAACGATCGTCGCGCGGTTGACTATCAACGGGGTACAACGATATTTACGACGACCGATTTTTGGAACGGTACATTGTGGAGTAAGGAGTGGGTGTGCATGATGTGTCATCAACCGACGCGACCAGGCTTCCATATAAATAGTATTATATTTCACATTTCGTTACAGTTCAATAAATATCTTTCAAATTTTATTTACATAGGCGGCGGAGATTGCGCGAGGAACTTAAGAGAGAAACCCTTAAGAGATTAATCCTTTAACCGTAGTCGCGATCACAAAAACTACAGAACGAACATACTAATCAGCATGTTGAGAAAACGTTATTAAAACTGATTAGTCGCGTCAACTCTTTAAGTGTTGATATGGCAGTGTTTGCAGTCTTAAGCTTACAGATTCATATTACTTTGAAATAAAAAGTATCATATTTGAAAATGATTAAAGAAAAATAATATAAGAAAAATACTTTTCGTTATTCGAAAATTCTACCTTTAAATAGTCGTCGTATTTGAAGATCTTAAAGAGTTAATCGCGAAGAATGATAGATTTTTTCGCTCGATAGTAAGATTTCTGTACTACTAGTTAAAGGTTATTTCACGCACATTGTTACAGCGTTGCAAACCGCCGTTGCAACGAATTGAATGATAATTTTCTTGCGGCTATAACATATTTACTTTATATTTCGCGCCGACAGTAGAAACGAAATCTGTCTCTAACGTCGAAGAGATTATTTATGGCACTAATTCGATCGTCTGCGAGTCAATCACGGATTCACCAAACATCACATACGCGCATAATAAATCTCGCGAGAATTACTTCTTATAGCACACACAAAATATCTTCGGAGAACATTGATAACATGTGTGATCTTCAGATTGCGAAATCCAGGAAAATACAGATCTTCCCGATTACTTGGCAATACGTTGAATGACGATAAGAATCAAAAGTTTTTCTTAAGCCCGAGAGTTTGTCTCACGTCACTATTCTCTAATCCACGATGATTCTCGCGTAGTCCTTGTACGATCATTGTATGATTAGACGTATCTTACTCGTGCGTCGAAGTCTTTCAACGCTGCAGTTACAGGAACGTGTGATAAGATTTGCGAGATCAGTTCACGAATCATACAATGATCAGTCACAGCCGTGTCGGTCACTATAGTTTCTCCAGCGCGCGACTGTTCGTCAGCAACTCCCTGGTGAGTCTCCATACTTGCTTCGCGGCGTTTTCCAGACCACTGGGTGATTTCCCCTTGAACAGATCAAGATTCGGTAGGAAGTAATGTGGGCATCTGCGACACTGCAGGCAGGAGATTAGCTGCAGAAATATGCCGTTTATTCGCTCGGCCAGGCAACCCTCATCCCATTCCGCCTCATGCGGATGTTTCTCGCACTCGTACAGTAATAGGGTTTTCATGTGGTAGCTGGTGACCGGATTTCCTGGTAGATCGAGATGTCGGTCTCTGAGAGTCTTCAGTATACTGAGGCAACGCCTCCTACTCGCGCCTTGCAACAATCGATTCTCCGCGTCGATAAACGACAACGCCCAAGCGTCACCCTCCATGGCAGACTGTTTGCCCTGTAGGCCTATGCATTCTTTCGAGAGCATATCGAAACCTTCCGCCTTCACCTCGGCGACGATGTTTGGGTGAGGCCAGGGTATGTGTGCGATCGGCCAATGAGAGGCTGATCTGGGCCAAAGTCCGGCGCACTTAAAAGCCGGCGTAATCTGTACGACGTATCGCTCGCGTATCCGCAGCTTCACCTCGGTCGTGTCGGCAATCATCTTCACTGAATCCCGATACGTGCACTTGTCGCAGGCCTGCGCCACTAGGGTTTGAAACCTCGAGCGTATCTTCCTGGCTGACAGGTAACCGGACGCGGTGATGAATTCCACCCAGAGGGACATGGATCTCTTGCGTCCGTCGCTGAGCTTCAGCACGGCACAGCCCGGCAGGGTGCCGTCATCCACAAAGTTCAACACGCCCATCTGATTCAGATAGATGACGATCTCGAACTCCGTCGGCGAGATAACGTCGAGGCCGTCGAACCGGCCGTTGTAATCCGTCAAGGACGAGATGAATCTCGGCTCCTGCACCTCCACCTCTTTTAGCACATCCTGCACGACTCGACACACCTCCTGAATGGTCTTCGCCACCTGACTCTTTCTGTTCATCACCCGTTCGCCGAAGTACTTGTTGAACTGATAGACCATCCTGGAGTGGGACGAAATCATATCAGGCGGTACCAACATCGTGCACCGCCTGTAGTCCACGGATGGTTATTATATAGTTTTCAGCTTCTCCGGTTCATTACATTCTCGTTTCTTCCCATCCAAGCCTTTTCCCTTGCTTCGCGTTGTCATCGAGCCGCGCGATCTATCGCATTGTGGAAAAACGCGATACTCGTTGCTCGTGAACCGACGTTTGGTTTCGTTAAATTTGTTTTTCACCTGGTGTTCGCCAGGACGCACTGCGCGTTGGAGACACCAACGAAGCGAGAGGAAGAGGTATCACGAGCGTCTCCGTGCAGGAGCAGATTGCCGACTGCGCTGATGTCTACCTCCTCCGCGTCACCCATCCTCCGCGGCGAGCACGAACGTACAGCGTTGCTGGCACGCCTCCTCCGGCAGATTACGCCTTCTGGTAAGGTTTTTTAGCCAATCGGAGGTCTGCCACGCTTTACGGGCGTGGTTAACTGCACCAGACCTACAAGATCGATCCGGCACAGATACTCCAGCGTTTATGTGTAACGTGCACGATAGGGGAACGAAGGTAACGCGAGGCAACCCTCGTGGTAGCCCTTCTTCCTCTCCATGAATTATGCAGGAACTGCTTAGTTTATTTCCCATCCACGAGGGCACGGTACCTCCTCTGCAGCCCCTTTAGTTATTCCGAAATTTTAGACATGGTGGACCACAACCGTGTCTGTATTACCGGATAGAGTTACCTCGAATTCCTGTTCATACGTCAAAGATATTTTATCTTCAAAAGATTAGCAATGGAAGTCAATAGACTATAATAATTATTCTTGATCAGCTTAATAGGATTAGGTTTATCAAAAAATGTCCTCTCTTATAAATTAATTTAAATATGTTTAGATGCAAACAAATTATTTTATTTTCAAAGCATTGACATTATAAGGCAACTATTATAATCAACTTATTGGATAAAAATGATCGAAAAATATCTTTTTTTTTAGAGCATAAATAAATTCAAGTATTTCTAAATGCGAACAAGTCGAATGAAAAATAATTAATGTCTTTATTTCTTTATTTAAAAAATGAGAATAATTACATTTTTCATGGCAATAACAATTGCAATAAAAAAGTCATTCCTATCATTGATGAAGCAATTGTATCTTCTAATCGTTATTCGCGTATCACTTTATGAGATATGAAACAAGAAACTCGTTTCGTCAATATTGAATAATGATTCTTCAATAAAAAAAATTAAAAAGTACAAAACGATCTTATAGCATTTTTATGTATCTTATAATGATAAAAACACTGCAATTTCTTGTAGTGAAAAATGTAATTTGAGATTCTAACAGTCAACAGAAATCTTTACTGTTCGTGTTAGAGTGCAATAACAATTATCATTCGTATTTGGAAATGGTCGAACGCGTAGTAAAGCAAGAAAAGTGAATGGCACCGGTTAACGAATGTCATCACCAGGAAAGGAAGATGCGGAACGTTAAGGATAAAATTAAGATAAGAACGTGATATTCTAGGTAGGTTTATAATGAAGTTGATAGTCTTCGCTTCGGCTGCCAACGAGTCGTTCAAGGCTTCTATAACATACATGTTAAATAGGTATGTATTCGGCATAATAATTGTATAGTACATGCGTATCACAATCAGATATACAACACATTAAGAAAAATGTATTCCTGTAAGAGAAAAGCTACTCTGCTGAAAGTTAATTAGCGTAGATACGATCATATTTTAATATTGTATGTTACGAAACATGAAATTTACGAACCAAATTACAAATCAAATATTTAGCAATTCTCATCAAAATAAATTTGCGAAGTTAAGCAATGTTTAATATAGCAAAAACATGTATTTTATATGATTATATTAAAATAGTATTTTTATGGCAAAAATAATTTAATTATTGATACGAAATATAATTAGTTGAATAATATACATTTAAAAATGTACATATATATATACATACATATATATATATGTGTGTGTGTGTTTTTATAAATATATATAATTTCTTAAATAATATTAAGAAGCATAATGAATAAAATCTCATAATCTCAAAAAAATTTTAAGATAGGATAACCTTTTCCAAAGTAAATAAATGTTTAGTGGAAGAGAAATTAATGCGTTTATTCGTTATGTACATTTCACGTGTTTCAAATATATAATACATATAATACGATTATAAAATAAATATTATTTAAATAATGTAAAAGAAGTATGTATACCACATATATACATATAACAATAAGCAATGAAATTACCGTCGGAAGCTTACTGCTAACCGATTATAAATATCAATCAATAAGAATAACAAATCACATTTTGCTTGGACGAAGAAATAATTATAATAATATTTAATTGAAACGTTTTACACATTTTATATGCTTTTTAAACAATCTAGAATGTGAAAATGATCTTGTTCCATTAAGACTTAAAGTGTGAAAATTCATTTGTTAATACAGTTTCATACGGAATATCATTGAACTTTCAGAAAACATTATGTCTTCGGAATTTACTTTTTTATCTTATTGCTATTATAATTCTGGTATTTCGTTGTTTTAATTGAGATGGAGTAGTTATTATTGCACTAAACAATTATACGAAATATTCTACATTATACATGTTTCAACAGAATCAATTACACAACGTGTTCATTGCATAACATTTCACATTAACTATCGAGAATGCCATACTTAGCACTTAACTAGTCGCATGGGTATTATAAGCTTAATTGCTGTGACATTGCTTATTTTACAGCAATTTACGTCATTCAAAGTGAAACATTAATATAATGATTATAGGGAGAAAATGTATAAATTAAAATACAACAATTAGAAGAATCGTTAAATTATATCTTGCGGCATATACCTATGTTTAGGTAGTTTAGTTGATCGTATACTTTTCGCTCTTTTTTCCTTTAAATTTCTATAATTTGTGTAAACATTATATCGCAAATTATAGAATTGTTTCCATATATTCGTGAAGATATCATTCGACAAATGATTATATATATAGTTCTTTTTTTTTAAACAATCAATAAATAAATATCGTTTAGTTCGCTAAAATATATAAATATATTGGAGCTTATTTTATTTAATAGACAAAGTTTTTACGACACAACACACACTTGTATAAATATAATCAATTTTAAAACAAGTCAAACATAATAGCTCCGCGTATAAAAGAACTATGGATGGATTTGTAATTATATAACCGTTTGATTTCCATGCGACTGCTTAAATATTAAAAAGAAAATTAAAACCTGAGTTATCTATGATCATTATTGCTCGTTAAATTGCGATTGTTATTGAAGGAAAACGAGTACAGTTTAAAGTCTGTTCTACAATAGGATCGCAAGTCGTAAAAAATTAACCAATCATAGTCGATTATTTTTGTCATATTCAACTGTGATTGGCCAATTTCTTACAGCTTATGATTTGCGACCCTATTGTAGAACAGGCTTTAAACGGCTTACGTGTCGAGAATCATTTGTAACAACGCACCAAGCCCTTCATACAAGCGTGTATTAAGTAATAACAGTAATTACAATACTGTTCGCGTGTAGTATCTTAGAAGCACGTAATACCATGCGGTAGAAACGTTCTAAAAATCGTGTCACACGTGTCGTTGTTTCTCTGTTCTCGTCCCGCGTTTTCTCGTGCTTTCAAGCAGGAGGACGCTAAAGCTTCTCCAGTGCGCGGCTATTCGTGAGCAACTCCCTTGTAAGTCTCCAAACTTGTTTCGCAGCATTTTCCAGACCGCTAGGTGACTTTCCCTTGAATAGATCGAGATTTGGCAGGAAATAGTGCGGACACCGCCGACACTGTAGGCAAGATATCAGCTGCAGGAAGATGCCGTTAATACGATCGGCCAAGCAACTCTCGTCCCATTCGGTCTCGAGGGGATGTTTCTCGCACTCGTGTAGCAGCAGTGTCTTCATGTGGTAGCTGGTGACGGGATTCCCAGGCAGATCAAGATGTCGATCCCTCAGGGTTTTGAGTATACTGAGACACTTTCGGCGACAACCGCCCTGCAGCAGCCTGGTTTCCGCTTCCGTAAAGGACAAGACCCAGGCGTCGCCCTCCATTGCCGATTGCTTGCCTTGAAGTGCGACACTCTCTTTCGACAGCAGGTCGAAGCCCTCTGTCTTGACTTCCGCCACCAGATTGGGATGCGGCCAAGGTATGTGTGGTATCGGCCAATGAGCGGCTGATCGCGGCCACACGCCGGAGCATTTGAATGCCGGCGTGATCTGTACGACGTATCGCTCCCGTATTCGTAGCTTCACTTCGGTAGTGTCGGCGATCATCTTTACCGAGTCCCTGTAGTTACACTTGTCACAGGCCTGTGCTACCAGAGTCTGAAACCTCGAGCGTATTTTTCTGGCCGACAGATAGCCAGACGCGGTGATAAATTCAACCCAGAGGGACATGGACCTTTTACGTCCGTCGCTGAGCTTCAACACGGCGCAGCCCGGCAGGGTGCCGTCGTCAACAAAGTTGAAAACTCCCATCTGGTTCAGGTAGAGGACCACCTCGAATTCACCCGGCGAGATCACCTCGAGACCCTCATAGCGGCCGTTACACTCGGTCAATGAAGAGATGAATCGTGGCTCCTGCACTTCGACCTCCTTGAGTACATCTTGTACGACCTTGCACACCTCTCGTATGGTTTTTTGCACCTGGCCCATGCGAGCCTGTACCCGTTCGGCGTAGTACTTGTTCATCTGGTACAGCATCTTCGATGGGCCACCCATAATATCTTGTGGAACCAACATCATGACGAGACAGTTCGCGTTCGATGATCCTGAGGATGTTCACTCGTTTCGAACGAACGAGTTTCATTCTCTCATGCGTATATTCACTCACTAATCATGTCATTGGTGTCGTTATTGTTATCGTCAATCGTTTTCCCGTGCATGATTCCGACGTCACCCGGGCGATCACGCTATGTCGATGTCGTCCCGATTTTTAGGTCGGGGGAGGGACACTGCTCAAAATTTGCAGTCTCAAAAAAAGGTCGCCCGGAACGGGTTACGGATGACGAACCGTGCGTGCCTAATCGCGCGGCAGGTGTACGTGCAACGAGCGCAGCTCGAGGTGTCCCGCGCGCGCGACGACAGAGAAAACGTCGCTGACCACCGGCTGGTTCTACTGCTTGTTGTAGTTGTGTGCTCCGTTGCTGAAGTCCCGCCTTCCAAACGACAGGGTCACGTGGAGCGTGCGCGTTGTTACCACGCCTCCTGTCGTACTTCCTCCACTATTCCTCCTGCCGCTCGTGGTACCATCGCTATTGATGCGTAGCGATAAGCTATGCGATTTAAGGAACTCTATGACATTCCATTACGAGTGATACTTCGAGTTACTTTCGGCAATATTTCTATCTAGCCATACCTTTTGTAAAAAATGTTAAAGAATTTTTGTAGAAATTATTAATAAATTATAAAACATAGAAATATATATATTGTATATTAGCACTAATAATAAGAGATAAGGCTTGAAATGTGAATTTTTATTTAGCTATATCTATTCTAATTTTTATGGAAAGTTTCCCGAAGAATTTTTATTAGGGTTTTTCAATAAATTAAAACAGAAATATTACATATCGTCATTAAAATATAATACTCGAAATTTGATTTCTTTTTAGTCATAGTTTGATTTTCATGGAAAATTTTAAGAAATTCTTACGGAAATTTAAAAAAAAACATAGAATATTATGATATAAGATATTATGGTACATAGCTTGACACTTGATATTTTTATCTAGCTACAATTTGATTCTCACAGAAAATTTTGAAGAACCTTTGCTTAATAAATTGATCATAGAGAGAGAGATCGAGAGGGAGAGAGGGGGGGGGAGAGAGAAGTATTGTGTACCATCACAAAAGGCAATGCTTGAAATTTGATAATGATGATGAAGATAAAGATGATGAAATTTTAGAATAGTATGGTTATTTCAAACTGAATTGTATAAACTTTGTTTAAAACTTTTTTATCGTTTGAAATAATCTTATTAAGCAATGACACAAACTAAAATTTCATCAAAGATTTTATAAAGTTTATTTGTTATATTTAAGTCGCCTTTATGTTAATTCTATACATACATGTATATCGATAGCTGAAACATATTCAAGCAAATGGATTAGTTCGTGAGATTCCATAGTACGATAATTCCAAACATAACCATATGAATAGATACGATAACATTTTGTTGAAAGGATTATTTGAGGCTGGCATAAAAGGCAACAACGCTTCCCAAACATTGCCGAACGCAAATATGAAGCTTCAATCTTGATGGTGCACGCGCACAGATACACACACCATAGAGGCAGGTGTGCGCGACGAAAAATAGCTTGCGAACACGAGATACTGGAGCCTCCCTTATATAATACAATCGTAAAAACTCATGCTACATAAATATCCACCAAAGAATATTGGTTGATCAGGCGGATATATCGCAAGATTGTGCCGATTAAAGACCTCCATATACATATCTTTGACCATATCTTCGATCATCGTTCTTCGCCCGCTTGATCGGTTCAACCCTTTGCGATAAAATAGAAAGTAAACATGATTATCAATACATTCGTAATATTTTGTTGTAGATGTATTTCTATTGATTTTAAATATTATTAAGAAAATTTGAGATATCTCTTACTGTGACCTCAAACTTCTATATATTATACTTAACCATATTAATGCCTAGCGAATTTACAGTAAAATATGAAACCATACTTACTCTAGGATGTATACAGTGTATAATAAAAATATGCGCGGTTGAATCTAAATAAATAAAAGATAATATTGATAATATTGAGTTTAAACAAAAATATTGAAAAGAGTCCATGACGTGTTACATATTTGGTAATACGTTGAAGTTTAACATCTTGTATATTTCTTACTTTCTTCAAAAGTGACACAGCTAAACAAAATGTGATCTTTGAGTTATTATTATTTATGAATGAGTTAGGTACAGATTACTCAATCATCAAAAATTTTTAGTCCAAAAATTTATATCAAAGAAGAGTCTTCTTCTTTTTATTTATAAAAATGATACAACTCGAAATATGAATCTATTATAGAGGGTATTATAATCTTTTTAGAAAAATCTTTTTTTTAAAGAATAACGCTAGTGCTGTTTGACCGACGGACTATGAACTTAAAGAACATTTTTAGTGTTAAAATAAGTTTGGTGATCAAGTTTGAAAAAAAAATTATTTTATTTTGAATTTAGTTATTTTAGCTGATCAAGGCAAATATAAACGATTAGTGATTCGAGTTATGTTACTTTTAATGAATTATTCCGAACTTGTAATTTTGTAGGACATTAAAATCATACTTTAAAAAGGACAGTTTTTTAAGATTTGCGAAATAAAAATTATAAAAGTGGCACTTGATCATGTTTCTAAGAGTACATCTTTTTATCAATATTTGATTAGTCAAAAATTTTATTAGGTCAAAAAATAATTTTTTTCCTTTCTCTGAAAAGTTATTAATTTTTTTAGATGTATCATTTTTTAAGTAAGAGAATAATATGATTTTTATTTGATATTAAGTATGGCGGCATGGCTTATGAAGTCTATGACGTTGCTTTTTTTTAGCATTTTTCATAATGCTGTAATCATTAATATCCTAATCATCAAGAATTCAATTCTTTATTTTCAAATACTGGGGAAAATGGTAGTATCCTTTTGATCATTTTATTTCATTTACTTCGTTACGCCGTCCATCACTGTCCAGGTTGTTGTTTATGCTCCGATTGCTAAAGCTGCAGAGTAAAACGACGAGTTATGCTAGAGAGTCGCGCCATGTTCAATTCGTGCTTCTCGTTCGTGGATAATCGAATAAAACTCGAGAATCTAATCTACTTCAAGTTGGAGTGGTAGATTGGTACCCGGCGGTCCCTACTTCTCTTTTGCTAATACGACTTGATTCATGAGCTGAGCACGTGTGTCGTACTCGCGATCTCTCTCTGTCTCGCTCTCCTTGTTTCGTTCGCCCATCTTGCGTTGGTGAGGCGAGGGGTCAAACGTTCTGCTACATCAGCCCTCGCATTAAGGCAGAACTCGAGGGCTCCTGCCGCCCTAAATGTGCCTTTCATCATCCCATTTCGAGTTAATTCGTTTATCATCTGAATTATTTGTACACCGACGTTCTCGCGGCCTGGTTCGGAAAATGACACTCTTGAGAAATTATTGTTCAATCGGAAGTTACTGGAGAAACTACGAAAAAAATCAAATAAAACATCCCCAAATCGAAATTACGCACTGAAGTGTAGGACTGCGTCCTACATAATTATTTTGATGATCCAACAAAGTTATTTTCAGATCCTGATTTAGTTAAGTTTTCAGATACTTCAGCAAAACCATGCTTTCTTTCCATGTGGTAACATTTATTAAACATTGCACCAATAAGCTAAATAAAATATCTATATTTGGTAGGTATTACCAGACTTTTTGTCAGTGAATTCACCTAAACAAATTTATTACTACAATAATATCATTCACCTCAGAAAGTTTAGAATTACGAAGTTTATATATTGTTACTAGCTCATCGTTTTTGTCATAAATAGAAAAATAAGTTCGATCAATCGATGCTGCATGCCAAAATATTTCGCTTAGTATTGCAGTACAATAGGTATAAAAGCACCTTTAGTTGCCATTGCATATATAGACTCTCCTGTTTTCATTGTGTAACATTTCTATCGAGGATCGTGACGTATCTTCTGGGACGACCACTCCGGTTTACGCAGACGGCACGCCGAGTCGACCTTGTAAATCAGCTCGAATGAACATCCCCGCGTAATCCTCAAGTAATCCGGGACCCGTTCGTTGAGCTTCGGCAGCCGGTAGAGAAGCGGTGGCCGTGGAGTACGTATTTCACGGTTTCTTTGTCAAATGGCACGGAAAATATAAATCGTCCCGACTGTCGGGATTCCATCTCGAAGAAATTGCCCCGATCGTTACGTAAATCTGTACTTCGAGAATCATTTGTTGGATCGAACGATCGAAAAAGAAAATAAAATTCCATTCCATTTAAATAATAAATACTTTTTTATCAATTTAATTTATTAATACTTTTATTAATTAAATAAAAATACTTTTTATTATAAATATAACAAGAAAACGATTTTGTATCCGATCACGTTACTACGAGTTGCCTCGAATGTTTATATTTGAAACAGCCAAAAGCTAAATGACAATTAAAACCCGGTCACTTACGACGGAATTATTAATAGCAGCAGCAACTGATGTTCTAATCTCTTTAGTATTCATAGACTACTAGCTCAGACGAGCCGTTTAACGCGACAGACGGCTCGTTCACATCTGTTACCGGAAACAGGTCGCATTATTTACTGTTTTATGATAGCTGAAAAACCCGCAGCACGGGTTAATTGAATGGAAAAACATCGTTCTCTTTCCGTTGTCTATTGATGATTGTCATTAGTTCGGGCAGCTTTGTCGACCTATTGCCATCACGTACTATCATGTTTCGTGCCCGTTGACGATTTTCTCGTTACGTACGTCAGATATATGCACTTTCGAATAATTTCTTTTTTGTTTTTCATTCGCGAGGCGGCAAATTTAGCGGAACGCGAGACGAGTCACGCTGCGCGATCGCCCTTTGTGCGCTACACACGGTGCGTTATCTCGCGCGATGCTGCGGTAATAAAGGTATGAGAACACGCACGTGGCACACATAATTCATCGCTTGGGATCCGCCGCGATAGCACCCGAATGTTTCGAGCATTAGCCGACACATCCACGGAAACAGACACTGCGCCGCCTGTTTCCGTCAACGTAGCAACCTTACGATTATTCTATAGCGAGGGGGTAATCGCTTGATGTAATCGTGGGACAGAATCTTCGAAATCATTATAAAATTTATATAAAATCTCTATGTATAATCCGATAATTATATATGCAACCACGAGAAATCATTGTATAATATTAAATAAAATCGTATATTTTACTTATAAATTACTTCATAGTAGTGAAAAAATTTATTTGTAATCAGATGAAATCATGTAATTCTGTGGGACAATATTTCAGCTAGCGGTTACCCCCTTGTTCTATAGATATTTCGTAAAATTAATTTTCATTATTATTTTCTAACTATAGTAAATTAACAAATACAAATCTATGTCTTGTTCCTTCCTTCTAAAGCATTGAAAAATCATTTACATGTAAACAAAAAAAAAATTAAATATACTGCCAGGTAAAGATACAATTTTTCATTCTTATCATGTATCGTTTTATTCGATGGATCTAAATTATTGATAAATAGATTCATTACATATTCGTGTATAAGTTGTATAACTACGTTTATTTAACCCTTGTGGTATTCCTTGAAATTTCCTTAACTCTATAGTATTTGCGGATCCAGTGTACCTATACTTTAAATTAATATATCTTTACTTAAAGTGAATGTAATCGAATTTTTTTATTTTAAGGTCAAAATCCAAGTAACAAAAATTATGTAATTTAAACTTATGTAGGATTGTAAAAAAATATTGGTTATAAATAATTTTTCACAAATGTGAAAAGAATATCCGGACTCCCTGGACTCGTGAATACCAAGGGTTAATTTATTGATGCTGAAAACAATGACATTTATGTATGAGGAATTACCCCTTCGGTGAACTGAGACGTATGCAAGCACAGCGTTTTACCAGTCATTCGTACATTACTTCACCATGCCGTTTGTATTGTCGTATCGTGATTTCGAAAGAATCGTCATTCGAAACGCGGGGAGGCTGCTCATAGAGGTGTCCAAGTGAGCCCGATGAGCGAGCGGCGGGTCCATTATTGTCCGGCGCTTAATCTGTTTGTTGTATACCGCCGACGGGGGCTGCTAAGTGGTATCCCATTCTATGGTATCCCTACGTTGTATATAGAGCCAAGCATGCGACGGCGGGGGAAAACCCTCTTGCGAACGCGACACATGTTGTTACATCACGTCGCCCATTGTCGCGGCGCAACCCCGGCGCTCCGCTGAGTCGGGACGGTTTCGGTTGGTGAGAGATGAGCACGGAGAGCATCATGGGGAGTTCTAATCGCGTACCACTTGACACTCAGCGGCCAGGACCTCTCTTTAACCGCGTGTGGTCTTCACCACCCAGTCGCTGGCTCGCGTCGCGACGTGTAAACGTATTATTTTTACGTCCCACCGGTACGATGTACATTTTGCGGCTTGACGTCTCGAATAGAGCTCTCAGAGATGAATGTACTACAAGTATACATAACTGATGTATGCCAGAAGTATCTCGCGTACTATTCTTCTGAATAATATTATATAAATACATAAAAAATACTTTTTAAAGCAAAGAAGATCGAATATATTACAGACAGAATGATTTGTGGAAGTAATTATAAATATTTAGCTAGATATAGATTTAAAAATAATTTTGTTGAGCCATCAAAATATAGGAAACTCAAGCATGGTGAGCAATGCTGCAAAAAATTTTGACAAATTCTAGTTTAAGCGTCTAACATAATTATTTCGATGGCCCAATAAAATTACTTTCAAATCTGTGTTTACCTAATTTTTAAATACTTCAACAAAACCGTTTTTCTATTGTAGTAAGCATTAATGTATATAGTTGTGTACTGTTCGAGATTTATATTTCTCTTTATATAAATATATAATATTATTTTATGAGCAAAATATAAATTTGTATGCATCAGTTATAAATATTAATTATTCTTTTTCTTTACTCTTCAAGTATGAAAACTTTATTGCAACTACATATATAATTTATTAAAAACTACTTAATATGATTCTATTAGTCTAAAGAGTAAGATTCCATTCCAAAAATTGAACCAGTCTTAAAAAAGAGTAGCTCAATTTTCAATTTTTAAGAATAAAGTTTTACTCTTCAGAGTGAAATTCACTCCAAAATCTTATTACTTTTAGAAAGTAATAAGATATATGTTTCATTAAAGAATTGTCGATTAACGCAACAAAGAGGGGCTACGTTACGAACAATACAAATCGTATTTCTTTGCATGCAAGGGGATGATTACACAACAATGAATGAGCCTATCTAATCCTTGACAAGATTTAATGCGGAGTACGTGATATATCTGTACTGCTGCCGCAAGTATCCAAATAATGGATTCTGAGTCGTGGTACGGCTCTTATCAATCTCGAGCAGTGTTTGCGGAGAGCTTGCGCAGATCGCCGTAGGGGTTGGCTCTGTGCGTTCGCAGTGTTCGCACCCGGGCTGGTTTTCTACCTTGCGCGTTACGTCCATTATATACTAGATCATCGCGTGACTCTTAAAGTTGTGAAAAAAAAATTAAAAAATAAATACAATGCTTAAGCTTGAAAAATAAACACTTGTGTAATGTAAATATATCGCTCGTTAATTTATAAAAACGTTTTTATTATCATAAATGAGTCAAATAACTGTATCAATTAAAATTTTTTTATTACTGTTTCAATCAAAAGTGAACTAACTTAACTTCTTAAAAGATTGTTAAAATCATCACAAAGAGTGGCTTTTAAGGATTGTGAAAATGACAAAAAAATGGCATTTGATCATATCATTCCTTTACTTCAAAAGTGACACAACAAAAATGACTAAAAAATTTAAGTTTTTCAGAAAGGGGTAAAAGCTATTTTTTAACTCAACAGAACATTATTGACGAATCCGTAATAATTCATCAAAATGACTTGAAATATTACCAACAGTTTATATTTTCCTTGATAAGCTAATAATTATAAAATGGCTAAATTCAAAATGAAACAATTTCTTCAAACTTTAATGATCAAAACTTGATTCTATATCTAAGTCTTGAGTCTAAATTTTCTCCGTAGAAGACGTTTTTTTTTATTTTCAAAAACGACGCAGTTCAAAATGTGTCATTTTACAAGAATGATACATTTGTAAAAGATTGCCATTATGAACTTATCGAAAACTTTAAAAACGACACAAGTGCTATTTAGAGACGTTCTGCGACATTAAGTTAGTTTGCTTTTGATAATTGATAGAGTAATTTTATCTTCATCCATAGTAATAACTTAAAAATTATACTTTTTAATTGTGTTACTTTTAAAAAGTAAAGGAACGATATTATTTCTCTTTTACAATAATTGCAAAACGTTTTACATCTACTGCGCTAACACATCTCATGCCCGTTTTCGTCGATAATTATTTCTTTTTGTTATAAGTGACGTTTATGATCCTTAAAGATTCGGATACTTTTTACTGCCGCTTACTTTTTACAATTTTGATATGCGTGTAGTACGTTGTCATTAACGTTTAACATGCATTCAATGATTCAAAACATGTTTTGATATTTGTGTCTTTTTCCCCTATTAACGAAATTGATTTGTTTCTTACACGTTCGAGATCGAAAGATCATCATCGTACAAGGAATTTACTTTGACGATTTGTCGCGATAACATTTTCGTGGAAATGTTACAAAATAAAATATCATACAATTATATTATACAGGAACAATAGATTAAAAAAACAGCACTTTTTATATTTTACTGATAATCTATCTTTTATTATTCATTTGTACTCATTAGAACTAAAATTAGCAATTGTATTCATTAAAACTAAAATCATACGTAAAATAAAATGTTAACCATTTCGACTTGTTAAAATTTAATAATTGTTTTATTAAGGAATTTTAACATTTATTTCTTCCTTTTGGATCATTTAATTTATATGTAATTATAGCTTCTATGTGTGATTCGTTTATATTCGTTCGTACTCATTGAAGTCTACTACTACTATGAAATTATCGAAGTGCTTGCAAAAATACACTTAATTACTCGACTTAAAAGTGACTAAACACTTTTTCGAAGAATAAGTGAAATAATTATATAAACATGACGCTAAGGTGTTTTAAAGTATCGATATCGATAAGTTCAACATTTTTGGTTACGTTTACGTTTGCAATACTCGCGTTTTTATCGGTAAAAAACGGTCTTACAAACGACGAGGACCGTAGATAAGATCTTATTGGCATTTCTGACCGCGCAGACCTCTCGAGCATAATCAGCTGAATGGATCATTTCGACGGATTATTTCGAGGATAATTTCATTCGCCGTGCGTAAAGACATCGCGGTGGTACGATACGTCCTCATTAAGAGGCAAAAATTGAAGGCCTTATTAAACGTGGGGTGGTAAATCCGGGATCCCTCACTTTATCTCTCCTCCTACCCCCCTTCTTTCTTATGCCGTATACGCCGGATCTTTTTCCCGTCCACCCTGCACACTCTCTCGCTGAATCTCGTTCTTTTTGTTCTCTACCTCTCCCTCTTTCGCCAACGAGTTGTTCACGACTCGTCCGAGAGCGCAAGTCCGCGAGGTCCTGGGATCGATTCTCGGCTCAGCAGGAGGCTCCTCCTACCATGACGGCCATCTTGCAACCAGCACTAGTCTCACTATATCACATCACACTTCACTGCATCGCGGTTGCATTCTTATATTCAGCCATGCGCTCGTATCCTCGGACCATCCCGCCTTGGACCTCAATGGGGCACTTTCCTTTGATGTTGGAAAATGCTTATTTAATTATTAATGCAAAGGATACCTTTCGCTCATTGCGATGAACAATTAATTATGAGAAAGTGTAAACATTCTTTGAAATTTAACAACTTATGTAAAAATGATAGCAAATAAAATAATAATAGTCTAAGATTAATATATCAAAGGATATATAAAATATGTAAGTTAGTCCTTTATAATTATAAAATTATGAAAATAATACTGTACTATATTACTATAAATAATATTGTATATAAACACAGAAGCAACGTTTGCAATATTGCTGAACGTCACAATGTTGTTGCAGTATTGCTGGAATGATCGAGAGGATAACCACCAGCTGAAATATTGTCCTACAGACTACATGATTTTATTTGATTTCATATAATTTCATCTGATTACAAATAATTTTTTTCATTATATATGAAGTTATTTGGTAAAATATATGATTTTATTTAATATTATATAATGATTTCTCGTGGTTGCATATATAATTATCGGATTATACATAGAGATTTCATATGAATTTTATAATGGTTTCGAGAACTCTGTCTCACGATTACATTAAGTGGTTATCCCTTCAGGAATGTTCAGTATGGGTGTTATTTGTAGTGTTATTTGTTTAATATTTTTTTAACACAGATATGAAAGGATTAATAAAAAGAATGCGTTTCTAATTTATGTTTCAGGTGTTAAAGTACTGCGATCATTTGCACGGAAAATGGTACTTCTCCGAAGTCCGCGCGATCTTCTCCCGGCGTTACTTGCTGCAAAATGTGGCCATCGAGATCTTCCTTGCAAGCAGAAGTAAGTGCCGACAATTTTTCTCGTTTTGTTCATCCTCAATCAGCGAACCGCTTTTGGATGAGAGCGCATTCAGTTTCTTGTCGACGCTCCGAGTTCCTTTCCTTTCGTGTTATTTTGCGCGACAAGGATGCGATCTAATCCTACGAACGGAATCTCGAACTCGCTGCAAGGTGTTGCACGCGCGTGTTCGTTTTTACATAATAAATATCTCTTGCCCGCATTACACCTTTGTCTCTTTCTAAATCAATTTATTATTTAATCCCGCGGGCGCACCTGCAGTTATTGCTGTACTTCATCCCGCAGCGTCATACCATAATTGTAATATACATATATCTTTGATAACCTTACATTTCCGTAAATAATGTCATTTTTAATTGAGAATTAATGTAAAACCGTTGTATTAATTGAAATATATCGATTTCGTTTTAATTTAATATCAAGCAGTGAAATCGAAATTTTATACGTATATTATTGAATTCATCATTTCGCTCGTGTGATTACCAATAATGACGTTTTTATTTACAATTGTTGCTTCTTTGTTTATCCGAGAATTGTTGTATCCTATAACAAACCGAGCGAGAGAATTATTTATACCTGCCTTGGACCACTATCCTGCTGATTATTTCTCTGGGGCGCAGATAAATTCCCAGGTGTTCCCTGATTCTAATCTGATCTTGACTTTCGATGCGTCGTCGTCGTGAGGAGACGTTAGCGGTGGAATGTCATCCCTGCGAGGTGCCTTCGCCGTTTATTAAAAAAAATCACTGGAAACGCGCGTTCGTTAGTCGAAAAACGCTGGGAAACATGCAAGGATTGCGTCTCCTCTTACGATAAATCGTCGAACAATAAAAACCGAGGATGAGTTACTTTATAACGGGACCATGGTATAACTTTCGGTCGTCGGGCTGCGTGCTTTACGTTATGGTCATCGCGGTATCGATCATGTAACTTTTTCCTTAGGACGGAAACGTGAAAAGTGAATAAAAATTTTCATTTTTCACGTTTCCGCTTTAGAGAAAAAATTACATAATGCAATAAATACATGAGCGGATCTTTTTGTTATCGAACATAATAGTTAGTCCTGCAAGACGTTAGTATATCTCATGATCACCGCCTCTTGACACGCTACTTTAAACCCACTCGCGTTATTTACATGATTGGTCATTGCAAATGCCGCCGCGGATAAGGGCGGTTTCTGTGATGAGTAAGTGATTACTGGAGCATCTGCTTACCATTAGCAGCGTGTGAATGTTCATAATTATAAAATTAGCAATATGCTCGTACCAGCATGAATCCAAAGAAAAACGTGAAACAGCTGGACAGACTATATGTTGCTGCATGCGTAATAAATACGTATGCTTAATAAGAGTATATTATGTTATAGAAGTGAATTGATGAAGAATGTCGATTTACATTACTTGGGAAGATATTCGTACACAGTAAAAAACATTCTGTTTAAAACCAGTTCTTGTAAAAATTATTATGTTGAATTTTTAACTTATCCAAGTGTAAATTTAATATAATGTGATTATATTAGGTCTGTTTTTTATTGCTGCAATAAATATCTGAACCGGTGCAATAAGTTAAAGTGAAATAAACGTATATTTGTTTCACTTCAATTTATTGCACTGTGTGTACTACTAGTTCAGAAAGTGCAGCAATAAAAAGCAGATCTATTATTTGAACATTTTGCATTAAATTTATATTCAATATTTCTTAGTATTAAAATAATACATGAATAAGTGAATAATTAACATAAAAATAATATGTGCTAATTTATCAGATTATAAATTTTAATGAAAAGAAATATGCTTTCATAACTTTTGCTTACAAATAATGTCAGAGCTATATTTTTTTAATTTTTTTAATATTTATGTTATTTCTAACATATCTTGTGTTAAATTGACACAAAAATTCGGGTGTATCATTTGGGACACATACAATGTATTAAAGTTAACACAAATTATTCAACTGTGTATGTTTATTGTAATTATGAGAATATACCGACTATTTAAAGAAAAAGAAAAAATCGACTTTAAAGTAGATATTTAGCTATATTTTATTTGTATACGTATAGAAGTAAAATCTATACGATCGAATTTTTCTTCTTTCTTAATTAAGATTTGCTTTCGTGTACAGATAGTTCGGTAAATTACTAGGAAGTATTTATGGTAACCATCTCCACGCACGCTACCCTTTGAACTCTCAGGGGGAGCGTCGCGAACGCACTTCGAACGATTGGGTTTTCTTGCGCTTTCTATCATTCCACAGGAACGAGCTAATCGATTTTAAGATCTACAAATTTATTACAAGTCTAGCCATTGTATAATAAATTGTATACTTAATAGTATATCGCAATCTGATATATCTTAATAATATTAGCATAATCGCATGATTAAGTAGTAATCCTTTTGCGCGACATCTAAAGATAATAGTACCGCTTTATCTTTGTCACAATGTCTTCATTAAACTATAATTCTTATCAATATTTTTATACATAAATACATGTATCAAATTGAAGAGTTAGTTTCTGAAATAGGAAAGAAATTCTATCTCTCCTTTTTGTTCATCGTCCGAATGATTGACGTCGACATGTTCTCGAAACCAGACTCTCTCGCTAATAATTCACACTTTAACACCTTTTTGTCCACAGCTTCGATCCTGTTCGCGTTCTCGGACCAGGCGACGGTGAAAAAGATGATCAAGGCGCTACCGCGAGTCGGTGTTGGCATCAAATACGGGATACCCCAGACTAGGTAAGCGATAACTGCCTGGAGGAAGGAAGCGCTTCTGTCGTTCCACGGAAAGATCCAAGGATCTCGGAATCTACTTCCAAACATGCTCGTCGCATTCTCTCGTTTCTTTGTCCCTTTCGGTAAGGCAAGCCAGGGACGGATCCGAAGCGCTTCTTTCTACAGATACTTATCATTTCCAGTATCTATTTCGACTATAGAAGCACAATGAATAAAAATGAGAGCATATTATATTTAGTCACTATCAGTGAATCAAACTGGAAAAAAATAAGATAAAATTTTTTTTAATGATTTGTCATCAAGTTGGTTCTTATCAGAGATAAAAAATTTATAGATTATGACATTAATACGTATAAGTGATAACCTTAAAGCTATATCTATACAGTGTGTCTTTTTGTAACATTTTTATTATTAATTTGTTTTATTATCTGTATCATATCTCAAAAAGATGTTTTTATTTAATATAGTATTTTTATTTAATTATTGTTTTTTTTATAAGAAATAAGATATTTATTTCTTTTTATTGTTTTATTATTATATGTAGATGTTACTGAATTATAGATTGAAGATATATTAAAAAGTAAAACTTTGTACAAGCAATAGTGAAATTTTTATCAGTTTATATTTATTACTAACAATTATTGTATTATTTATGTTATTTTATTTTCTCTCTTCATGCGTTCCTTAAAAAAATAAGTGTTTATGGTATTTGAAAGAATAAAAGTATGGCAGTATGAGCGAGCGTAAGAAAGACAGCAAGGACGTAAATTCGTCCCTGCACGAAGTCCCATATCTTTCTCGTATTGTGATGTCGTAAGCACCGAAGAGAGATTCTCGCAGGATACGAAGTCTCCCATAAGTCGGCAGGAGTTGGCGGCAAGAACAGAGGTTCGCGTATCCGCGCTTCGACCCATCCATTAGAACGTTCCTATATACGAGATAGCCGGCGAGGATACATCGGCAATAAATATACGACGGCGAACTCTGACGTTCTCTCTCCGACTGATTTGAGAGAGAAAATTCCTGGCTGACCGAAATAATTCGTCGGTATATAAAACGCGAATCCGTCGTGACATATCGGAAAACATATTCATTGAAAGAGAAAAGTTCTTTAGTTAAATTGTTTAATTAGCACGCCGCATTATTTAACATTTCATGAAGAAGTATTACAATTACTGTTCGATTTTAAATAAATTGATTTAATGAGTTTAGATTTAATCGTCATTTTTTAATTGGAGTATAATTCAGTATTAAAAATTTATATGTTGAAAATGTTGATTTTTTTATTCACTAAACATATTTTTTATAAAAATTTTATATGATGAATATAAAGCATTCTTATACGTTTCCATAATGTAAGTTCGACTTGAATTATTCATTATTATGTGTAACAATTTAAAAAAAGGTTCTATTCCCCGGAAATTGATTTATGTATCCGTTTCGCAAAATAGTCGAATGTTGAGTAAAAAATTATGACTGTTGACACTCTGTTATAAATAATTACTTCAATGTAGCTATCTCTCACGCTAATATCCTCAATCACTACAATACAACTTTAATTAGCACAGGATAAATAATTACATATATACACAAAAAATATTTTATGCAGCGGTAGAAATATCAAGAATAATTTCTATAAAACTTGCACGTGCGTTTGTACCTTTATTAAAACCTATCTATAAGTCGATAATAATTAGGAGTTTTTTTTACCATATCAATTATGTATTAATTTATATCTGCCGATCTTGCCATGAATATTATTGTACTCCATAGCTAAAACACGAATAGAATTTAGTTTTAAAATAGAATTCTGATCGCATGCATAATTTGTGTATGTACGTAATAGTCGTATATGTTATACTTTAAGCGTATTAATTTTACTATATATATGAAAAGTTCTATACTATACTATAATATATAAAAAGAATGGTTTTGCTGAAGAATCTAAAAATTTTAGCTAGATACAGATTTGAAAATAACTTTGTTGAAAGTATCATAATAATTACACTGAGAAACAAATGCTGTTGATTCAATTAAAGTCTATATTAAGGGCTGTCACTAACATAAATGATTAATTCATGTATATTTTTATTGACACAAAGGCATAAATTATTATTTCTATAATCAAGCCTTTATATCAATAAAATATACGCATGAATTAATCACTTATGTTAATGACAGCCCGTAATATAAACTTTAATTGAATCAACAGCATTTTTTTCTCAGTTTATATAAGATACTGATGGAATGTCAAAACTTTTTGCAGCGTTACTGATCATGATTAAGTTTCCTACAAAATCATTTTTAATATAATCTAACAAAATTATTTTTTAAAAATCATTCTTCCATATCTATATATATTATAAATCGTTGAAGCATTTAACAAACAATTTCAAAATTTCCACATGAGAGAGCGATCGACATTTATATTTCGAGAAATGCAGTCGGCACTTTGCTGGTTGTCGATCGCACTGCAGCACTCTAAGTTTTCATGCTCGTATGAAATTTACGCGAGATGAATCCAAGAATTGAATTTATGCGTCCGGTCTTCGTCGTCGTGTGCCTCCTTTAATGTCTGAAGGACGCACGCCCGTTAAAGTCTCCTATATAAATCCTAAATCAGCGATCTTTGCGTTCATAAAGAGAGCTTTATGGCGCGAACGCAAAATGCCGGTGTGCGCGTCCTGACGTAATTGCTCTTGTAAATTGGGCCCGACCGCCGTCGTAATTGCTTATCAAAGCTATATGCACCGCTCGTTTGATTTGGTAATTAAAACGCGCTGCGCGATGCCGAGAAGTGACGCGTCTCGCAATGTGGCCTACAATCTGGCATGCAATTATATCGTTTTGGCGGCGAACTATAAATCGTCCGGGCTTGTTCCGATTATGGATACTTCGTTGTTGGCATATGTAGCTTCGATGTATTTAAACGTATGCATATGGATGTTCTTATTTCTATATGCTTACACAATCCTTTATACTTTGGTTTAACGAGCGTAGATATGGACGTTTCGAATATTCGTGGCAAAAATAGATGAAATGAGATGAAATTTTATATTGATGCATGAAATCGTTAATAATATCATTATTTGAGAATTATTGTAATAGTTCTGCAAATCTTAAAACGAATAATTTTTTTCGCAATTAAATAGACTTTTATTATGTATTTTAAGACAAAAATATTTAACTTCTTCTTTTCTATTTACCATTTTTTACTATTACTGACAAATTTCTTAATAATTACAAATACATTTTTGATTTTTCAATCATTGGATACATTCAGTTATTAGAGTACTTATTTTAAATAGAGTAAATTAATCGGAGAATAATTTGCTGTAAAGTTGCGTTATTTTGTTTTCTGTTAGTTGTATCTATACATATTTTAACATGATTGTGTTTTTTATGTGGATGATCGGTAAATTTCATTTATTTTACAGACGAGCATCTTTGATGTCACCGCGACAGTTGATGAGGAGCTCCAATATGACTCAAAAATGGCAGCGTCGGGAAATATCCAATTTTGAATATTTGATGTTCCTGAACACAATTGCTGGTAAGTATCTTTACTTTATAGATAAATGTAAAACACGATCAAAATCGACTGGTGGTCGGCCGATTCCGCTTGGGTATCGATTGGAGAAAGAAGCGCGAAAGTAGCGAAGACACCAAGCTTTTTTATGGGTGCACACGGGCGGATGGAGTCTGTCGTGGCGCATTAGGGATGTTCTCAATCAGCCCTGTGTTCCGTTAGCTACCCTATACGAGTAATCCCAACCTTGTGGACCCCGGTAATCCTCTCCCGAGGGACTCGCCACCACCCCTCCTCACCTCGCGTTGCTGAGGGCGAAATGGCGTGTCTTTGTTTCTCTTCGGTTTTAATATCGGCTCCCTCGTGCGTTCATCGAACCAAATCACGAAACTCGAAACGCCATCGGCCTCGTGCGCTTTTTAACGAGACAGTTCGGACGCCTTTTGACGAATCACGATGTACTTAGCAGGCGCATCTCGCTGACCTTTTCATCAAAGTGTATTCCTTTTAATAAGTTATATACGACTCACGATATTAAACATTAAAAGGGAAAAACGGAAAATATAAATACAACGCCGAATAAAATATTACACAATTAATTAACTTTTACAAGACGGAAAATCTATTATTCCAAGTAGTATATATTATTCTATGGATATTCTACGTTGGATATCAATATTCCTTCCCAAGAATATTTGTATTGAACATTTATAGAATTCCCTTAAACATTAATATAGTGGCATTAATCAAATAAATATTAACTCTTACCGTACTAATATGGGTAACTAGTGACCGAGCGATTCCTGTTCGTGTAAGTTTTTTTGAGTCTTTCGGTAATTATAAATTATACTACATTTTATTATTTTCCAAAACAAAAAGTCAATATTTATTCTAGAAAGTTGAAAGTATGTTGGTGAATTTTTAGAGATTTTTTAAATTATATTTTGAAGAGGTGAAAAAACGAAGACATTTGAAGTGACCCTTGATGGTATGGATGAGGCATCAAATTGTAGATGGTACGGTAATTAAGGGTTAAATAGAATATAAGCATGTTAGCTTATTATAACAGCATTTCTAAAAAATAAAGATTTCAGTTAATATAACCCTTTTCTATTGCAGATTTTTTACGGAATTGCATATTTAAAGATTCGTAAAGAACATTTGTAAAAAAATATATTAAACAATATTCATATAAAAGAATATTTTACAATTTACATTTTTTCACTGCTGGATATGAAAGGTGACTATTCCCAGTAGATTACAATAGTGCCAATAACAGAATGACGTATTCCTTTTCTCGGACAACATTTATACGAGATTTAATGATACTTACACGCAAAGCGTGTTCGCTCATTGTGCTTTTATTATCGTGCGCACGATAGAACAATTTATCTTTAATTTCACGGAAGAGAGAATTCAACGTGCACCATTTGTCTTCTATATTACACGCAAGAAGCATTATATATGGAAGAAACAAACGTATCATCAAACGATTCTCTTCACTTGCCGCGAGGTTCATCGACTCCCAGGAGTGATCGATCTCTCGCTGTCCTCTTCTCCCCAGGCCAAGTTCTTTCGATAATAATCGTCGGCGGGCACGATAGTGTTACGGGCGGCACGCCAATCGTCGTTGCGGCAATATTAACCGGTGATCGGTTGCGATTCTTGTAAACTAGTCGGTTAAGAGCTCGCTCAAGCTCGCGTCGTAAGTTATCTCGCCCGTGCGGGATTTATGCGCACCCACGCCCGTGGTCGGCCGGGTTGGCCTAATGACGGCGATGAGCACGGACGCGTAATTATTCGCATTTCGGCGCAGTCCGCCGCGATCCGCCCGGGGGTGGCCGCGGCCGCGTATTTACGAGGGTTATATATTAATTGCTCGAATAAATAGCCGTGGATACACCGAGGCCTCGCTCTCTGCACGTAACGTCGAGAGCGGAACCGTCAGTGGAGAGAGAAAGAGAATCGATCCGAAAACGAACCGGTCCGCGCCGTGCTGCGCCGCGCCGGTCCGCGCTCCCGCATACGATCAGTCTGCGAGGTTTTATTTTGCTCTCCGTGCGTCGGTTTATTAAAAATTAATGACAGTGAATCCGATGTAAATACGATAGCCCGCACCGGCGGCGGCGGCGGCGGCGGTGGCGAACCGGCCGCACGTGTACAGGGTGAATCGTGAAGAGTTCGAGACAGAGACGATCGATAAGTACTTCTTGGGATGAATGTTGTGCGTTTCTTGAATATCGGATATTCATGTTCATATCTCACATTGTCATATATCCATAGTTACATTTTGTCACTATTTCTATATTGTTTCTTGTGAAAAATAATTTGTAACGCTTTATGTGGACCACCCTGTGCAAAATGCGTAGCAGTCGGCATAGCCTGGAGTATGCTGGAGTTACAACGCAATCTGATCTTAACTCTTCTCGGTATAATTGCTTTAGTCACATCCCGCGGATATCGTGATATTTTAAATCTGTTTACATACTCCGCAATCGTATCTCGCGTATCAACTACAGCCATCATTAACCCTTACCGTACCGTCTACAATTTGGTACCTCATCCATACCATCAAGAGTCACTTCAAATCTCTTCGTTTTTTCACTTCTTCAAAATAATTTTAAAAAATCTCTAAAAATTCACCAACATACTTTCAACTTTCTAGAATAAATATTGACTCTTTATTTTGGAAAATAATAAAATGTAGTATATAATTTATAATTACCGAAAGACTCAAAGAAACTTGCACGAACAGGAATCGCTCGGTTACTAGTTACCCATATTAGTACGGTAAGGGTTAAGTATAAAGCACTCAATTTATTGTATTTTCTTGAAAAAGGCAGTAATAAATATCAAAGGACTAACAGAATTAAAACTGTTATAGAAATAAATATTATATTACATATATAAATAGATATATTTGTATATTAAATCTATATATAAATTAAACTGTTTTAATTTATCCTTTGTTAGATATAAAACGTTCACAATTTATGGTGTTTTATACGATTTTTAATATAATTTCAGTTATTCAAGTCTTATTTTTGCACTTAATAATCAAGATAATAAAGATTAGGTTTACTTATTGACTTACCAACGTACTTATGGCTCAGATTGTATTTGTGTTTAATAAAAAAGAAAACACAAGATTCATTATTCAAATATTTATTGAAATTATAAGAAATATGAAGCATAAATATAATGCGGGATGTAATATATATAGTATACAATGAGACAGATGCGTACGCACAAAGGATATTGATATACGAGTACCTCCAAATTTTTATCGTATTTATTTTTCAAAATGTATGTAGCTCGTTTTATATATGCCGATCTACGGACCTTTCATCCCAGGTAGTTACCAACAGGTCGTCGCCTTCGTTTTCGATCGTATCTAGGCTGATCTTGCTTTGTAGTGAATTATTGCCGAGGACGCAGCAACAACGTTCGATAAAACGACCGACAGATCAACCGACTGATTTATTATAGACATACACAAACGTCTATAATTATAATGCATAAATGCAGTGTAAATATCGTTAACTCTAACCGAAGTAAATACTCGACGTCCTAACTTTACTCAATTATCTTTCTCAATTATCATTAAATTATATATTATGTTAAATTTAAAAAACTAGACTTAACTCTCCGGAGTTAATGGCAAAATCTACGTTAAAAAAATCAGATAATTATTACCGGCTTAAGGGTACTTGTAGTACTTTGCATGCAACAGGAGCATTGCAGATGACGTCTTTTCGACTGTCATCTGCAATGCTCCTTTTGTATGTCGCGAATAATTACAATCTGTGAATTCTTTTTTTAAATGCTCATATTTCTTTTGGAGCAGGAATAAAATTCGGAAGGAAAAGCAAGGGTAAGATCCCGATGTCTTTAAGACGAGAGAACGACAGAGGATACGTGTGTGCGTTTGTGTCGCGGACATTCCGGTGTCGAGGCGCGTTTGCCGAGCGTTTACTCACGCCGACGCTACCATTAATAATCACTTTGATGCATAACGCGGCCTCGCTATTATTTACGCACGGCCGTCGCTCGCGCGGCGCCCACGATTTACGGTCGTATTGTAGTGACACTGGGACTTATCCAGTGGCCGGTGCGGTACGACTTTGCCGTTGCATTGCTTTTTTTTTTATACCGAGGGAATTAAGTATCCGACGAACTTCTTGGAGACGGTCTCTCAGTCTAGTAGTTCCTGTCAGTTCACGGTGTCTTTAACTCGTAACAAATGGCCGCACTGTGTTGATATTTGAAAATGCGCTCTAATAAGAGATAGATTTATGCGCAGTAATAATTAACGTTTTCATTGTCAAACTGATTTCAACGTTCAGCTCTGAGAGACTCAAAGTCGAGAAATGAGCGACTGTTTATAAAATATTGCTTACGAAAATTTAATACTAATCAAATTATTATTGGAATACAGTAATTAATTATTTATTCGAAGTACTAAACATCTGTGCTTTCAAACAGTACTTACTTAAAATAAGTTAATTACTGTGAATTGGTTTGTATTATAATATTATCGCTTATGAAAATCTAATATTGAAAGACAGCAATTAATTGTATACTTATTTGTAGCACTAAAAATACTGAACAGCAGTACTTTTAAACAGTATTTATTTAAAATAAGTTAATCACTATCTTTTAGTAAATTGGCTCTTTATTAGATTTCTGTAAAGATATGTAGGGTCAAATTGCAAAATAAACCATATCGTTTCACCAATGTGTCCAATAAATAAGTATATAATTGAAAAAAGTAAATAATTCTAGTTGAATAAGAAAAACTCTATATTTGGTCAAAGCGGATCTTAATGCTTAAATATTTATATGTAAATTTATATACATATCTGATTCTGCAAACTGCGCGTCGAAATCTTTTTCGGTCTTGAAACGCAATCATGAGTAGAATCAGAGCAATAATGTGATTCATTAAATTAACAATTTGTGAAGTCTTTATAACAGAATGTGTAATTAATGGTATGCAAAAAAAATCTTCATACTTGCAGTTCGTCACAAACACGATAATTTTATTAACTTCTTTTTATTTTACACTAATTTGAATAATTCCTCTCCACTATTTTTCTACACACCATCGTTTGCCGTAATCTCTTGATTAATTGTTCTGTCGATAAGCGTTTATTACCTGCAGGTGCTTACAAATTTAATAATTTTTAATAAACATCTTAATATGAATATTAATAGTCTGATATTAATAAGAATTTTAAATCTGCGAAAAATATTGCCTCAGCTGGGATTCAAACCCGGATCTCTTGCGTATTCCATGCGGGCGTCCCCACCATTCGATCACTAAAGTAAATAAATATAAAAAACTGTACATTATATTCGCAAACCGAAATAATCTTTTTATGATTAAAACAGATATAAATAAAAAAGTGTTTTAATGAATAATTTTATTTTATTTAAAATAAATGTAGTATATTACTTTTATGTTTTATTGTTTTTTTTTACAGAAACTAAAACTTTACTCAGCATGCATAACATGGCGATCAAAGTAATAACGAGCAGTCATATATTTTTTTAAAAATACCAACATTACATAAATTTCTACTACATATTGTACCACTATTTTATGCTACGTTTGTTAAACGATGCGTTGTGCATTTGCAGATTTAGCACAACTCGATTGCTTCTGCGTGTTTAACTAATCTAATCGCTTCCGTTGCACGATAATCAGTAGTGGGAACATTTCGCGTGCTATGCCGTCGAATAGGGCCGCAAAAGAGAACGAAGTAACGGAACGAGGGAGGATGGTGACACACGTGTATCCGTCATGAGAGCGCCGAGTGACAAACTCGCTGACGTGCTTTAATTAGCGACAGGGAAAGAGATTAGAACTCAGCCTTGGGACCACGCTGCCGTCACTAATGCATTTCGGGATGGGATTTTGTGGGGACTTGGGCGGGGGGAGAGGGATGAGCACGAGTAAGACCTCTGGGAGTGACAATTTCAGGAGCGATTAGCCGTCACGCTTTGAGTTATGCGCTTACTAAACGGCGCGCCGCGCCCCATTGAGCCGCACGGCGCGTTTTTCGTAAAAATAGAATCACGAGCTTGGCGCGGTCTCGTGGCCGCTTTCGTCGCCCTTAGCTAACAGCGGGGGTGCGAGATGGATAGGAGTGACCGTGGCTGAGACGCAGGGTCAGGGCGAAGAAAAAAGTGGGCCGGTTATCCGCATTAAAAACTAAATTGCGATCTCTTTCCGTGTATTCTCGACTGTATGTATGAGGAATTTTATTTAAACACTTATCACCCGTTCCGACTTCCTCGTTCTTTTTTTGTCTAGGACATCAAGCGATGATTTAGGTCGTGTTTAATTAATAAATGTTTAAAACTTAAAGTTAAAGTTTATTTTCTTAATTCTTCGGAATGGAATTTCACTTTAAAGAGCAAAAATTGAGCCAGTCTTAAAAAAGAGTGACTTAATTTTCAATCTTATTCTTAAATATTTTTTATTTTAAAATAAATAAATTTGTATTATTTCAGGCCGCACGTACAATGACTTGAACCAATATCCTGTATTTCCTTGGGTGTTAACGAACTACGAAACGAAGGAACTTGATCTTAGTTTGCCCAGCAATTACAGAGATTTGTCGAAGGTATAAACTTAGTGGCTTTTGTAAATAACAACGAGAGTAATATTCTAGTAATCTTGTTCCCTTAGTTCAAGTCACACTGATTGTGAGAGAAAAGTGCTTAGCATTTATGACTGTAATTGCATGGTAAAGTAATTGTGATTAGAAGAATGTTTATGATTATTATACTGCTATAATAGTAATAATAACCATATATGTATAATTCTGTCTAATATGAAGAAATTATAAAATTATGATAATTTCGAATATTAATACAGTAAAATATGAAGATATAAATAGTATAATAAATAAAATAAACATTTTTATTTAGTAAATGTAATCGCAATTATATAATAAATATAACTATTTTCTTATATTCACTTATTACTTATGTGGCAATAACAACTAAAAAATATATTGTGAGAAAACCAAATATTTTCAAGCAGTATGTGTGACTATTATAATAGTACAATTGATTATACTTGCATGGTTAAAACAACTATAAATATATAATTTGCCTTAAAAAATGACTATAAATTTTAGTCTCTGTTATGATAATTGCATTTTTTTCTCTCCGTGTACATTTAATATTTCATATATAATTCAGCAAAATTTTTAAAACAAACGACTAAAGAATACTCGTGTATTTCACAGCCCATTGGCGCACTGAATCCAAACAGGAGAGCTTACTTCGAGGAACGCTTCCAGAGCTGGGAACACGACACTATACCACCCTTCCACTATGGCACACATTATTCTACGGCGGCCTTTGTTTTAAATTGGATGATACGCGTGGTAAGTCCGTCATTACTTTGTGAAACTAATATGCTTGATATTCAACTTCGTTTACGGTTGTAAAAAAAGCACAGATATAGCATTACTTTGTTATACGATTACTATCTAAATACAAAACAAAAAAAAATTGATTGATTGAATTGCATTTATTCGCATGACAAATGCATTCATTAAATAAAAATGTTCATTAGCCACGTCGTTCTCTTTATCGAGATTAAATTGAAGTTTAACGTAGGATACGGGACCGGATCTTTATCCATGTAATAGGCATATAATTAGCTTCCAATCGCTGATTTTTTTGTCTTTCCACTTACGGAACGTGTTCAGTCTGCACCATAAATTTAAGCGACACTTTTAGTATTGCGTGCACGCTAATTTGAGGGCGTCGAAACGCCCTCATGCCAATGACGCCCGCCTTCTCGTTAAATATACACATTTGTTTTCTGCTGCATTTCCTCATTCGCTTGAATTTCAGGGCCTAACTGGAAAATATCTTCATCTCTTTTTTTTGTCTCTGCCCTTTTTAGACTGAGTTAATATCTATAGTTTGTATAGAAATTTAGATTTCGCTGTAAATTTCCGAATGTTATTTTATTATTGATTGTATGTGTTGATCGAATTATATCTGTCGCCAGATTATTAATTATCGCAATAATTCCTATGATATCACCATTGAATTTATGTAATTAATCCTTAACGAATCCTTAACGAATTCTTGACAAATTTAAACACGTTTAAGGTACTATTATTGCGTACATTAAAATTTAGAATAAGACGTGGCGCATTCAATTGTTTATTTGTAAGGCATTTGTACGATAAAATATTGTATCATGAACAATTTATTGATCTATAATCCTTGTGCTACTTCGACGCTTTGTTCACCGAAGATCCGTTTATAGTATTATTCCGGAGTCTTGCCATAAAGGAATAGTTTTAAGTTTCGTATATAGCAAGGATCGCACTCCTAGTAAAATGCAAAAATCGGGTTTATCCTCGTATGTACATTTGCATTTGTGCCATAGTACGAAAATGCATCGATTATGTGTGTGGCCTTTCGCTTTGCGTTCATTCGCCTGTCAACGGAACGGATGACTGACCGAGAAACGAGAAGGGCTTCGCAAGAAACCGCGCACACAAAGGACCGCCTATAAAGTGTCTCTAAGTGGCGGTTTAGAGTCGTGCCGCATTTTCTCCGCCCCAACTCACACACTCGTTTCTACGTCTTGTCCTTATTGATATTCTACGGGATTTATGTGTTCCCGTTGTAAAAGCGCTCGACTATATTGTTAGATAATATAAAGGAGTAATGGTAACCCAATCCCTTGAATTAAACATTTTATTTTAATTTCCACTTAGGTCAAAATGTGAATCAATCCATTTCTATTAATTTTAAAATTAACCGTTCATGTTAATGTATGCACTTAGTTAATAATGAATTAAATTTGAGTCAAATTTATACTTGGGTCAAATTTTAATAGTTTCTTGAGTTAAATTGTTTGACTCAAGAAACTATTAAATTGTTTGAGTCATACAAATTTATTTGTTGTTTCAATTAAATTAATATCATATTAAACAAGAGCAGTAACAATCTATGCAAATGATTAAAAATAACTCAAACTTAGTATAATTTATATTATAGATTTAACGGTATAATTGCTATAAAATGATTCTATAGATATAAACGATTTTTACAGGAACCAATGACTACTATGTTCTTGGCTTTGCAAGGCGGCAAATTTGATCACCCTAACAGACTATTTTCATCTATCGCGCTCTCGTGGAAGAATTGCCAACGTGATACATCCGACGTTAAGGTTCGTTGCATTTAATTAAGATACTCGTAAAATTTACATTTTTGCCACGCTTTGGTGAATATCCGTTGTTATCATCGCTGCATAAAATTTCAATTGTGTCTTACTTGATATACTGAAGATCGGCAGAGCTATAAATTCGCTTTTTCATTAACAGGAACTGATTCCGGAATTCTTTTTCCTACCGGAAATGTTAGTAAATAGCAATCGCTACCGTTTGGGCAGGCAAGAAGATGGTAGCTCGGTCGGCGATGTTGAATTACCACCCTGGGCTTCGTCTCCCGAAGAGTTTATACGTATAAATCGAATGGTACAGAATTAACTTTTTCAAAATCAACGTGGAGAGAAAAAATTTCCTATGAAAACTAATAATCTTACATTATAACGGCAAATTCTATTTGCAAATATAGGAATCGCAAATTATTGGCACGTGTAATAAATATTTATTCTTTTTTGTATTCGCTAAAAATTATTTGCAACAAATGCAAAATATTTGTCAAATATACAAATTTGTTTGCTATAAATATCAAACAAATGTGACAATTAAATTTTATAATTCTTTCCGCGTTTATAGCAAATCTTTTCTCTCCTTATGTAAATAACTTAATATAAATTTTAAATTTAAAAAACACTAATGTGTCTTTATGAAAAAATATCGCAAGTAATATACATATATATCTCATTGATAAAAAAATGACTCAAGTAAAAAAATTAGCATTTATGAGATAATGAAAGGAAATTTATTCTAAAGACTAATATATTGTTGTGGAAAAATAACACATTTGTCAAGACATTGCTTGTATGGAAAAGTGTTACAACTCTGATAAGGGATGAAAATTACACAGCTTTACATCATAAAAGTTATAGTGTCCAAATGAAAACTCATAAGTTAGTTTTAAAGAATATATTATAATTGAAAGTAACATGGAAAACAGTGAAGTTATGCATATTTACCATCCCCCCTTTAATTAAAATATTATTCGAAAATTTAAAAAGAATTTAAAAAATGCTCTACAGAAAAGTTGCTAACTTTAAGTTGTATCATTTTTCTATCAATGCAACGACATATCTTACAGTTGATATATTATTTAATAAATTGCTATTTTCTTCAGGCACTCGAGTCCGAATTTGTGTCATGTCAATTACATCAATGGATCGATCTGATATTCGGTTATAAACAGAAAGGTAAGATAACTTTAAAACATTCGTGGAGAAGGCAATTTTGCTAAAGTGTCTAAAAATTTAGATACAGATTTAAAAATGATTTTATTAACAGAAATTTATTAATAGTTTTAATATATTAACATCTTTATAATATATATGATGCTTGATAGTAGCATCAAATTATTAAATTGCTTGTCAATTTAATTCGCGATTACTAGAATAGTTTTAATTGCGTTTAGTCCGGAAAAATAATTCGGCGCGCAGTTTGAAAAAGACTACAATATGGTATATATGCAAGTACATATATAGTATATATTAGTAATTCAAGATTGAATTATTTAAAGCAACGAAGATCCAGCTTCGACCGTAATAAGTATTTTAAATTTCTAGTATTGATTGTGTTTCTCACATATACGGTCTAAAATAAAGATATTGTTTAAAAATGATTTTATTGGAGCATTAGAATAATTACATAAGATCCTCAAACTAGTTGCTAGAATGTCAAAACTTTTTGCAGCATTGTTCATATGTTAAGTTTTCTACATAATTATTTTGATGATTCAACAAAGTTATTTTCAGAACTGTATCTAGTTAGATTTTTAGATACTTTAAGAAAATCGTTTTGTCCGTGTATATTTATAGAAGTTTGTCAATTGCGGATATTAAAAAAATAAAAGTATATATTTAAATCTATTGTGTTCGGTGAAAAAAAACATTTTTTTAAATTTTTAATCTCTGTGATTATCTAAAATGATAAAGTCTCATTAAGATATGTTTACACCGATTACTTAATTGTCGATGACGTTAGATTCGGACGATAACCCATGAATTGAATTAATAAATGTTCACACAATGGCAGGCGCCGCTCGCAAATGCCCAAGGTTACGCCTTGGGTGTTGGGACAGAGGCGCAGTCGAGTCAAATTAGATTTCCACCAATGTTAATTGCCGATGGCGCCTCTATATCCGGCGCTTCCCCGAAGATGCTGCCTCGACATCGGACGCGGCAGCGAGGGAAGACTGGCGTACGAGAGCGCGCGTATGGAAGGAATTAGTTTTTAGTTAGCTTCCTCTCTCTCTCTCTCGGTCCCTGTCCCAACCAATTAGGCACGTGTGCCGAGCGCGACAATGTGTCCCACCCGTAATATGCAACACGTTTACGGTAGCGCAGCAGCCGGTAGCACGAAAGTAGAGCCAGCCGGAAATACCGAGCACAAGCAATCGTCGAGAACGCTCTCAGAGTCATTCTCGAAGAATGCATTATGTCGCACAGCGTGGCAACAACGCACGAAAACATCATAAAATTGTAGCAAACAATAACGCGTTAAAGATCTTTGTGTAACTTCGGTTACTTTGTTTCTCGCAGGCCCGGAAGCCGTACGTGCAACCAACGTTTTCTACTATTTAACGTACGAGGGTACCGTAGAATTGGACACAATCACAGATCCTATGATAAGGGAAGCTATAGAAAACCAAATTAGGAATTTCGGACAGACGCCGTCGCAGCTTTTGATGGAACCGCATCCTCCGAGAAGCTCCGCAATGCATTTGGTGAGATTATCTCAACACATGGAAAAATAGTTTTATATGTATGCAGTTTTAAAAAAGATTGAGAATATTTAAGAACATTTGTTTAATAATATAAAAAAGGACTATAAGAGTCAATGTAGTTCTTGATACAAAAAAATAATTATAATGTTACCCATAATTTAAAATATGTAATTATCCGCAGAATACGAACATTACATCAATGTTATAATTTTCCACTCAATGTAACTGTCATGCACACCTGTTATATATTATATTTATATTGTTGAGTGGGAAATTATAATATGATGTAATTATTACTGTTAACTTGTATCCTGCGGGTATATCTTTCAAAGGCGAAAATATTTTAGCTTCACTTAATTTAAGCCATTCCTACTAGCATCTTATTGGTGATATATTGATTAAACATATATATTGAACCAGTATTAGAACAATATTATCCTGAACAATACGTATTGTCTAGATCTTTTTACGATGTCTTTTAGATATTTTTTAGACATGTGTGTCTCAAAAGATGTCTTTAAGATGACTTTATGACTTATTTATTTTAAACATTTTTTGTCTGGGATGTTACTAGAGATAATTGTGCTATTAGAGATCCTCAAAGTAAAATAAAATAACAGAAATTGCAATATTTTTTTAGTCGCCAATGATGTTCTCGAGTATTCCGGACGACGTATGCATGACCATCAAGTTTCCGTCTAACTCGCCGATCTGTCACATCTCGGCTAACACTTACCCTCAACTGCCACTGCCATCGGTTGTGACGGTAACCACCGGACAGCAATTTGCTGTTAATCGGTGGAATACCAATTATGCAGGTAAAGTAATTTTCTACACGCACTCCGGCGCTTGAATTTATTCTCATTGCCTCGTTGTTATCGTAATTTTAATCTTTTGTAGCATCCGTGCAATCTCCGAGTTATGCAGATACACCTCAGGCGCAGGCTGCCAATCAGCCATTATCCATGGATCCTGTTCTCTGTAAGTATGCGTACATATACAGATGAAGTAACATTTTCAAGATGTCTTCGGGATGTGCATACTAATTAACGATGCCGTGCTGTATATTTTTAGCTCAAGCGGCAAACAGCTCAAATCCAACGTTACAACGTCGACATCTAGGCGACAATTTTAGTCAGAAGCTTAAGATTCGCAGCAATTGCTTTGTTACCACTGTGGACAGTCGATTTTTAGTGGCCTGCGGATTTTGGGACAATAGCTTCCGCGTTTTCTCCACCGAGACGGGTAAATTTTAATATTTCTTAATTAATCGCGCTATAATACGATGATACACATGGAAAATTTATGTTAAATTTAACATTTTGCATATTCTAAAAGGTCCAAAATTTAAAATTTTTGTATTAATTTAACACAAGATTAATATGTTAAAAGATAAGGCAAATATTATGTAAAAAAATTAATAAAAAATATATAACATTAATAAAATTCGTAAACAAATTGTAGAAGCATATTTCTTCCATAAAATTAATATTTATACTATGTTAAATTAATACATTGTATATTTATTTATCTTAGAATTTACGTTTTAAAATATATTATTTTTATGTTAATTATTTGTTATTTATAAATTGTGTTACTTTTACACTAAAAAATGTTTATTAATTTAACATAAAATATTCAAATAATAATCATATTATGTTAAATTAACATTTCGATTAAAAATTCAACACAAAAATTTTGACAAGGACGATTTTTAACACAAATATTAAACATTTTTTACTGTAAATAAGCAATCATTAGTTTATATGCTTCGTGGTGAAACTTTATAAACGGAAGAAATTATCATTTGCAGCAAAAATCGTCCAGATAGTGTTCGGTCATTACGGAGTCGTTACTTGCTTGTCGCGCAGCGAGTGCAATATTACTTCCGATTGCTACATTGCATCCGGAAGTGCTGATTGCACCGTCCTCCTTTGGCATTGGAACGCAAGAACACAAACTATCGTTGGTGAGGGTGAAGCACCTGCGCCACGTGCCACCCTTACAGGTCACGAACAGCCTGTGACGGCCGTCGTCATATCCGCCGAATTGGGTTTGGTTGTCTCGGGATCGCATTGTACGTATTAAGTTGAAAAAAGAATGAATCTTAGGAGAAAGTATAAAAAAATACTTTGTCCTACACTATTGTATAATAATTATATTGTCTAAACACATAATGCCTGATTTCGAAATAATTTGGTTGATTTTTAATGATTAATTGTAAATAATTTTTGATGTTACAGACGGCCCGGTACTCGTCCACACCACTTTTGGTGACCTTCTGAGGTCGCTCGAGGCGCCGAATGGATTTTCGTCCCCTGAAAACATCGCTATGTCACGCGAGGGCGTCATCGTGGTAAACTATGAACGTGGGCACATAGCGGCTTTCACTATAAATGGAAAACGTCTTCGTCACGAATCTCATAATGATAATTTACAGGTAAACTTCTGTAATTAATTTCAATAATTAATTTTTTGATAATTTATATTTCCAGGCATATTTATCTAAGAGTTTTTATAGCTGGAACTTAAGGGCATTATAACCCGGGAAAAAATGTTACATATACATATTACATATATAGACATATTTTATGTATAATTATACATAATTTTATATATAATTATATACAATTATATATGAAACATTTCTTCCCGAAAATTTAAAAAATAAGGAAATTATGTAATTAATTTAAACAATTGTGTCTATGGTACAATTTTGTAAATTATTGTTGAAACAATAGGATAGCGACTGTCATTAACAATACACGTACTTAGTGTCGCCTCTTTTTTAACAAGATATATGTAATCAATGATATGATAAATCTTTAAGTAGACGATTTAAAGATATGCCAGTTGATAAGTAGAGTGCACAGAATTTCTAAAAAATTTTTATTTTATATTTACATTGTTTATTAATATATTATATTATAGTTACATTAGGAAAAAATCTTGTTGCATTAATTGAAATTTTAATAGATTCAATTATCAAAGTTTTAATCAAACTTACAGTTAAATCTATCAAATATTCTAATCGAAATAGCTAAAAAATCAATTACAATATTTAATTATAAAATTCTGATTGATATGATTAGAATGTATTTTGTGTATATTTCTTGTATAACCAGAACATTTTTCTGTAAATTTATTTTCTGTAAATATAATTATACCCTTATGAGATAGAAGAATAAAAATAATAAACTTTAAGACATTTAGGCATCTAAATATCAACATTTTTATTTTCCATTTCTAATACAAGATTTTTAAGAAAACAGTGGAACTATTGTTTGTGGCTACTTATTAAAAGTTAACATGATATTTGTCAATGACAAGATACTATTAATAGTATTTTATCAGTGTATTTATAAATCTGAGATATATAAAAAGAGTTGTATTTGTTAGGATGGAAAGGAAGAAGGGGATTAGATTAGGGCTTTTGAGGATCATAATTAGCCTCTAGGCTCAAATTTTATAAACGCGATAAATTCTGTTTATTATATATCGTATGTTAATACCGTTAATTTATTTCCAGTGCTTATTACTGAGCAGAGACGGCGAGTACTTGATGACTGGAGGTGACAAGGGTATCGTTGAAGTTTGGCGAACTTTTAACCTTGCTCTACTTTATGCATTTCCCGCATGCGAAAGCAGCGTGCGATCCCTTGCACTAGCTCATGATCAAAAGTAAGTGAAATCTACATAAAAAATATCTTTTTCTTAGTCTTTAACGATGAGATAATGTTTGTACATAATTTCAGGAATCTACTTTAAAATTACATTCTTTTAACGAATCATAAATAGATTCTGTTTTTTACAGGTTTCTTCTAGCTGGTCTGGCAAACGGGTCCATTGTGATATTCCACATCGACTTTAACAGATGGCATCACGAGTTCCAGCAGCGTTACTGAAATTACGACTTCCTCTTCGCTTAAGAAGGCACGGCGCATCCTATAAAACAAACTCTTGCGCTTAACTTTCCAAATAGTACGACAACTTCGAATTTACATGTATTTTCTCGGACAAACGACACTTCGTTTGTTCAATTTTCCGTGGATCACTCACGAGTGTACCGAATATACGGGGGAACCATAGTATTTGCGCGACATTTGTACGGGCCAGCTTCTCGTCAGATTATCTTTAGATTCGCCGCAATTTATGGTATATAAAGTATATTCAATCAGTCGTTTTCGAATTAGGTGCAACGAGCGGCAATGAAATAAATGTGGTGCACTGTGAATTTTAACGTTCAGCAATAAACTCGCTTACATGGCTGCGTGCAGTGCTTCCGTGAGAGAGGAGGTCGAGCGGAGCGTGATACAGAGGGCGAGGTGCAATCAGAGTTCCGGCCGTTTATCCCGCGTAATTGCCGAGTGGACGTCAAACCATGTCGCATGCTTGTAAAAGCGCGAAAATTATATTACGTGCCGCTCGAAAACGCTAGTCAATTAACGAAGACTCGGATCTATCTATGTTCGCGAGTGTTCGCGCGATTTCTTCTCACGCGGCGCGGAGAAAAAGGTATACTATAACGGGAAAAAACAATGAGCGCCGAAGAAAGAAACCGCGTCGACGAGACGGCGGAGCTGAACATACGTTATTTTTATGCCTGGAACTGCACGTGGATTTGGCCCACGATACTCTAGCGTTAAATGTCCAATTGTAAATACGGAATATGTAATTCTTCACGTTATACATATATACATACACACGTGCATACACGCGCGCTTTATTCCCTATATTAGAGGGGCCAAGGAAGTGAAAGGCGTGCATTATCGCGAGAGGTTTGCATTCTATTCTTCTCAGACGTATTAATGTCGCTCACGTCGAACCTTTTGGCTAAGCACCTTGTACGTTCAGTTCGGACTACACGCACGCGAACGCACTGCGTAAATCACTGATACCGCGGTAGCACCGGTAAATGCTGCGCGGTAGACACATCGCTAATCATTCTCCCGGCCGCGGTATCAATTTCCTACCCCTCATCCCCCGCCGCCGCCGCCGCCGCAACACTTTCTACACCCTGATGTTCGCGTCCTTCGAAAGAGATCCTAATTTTTATCAAAGCCGTCCAGCTTAACTTTTTGCGAGGATATTTCTTAGTATTTTCGCACGCGACGTATATTAATCAGCAAAGCAAGTTATTTAGGCTAAAGTAACATCCCGAATTCATCCTTAACATTCCGCGAGTTGTCAAGGATCGCGTTTATGTATGAATGCGTCGTTGATGATCCCTAGGATGATTCGAGTGAATAGGATATATGAGAGATGAAAGAAAGAGAAAGAGAGAAAGAGAGTGAGAAAGCGTGAAATGTGAAAGTGAGAGAATGAAGAAAAAAGCAGACGTACACCTTAACAGCCAACAACGATGGGGAAGAAGATGCTTGATCACATATAGGCGGTAGAATTACTAGCTTGATTTCCGTACGCCATCGTAGAACATATGATCGATAGTCTTGTAGTATTACTACAGAGTACTATTGTCATTTTGAGCCTTGTGCATTTCACGAGCTAGTCTTAGGACACAGGACGCTGCATAAGTATAGCCTTCAGTTGTTTGTACGTATTCCGGATATAGCATATTGTCGTCAACTTGATTTTAATCATGTGTAACGAATAATTACTTAATGTATCTAAGAAGACAGAGGGATGGGGAAACCGTTTTGTTGTCGTTGCTTCGTAGCCGTATGACAATGATAGGTGTATTTTCGTGGTCGCCAGTTGCCGCCAAGATAGTTGTTGCAAAATCTTTGTATATGAAAGAATGAAGATGTAAAGACGCAGAGATGAGAGAATACGGAAAGAAAGCAGGAAAATATAAATATAAGTCATTCGAGGTGAATCACAAATTTTAGTTGATCGTCGCGATGATTTATGAGGACGCTGTGATTTTATAATGCATTATATGTGATTACAATTTGCTTTTGCATTTATCATTTGCTTTACTTAAAACAAAATACACGATGTTTTCAATTTTAGCAAATGACGTCATCAATTAACTAAAAAGTGATCCGGAAGAAACTCCGGAATATTAACGCAAGAGTAGTTATAAAAGTCTTTTTAAAACGCACATATAATTCTTAATAATTTTACTAAATTTCGACATTTTGAACAATTTTACTGATTAACATTGTTTGATCCTTGGTACAATGGCAAGGATAGATTTCCCCGTACCTCGATATGTGTTCTAGTCAAGAATTACCGTCGAATCGCTGTCATGAATCACCTGCGATCCTCAGCAATTAGGTATCGATACATTTAAAAAGATATGCCGTACCGTTTACGTGTAGTTGTATAAAGTAAATGCATAACGCCGTCGTTCTAGCAATCAATCATTTTGAGCTTGCGAGATCACGGTAGCTCTACGGTCGTAATATCGATTCTTGCTGTGCACCGAACGATCAGGCGGGCGACCCTCGCGAATTGATCATCGGTAATCGTACAATTTTTAAATGTATAGGAGAATGTTACGTGTGCAACGTGTTAATAATGGTGTATTGCCACTCGTTATGGGCGTGCTTCTGCATGATCGTTCGTGTCGTTTTGTTCCCGCGGAAAAATGAAGGCATGAATGGCAGAGAAAGGATGAAGAAGAGTGAGATGATACGGGCGAAACGCCGAAGGGTTGACGGTTGTGTCTGAGTGCTTTCAACAATATCGCTAATTTTCTTACGTATGGAAACGAATTTTTGTGTCACGCGTGTAAATGTTTACGTGTGTACTCGATGTATAGGCGCACTATCGACACATTATTTTCGCTACGGTGAGAGAGAAACATGGGAAAGAGAAAACGAAAAAAAGAAACGCACGACATTCCATCTGCATTTCCTGCTTTTAGCCGATTTATACATATATACATATATATAAAACTGCATTTGTTCACCTAGCTATCTAGATTGATTGGGCTGAAGAACAAAAATAATTGGCAAATCGCTTCTTGTTCATAAAAATCATCAAGTTAAAAAGGGATGTAGTTGAATTGCGAAATAATGGGGATGATTTTGACGACGCGTGGTAGCACGTGTATTCAACACACATTTTCGCAATTATTCAGTAGGCGCGAAGGCAGCGTAATGGATGAGAATGCATCGGGATGACAAGAGGTCACATAAGAGAGAAAAGTTTTTATATTTGTTTATAGATGTGTGAGAATGTGCTGCACTCTTTAAGCAAATTGTTAGTGAATTCCCTCCATATTGCTAATATACATAAAGGAAGTTAACTCAGATCGATTTCTGTCCGTACTTGAACATTCAGTACATAAAAAAAATATTGCTACTATTTTAAATAACGCTAAGTACAACGCTACAAGAGTTTGCCTATATTATTATTACGATTACGATTTATTGTCGTCATTATTATTAATATTATTATTATTATACGATTGTGGCTACATTAACATACTTAATATTGACGGCTACCTATATAGGAGCATAGATTTGTATATTCGTCGGATAAGGCCCTTAATGTTTGCGTGTTAAGTGATAATTTTAATTATCGACATTACGATTATGAGGAGAAGAACATAATAAGAACTGTGTAAAGTTTTATCCGGTTCATCCGCTCCGCGAGCTGCCCGTAGAGAAGTACTTACATCTATAGATTAATTGACGCGTCTGTTTATAAGAGTAATCACGGGCGGGAACAGAAAAGGAACAACGCTGCAAAACACGCGGCTATAACACTCAAGCGCTTACTTATTAGGCTCACATTTATCTACTTAAAGACCTGGTTTAAGTCATAACTTAAAGTTATACTTAAGAGCGACGCGGGATAGAGTCAACGTAAAACTTGTAGCGGGAAAGCTCAATGGAATGTGAATCGACGTCTCGAGTCTAACGAAAGAGCTTCGTAACTAATCGAAAGCTTTCGTCGACGTGTATGATCGGTTTTTTTTTACATCTACATACGAAAGTCAATATACACGTAGCCGTAAAGTTGGAGCAGTCTCGATCGCGCAGATTCAAGGGAGCTCGTCGAGCAACGTTTGCACCAATGTTTTATAAGCACTGACTCATTTTTTTTCTACCTCGATCTGACGCGATCCGATCTTCGTGCGCGGATCATAGTCGAGCTCTTCCAATTTACGGATCATTATTAACCGCGCGATTACATCTCTTCAGGATCGAGCCTCCCACCGACTGCGGGTGTCTTCGGTGAACATCTTCGTCACTTCATGAATTGAAGCAATGAAGACATGCGCGCGCAAACACATGAGAGAAAGAGAGTGAGTACGACCAAACGATTGTGTTCCGCGAACAAAATGTAGTTAGTGGCCTAATTGTTTTGCCGGCGGTGTTAAAGCGCGTCCGTGAACGGTTCGACGCTCGATTAGTGGATGTAGGATGACCGGGTGCATCATCGAAAGAGTCTCTCGACACTTGTCTTGTATTGATTTCCGACGAAGCCAAACCGTAATCACGGGCATCTCGTCGTTGACAGGAGATAAGCGGTACAGATTAATTCCCGCCACTTTTAAGAAGTACTACTAGGTAGAAAGGTACTTAAGTCGTTGCTACATACCAGTATATATAAGCTCTATCGCTTATTTTATACTTAGAAGTATTGTAATGTTCGATTAGAAGGTAACATAATGGGAAAGTTGTATCTTAGCATAAGGTAGAATAATCTGTAAAGATAAGTAGTCAAATAAATGAAAAGTACATTTGATGTTGCAGACGATCTTTTTTCTTTATAGCTTGGACTTAGACTAACAATAAGATTTGACATACTTTAAACGATACACTATATAAGAAAACATGAAAACGGATTTAAAATTATAATCCTCTGCCGGCAACATGGGATCTTTTATAAGACATCATTTTAATTGTGAATTCTAATAGATAAATTTAAATCTGTAAAAAATAAGTAAAACATAATCCAACTTCTGTGATGGTAAAAACTCATTGGTAGCTTTAATAAATATATCAGAATTTTTTCACATTTTTATAATCCGGAACAATAAAAAAATCTGCCTTGTTTTTCGAAGACTGCTGGCTGACGGAAGAGATAAAATTTCATATTGTCAGCAGAGGGTTAAATGTAATTCTTGTGTTGTATTGTGTGGTATAAACATCAACATGGTAAGAATAATGATATAAACACCGCATATATGTGTTAAATCCACATATATATTTTTCAGAGTGTAGAAAAGATATACTTTTGCAATTGTGCAGGTGAAATTAAAACGTAACAGTCTTTCTTGTTACCGATTTATTTATTCACGATCATAACAGGGAGCACTGAGTGTACTCAAATATACAATATATAGATATGTATGTACTCGTTAGAAAAGTATACACATCGTCCATATCGATATTATTGTTATTTGTCTATAAATTAATTATGTACGATCGCTTTCATAATTAGAGTAGAGTATTAAACAAAGTACTCATCCTTTTTGACAGTTACAATACATACTAACACAATTTTTAATGTATATTCATTTGCATAATATATAATTTATCTTGTTTATATATTCATAAATATACACACACAAGATTTATATATTCATATTTTATAATCCAGTACGCAGTCCATTTACATCTCAAAAAGCCGATGTTTTATCATTCATGAATTAATGATTCAGTATTTGAGGTAGAAAAAAGGAACGTTTAAATTTTTTACTGATACACATGTAATAAAAAAACTGAAAGCTTACTTTAGCATTTTCGAGCGCATTCTGATTTAAATAATTTTATAACAACGCTAATGGAGAGATCACATTTTGCGTCGCGTTCTGGTGTAAATACAGGTTCTCAGGTAAATTCGTTTAAATACTACTCTCAGTATGGAGCGACTGTTCCACTTAATACATGAAGTTATTTGAAAAAGCTCAGTCCTGTGGTAGAATGTCCCACTTGTACGAAAAATCAAGTTTTTTTTTCTATGGGCATCGCTGGAACAACGAAATAGATGGAAAACTCTCGAGGATTTAGAAAGACGTTTTTTACGATTTACGAAAAAAAGGTATACAGTCGAAATATATTGACTTGAAATAGAGGGATACTCTAAGATTATTACAGCATGCTGACTCTGAAGTTTCTATATCAAGCATGTGATTAGAACATACTATTGTTAATCACACTACTTTTGTTACATAGTTACTTTGTTGGCACATTTTCTGCTAGTCAATATGTCACTGTATTATATCACCTCAGTTTTGATATTACATTCGATTATCTATGGTTTGCGTAATATAACTCTATACTATGTGTAGCTTACGTATATTTTTGTGGCGTAATTACCATTTCTTCACACGATTGACAAGGGCTTAAGAAATTTGAAATCACAGGAATAATTTGAATTTTAACAAAAATGAGAAGACGTAAATGCAATTAAAAGTACATTTTGGCATTTTTATTTCACTTATAAAATATTTGAGAATACCCAATTTATCATCTATTATCCAGAAACGCCCATATTTCTTTGGTACTTAAGTTCTTTCCATGCATTCTATGTAAACGTTACCAGATATATATTCTTAGAAATATGTCAATAAAGCAAACTTTACACAGACTTGTTAAAGACATTCGCAAGTTTGGCCAAACGCAACTCATCAAAAAATCAGACAGTTTTTTCTTGTTGAAAATTTACACTAAAAATCTCATATTTTCACAATATTACAATCATATTCTTAAATGCATGGCATGCACATAAATACATCCGTAATTTATTAAATAATAACAGGACTGCTTGCCCTTCTTTTTTATTATTATATAATTAACTTACACGATGTGTATCATTATTTATTATCAAGTTCACAATTGAGTAGACGCGTTAGTTGCAAACGTACATACGTGTACGAAGCAGCTATTGATATACGCGGTCGCTGGACCACGTGTACTTGTACGTATATGTGTGTCAGTATGCGTATGTGTTTTCAGATACATTATCACAAATAATGCTCGTTTGTATCGAGCCTTCTTTATGTTTAAACATATATCACGTTAATAGAACATTTGCGCAGAAGTGATAGCGAGCGTGAAATAATAAACGACGTATAGATTCAACTCTATTTGTACTACCTTAAACATCTATTGTATTCAATGATATATACTCTGCCATTAATATAATCCGTCTCTAAAGCTATCTGCATTCGTCCATTTCACTTTTATCGAGGATAAGGCCTTAAACTCCTCACAATCCTCACGTTTATTTTCGTCTTCTATAAAAACTTACTTTAGCTGATCTCACGCGTTAATCTAGAACATTTAAGCTACCGTCATGCTCAACATCACGTGTGATAAGAGAGGATACTACGGGGATATTGTAAATACAACAATAACCTGCGTTTAAAACGATGCGGGACCAGCCCGCACTATCGCGAGCAGCAGCTCGAAAGATAAAGCAACGCAAATTTATCTCGTTTCCGTCGCGATTGCCATCGAATCGCCGGAATTGAGCAACATATGTTTCGCGAGTAATTGATTTTTTTCGTTACGCCGAATCGTTTATTATTTCATGCCTGCTGCACGAGGTAAGATTGCAAAGCACAGAGTTCGCCTTCCGGCCTTCCTTTGAGACAGAAGTTGTACTTAAGTCAGTCAAGCGATGTGCATTAAATGACGACAGAAGGAGACGATGTCCAAGCCGACGTCCGACAATATTTGCGAGCTCTTGCAGTGTTTACTTTCTGCCTTTTGTCTTCATCTGCAATGCGAGTTTTGTCAGAAGCATCAACAAAGCTATTAAAATTTTTAGCTTATCATACAAGAATTTAGATTTCTAATGAACTACTATTGAATTATCTCTTTAGAGGGTGAGAGTCTATTTAAAAAATTTTACAGTTTTTTCTTGAGTATTATTATTGAGAATTTGTTATAATTCATTATTTGATTGGGCTCTTTGCCTCAAAATGACACTGTTTCAACGCCACTATAGTGGCTTTCCCATCTTGTAAAGTCAATCACAATCCGCGCAGGAAATAAACCCACCTGTTAACCCTGTTTAAGCAGCTCAGGCTTACTGGAAGCGATTCCGAATCCACGGCTGGAATATAGCCAGCTACAGTTTCCATTAACGGATACCATTGTGCTACCGGTTTTCTTGGATTATCTAGCATTTCTAACCAGTGATCACGGCCTATTCCAATAAAGCTCGATCCAATCGCGGTACAGCCCATCAACTCATTCGATCCGATTCTAGTGCGCATAAAATATTTAATTTTCCATTCTTACTTTAATAAAACAATTTTTCAAAATGTGTCGAAAATTTGTTTTTACCTATCGTAATCAATTACTTTCACTATAAGACTGACATCCTCGACGTTGTCTGAGGGAACGTCAAAAACGAGTGCCTCATTGTAGATGGGGTAAAGAGTATTCTTTTTTACCGTTGTCTTTTTCTTCTTTATTCTTTTGCCTTGGCATAGCAGATAGACTTTCACATAAGGATCTAATGAGGAAATGAAACATACTCAGTTGATTATAGCTAATAATATAATAATATAATTAAGGTAATAATAATACATATAATTATGATAATACAATAATAATAGTAATAATTAATATTATATTCTTAGAAGATATTTCCATTCACTCTCGGTCTGCAATCTATCTTTTTTGCGAATAAGCGAAATTTCGCTTTTAATTTTTCCCGAAATAAAGGAGAATTCAGTTCACATTCTAAAAATATTCTGTTAAAAAATATTTTGTAATGTAATAGAGATGTTAAAAAATGACTCTAAATTTTTCTACATTTTTTTAAAAGCCTAAAACAAAAAAACTTGGCTCGATAGAATAAAAATATAATTGCAGACGGAGAGTTAATAATACACAATAATAACAAAAATATCGGATCCATTCTATACAAACCTGATTTGCCCGTTATATCCATTCCCTTTAAGTTTCTGGCTTTAACGACAGTTAATGTCAAACGACCGGCGGTTGGTAGATAGCACAACGACAACATCAATTCTCCCAGATCGACTTTCTCCTACGTATAATATCGAAAAGTTAAAATTACACTCGAAGTAACCGTCTAAAATAATTAACCGTCTATTTCATGCAAATTAAATTACCTGCAAAGCGCAGAGAATGTCCATCGTATATTCGATTTCTTGCTCGAGGTCAGTACAATCTAAAAGCCCTTTAAGAACTACTTGTCCAATGAGATCGTGACGTGAAAATCGATCGAAGTCGTACACCGAGAATTGTAAGTAACGTTCCCTCAATTCTTCATAGGATACACTGATAAAATATATTAAGTATCAAACGCCGCGTTTTAATTTTTCTTACGTAATTATAAAATTTAAGATATATATGTATATATATATATATATATAGAGAGAGAGAGAGAGAGAGAGAGAAATATACATAACTGAATGCTAAGAAAAAGTGTTCCAAGATAAATCACAGTAAAGTACTACATCATAAATTTCTTTACCTAAAAATAAACGTTTCATTGAATATTGGGTTCAAATTCTTTCGATGTACTTTTGTCTGAAACTTCTTCTTCCTATCCGGCAACAAGTATACCTTCACATACGGATCACTGCTACCAGTTACATCTTTTATTGGCAATTCGCGAGCTTCTAGAACCTAATATTAAAGAACCAGATGTCATTGAACTTGAGATAAGATTTCATGGCACAAAGTAACAATAAAAATAATATTGTTTTTTTAAAGAGAGAGATTGAATAATATTAGTAACATTAAATGTTATTGTTTACATATGTAATATTAAACATTGCTTTGTACGTATTTATATTAGCAGACAATAGTAAAAAAGAATAGTCATAGTTGAACTATTGTATAATCATATTAGATAAATGGTATGAAACCTTTTTTTTTTTTACAAAAACCTTTCTCTTTCACAAATAATAGTTTTGAAATATATTGATACATTTTTATAATAATTTTCGTATAGTGCAATACGACAAATGGACAAAAGTCGGTAGTGGCATCATATTTTAATTCTATTATCTATGAAGCGTTGCCATGGTTGAAATGGTTTACTATGTATAATTGATCTTAATGCACTTGACTTCACCACATACAGTAATAGCTTGTAGCTGGCATTACCTAATCTATACGTTATCATGACTAATTTTAGCACAGTAGAGAATATATCCATCATAAATGTAATATTGTGATATTACATTATCGCTATTCAATATCCCACATGCTGAATATTACCCAGGTAGATATTCAGCTTACACAAACAAGATTTAAATATGAACTCATTAATTTACACGCGGAGCACGTTATTTTTCGGTCTGGGAAAATTTTTTGTTTCTTTATACAATTATGAAAATGGATTGAATCCGAGCTGACACTAGTTTAATATTCGGAAAAAGAAACATTTATATTTAAGGTTACAAATTTTATTCCTAAGACGTTTATAATAATTATACCTGAAATTAACTACTTCAAATTGATATTAAAAAATGCACCTTAGTGAAATTCGAACCTGCGACCGCCGAATTATGAATCTTCTACGTTACCCGCTACATATCTTCAATTAGTAAATTTGTTATTCATTCTTTACTTCAATTACCATCAGTTAAATCAATGCACGAAATTATATAGATATAATAAAAAGATCATCATTTAACAGATATAATAAAACATAAACAATTTACATTACTATGAGACAACATTGGGTAAGTGTCGGATAATTTAATCTCGCTTGGGGCCAATGTCGCGCGTCGTGATCAGCGTAATATTCGAGCTGTATTCGATTTGGTTTACGAGTGTTTATATCGATCATTCATTTTACTTCTAATCAAAGAGAAACAAAAGAACATAGCTCAATTATTTTTACATTACAACTTTTTTGAACTTAGTTGGATAAAAACGAAAAATTTCCTACTTATAATTTTGAATAATTTAAGTAGCATTTATGGTCCATTTTTAAATAAAAATTTGTTTTGTTCAATTATGTTGAAAAACTGCATTTCATATTCAGAATATTGAATTGAGCAGTATTCACGTTGCACAGAAATTGCTGATATTATTTTTGAATTTAACTGAATTAAAAAAATTGTACTTCCTATTCACAATTCTGAATTGAGTAGTGTTCACAATGCACAGAAAATGCTAATATTATTTTTAGATTAAAAGGCATAGAGATGTGCTCTATGCAATTCCTATAAATGAATAAAAATGCATTCAGGATTGCGAAAAGGATTCATTTTAACATTCATGAATCCATATTTCTGAAAATCTGAATCCATTTTAATCCATTTCAATCCATCTCGTTTGCTGGGTGAATTTTTCTATCTGTTGTGCAATACATCTCCAATAAATTCATATTATTATATAATTTATGGTATTTTATCTATTTTAATACAATTAAAATTTGTGACAGAAAATATTACGTGTTACTTACTTTGACAACGAGACCTTCGATTTCTTTGTCATAGCGTAAAGCAAAATGTAACTTTCCGGCGTATTCCATTTCTGTTGTACTGGAGCTTTCCGCGCTCTCTTGTCTCACAAGTTCCTTTTTATACAACTCCGGCTACACAGGGTTAACAATTCACATCAATATTATATTTCGTAAATAAAATACAAATTTATTTATAATTTAAATTATTTATGAATAATATCAATTAACATAAAGCAGGATGCTGGAAGTAAACCAGAAAACCGGAATATACAAAACTCTATACATTACATGATAAGCTGGTGTTTTTTCAAGGGGAATCGAATAACATTGTGTGTGTGTGTGTCGCTGCTTACATTCCATCATCTATTATAATAAAGACTTATATTAAAATAACACCTAAATACCTTGATAAGACCAAGGCTGGAGTCGCTGCGATTTTCGAAACTGCAAATACTAAATTTAATGTTAGGCAGATCAAGCCGGTGCGATAATTGACGTTGGAAACTTTGATGTCTCATTGGCACAATGGGTAAAGTGGTTTGACGCAATACCTAATAAAATGTCAACGTTGAAACAGTTGCAGAATTTTACGGAACGTTTTACTAATTTGAATTCGTCAACACTTACCTTCTTATTATCCTTCTGCTCTTGAACGTATTCATGAGTAATTGGTTCCGATTGGAGGTCCGGAAGAGAATGGCTGATGCGAATTGCATTTTGCTGAATCTGATCAGTCTCCGTATCATCAACATTCTCATGTCGAGTTATGTTCAGTAACCATCGCCAAGTGGAAGAGCATTGGAAGCTCACCGCTGCCAGGAGAACAAGACCAACCAGGGCTACCCCTGCCGCTATTAGAAGCTGATAGGGAAAGTTTTCGCTCCATTCTTCTGGAAAAAGTGTTCATTATTGGGTTCGTAAGATGAGGTACAGATATAAATATACACATATATAGATATATTGAAGAAGTTTCTAGTGAATTAGAAGATTTTGATAATATCAATCAAAATTCTGGTTTTTTTGTTACTTAGAATTATAATAGATTCAATTAGAAAATTCTGATTTGATCATATTTTCAATCAGAATTTTAATTAACGTAATTTGATTCTTTTTCCAGTGTATAATAAGAAAACATGTGATATAATTATATAAAGCGATTGTTTGGTGTAGTTTTATCCTGTTTTGCGGAACTTATGAGAAATTTCTATTGAAAAATATTTTGCGCGATGCTAGGCTCCGTAGGCGAACCGTAACGAAAGAATTAAGGAAAAGTTTGCAGGAATTCATATCGCTATGCAACGTTACGTTTGAATTATACATAATTTAAGTAATGTATAATGAAATTCATGTTATATAAGTTACTAATTGGATTGGATATCATATACATTAAAATCGTTGTTCGTAAAATAGATGGAACATTCGAAGGGAAAGCATGATTTCCATTAGGTTTATGCAATAGAATGAAGAAGATGCAAACGAGAAAGGCTCTTTAAATAAATTTATACGCGCGCGCGCGCATGTGTACATGTGTTTGTAGGGAATATATATCATCGTGTGCATCCCACAAAGAGAATGCTATCCTTGGCTAGAGGCAAATGAAGAGACGTACGCCAACGCTTCAAGCTTTCCGTTCTCGTTTATCGAGAACAATGCGTGTCATGCACCAATGACAGAAATATCTATGTTTTTGCTTCAACGGCACAAGTTATCAACTGCATATAAACATAATATATATGATACATTTTCTTCCGGCATTTCATACTCAATTCTGAGATCAAAAGAATTTAAAGAATTAACAAGTTCACTATAAAAATATTTCTTCACGTACACACAACCGGTATACTTTATTTATTCTTTTACTTTCAATTTAAATAAATTTTTGTGCAATTTTATTTTTTATTTCTTAAGTAAGAAGTGGTATCAAACACTTTTTTTTTAGCAAGAAAGAAAATTGTCTCAAAAATATTTTGATCTAAAAATATACTTCTTGTTGTGCGCATTATATCATACTTGTTCTTGTTAGCAAAAAGCGTTAGCAGAAAAAATTATTTTGTAGAAATGATTTACCGATGAGAACTGTTTGCAATGTTACTACATGTTATGTGGAATGTAATTGGAAATCGATGTGCGATTGGTTACACAGAGCTTTTGATTGACTAAATTGCGCATGTACGAGACAGAGCACATATTAGCCTTTTTCCTTTCCTTTTTGCCCTTTTTCGCGTATACATATCACGGCTGTTTAAAAAAGGCAATGGTGCGCAGTGTACCTTTTATCTCTGAAAACAATGAAACGAAACCAGCAAACAAAACCATATGCGGGTTTTTTGCTTGCTGCCTTGCGAATGAAATAGAACTACACGACGAGTAAGCGTTGTGCGTTGGTAGTTTATTGTTATGTTGTAAAGTTTTCACTTGTTATTACGATAGCAGATGTTTCACGTCGAGTTAACTTTTGCCCGCGTCGCGCTCTATTCAATCATATGCGTATAAAATCGTGCCAAGTCTCAGCGTAGCAATTTTTTCAAATAACGAAGTTCATCAGGAAAGTCATTCTTCCATAAAATATGGAATTATCATTATAAAATGCGCCCTCAAAATTTCAATGACAACGCGAACTTACAATTGGTTGCACAAAGAGGTCTTTCTCTCTTCAATTTGATTTGAATTTCACCATCCTCGTAATTCGTTCTTCAGTTTCGTAGATTTCATATTTTACCGTTCTAACAAATTGAAAAGGTATTTTTTTTATTATATGTTTTGAGCAATCAAAATTAAAATGTTCTTTTTACTTAAATCGTGATAACTCAGCAATACAAAATCTTAGAAGCATTTTTAAAAAAACGATTTTAAGGTAAACTTGAAGTTTTTACGTCAGAAAGTCGAAACTTTTTTTTAACTACGCTCACGAAATAAGAAGAAAATTTTCCATGTTGTCTCGTAGTTTCCTATATGTTAACCAAACTCACGGAAACTCAAAAAATATAATAATCTTTTGAATATAAAGATTTTAAACTTTAAAATTCTTATTAAAGTAGGAAAAACTTTAAATTTTACATGCTCTAAATTACTGCTAGAATTTTAATTAATAATAAAATTTAATTACAAATTTTTACACTCACCCAATATACAAACCCCCTCATATAAAAAAATTAAAACGGGTAATGAAGCTAAATTGGCAATTTTAGTATTAATGGCGTTTGTTAGTCAAATTGAAAATCATCATAAGTTAGTACATATCCGGTTTGTATTTCTCATACTACATGTACGTATTTACATTGCAAGTAAAAGTTTATACCCGGATGATGAATTCGTAAAGTTTTTAACATAGAGTACGATTTACGAGATACTTTTTTTCGTTGGCGTCATGTCGAGTCGCGGCAATGTATGCAGCAGAGTGATTGATGAGCTTTAGTGAATTACGGGTCGCTGCAATCACAAGACTTCTAACGTTTGTCGCCGATAATAGCTAAGTTTCCTTTTCTCGCCATTTCTCCAGAAATTTTTCTTGTTAATAACTTTCTTCGAATAACATGCACTTACATGATAAATTACTAGTAGTATATTTGTGATTCATCTCGATTGTTAAATAAAAGGAGAAAATTGGATTGAAACTTATAGCATGAATATTAATGTCTTAAGAGTTTATTTAAAATAAATTATATAATACATGAATTTGATGAACAAATAAAAATTGCATTATACTTTACTATTATCAAAATTATTTAATGAAAAGATATTGAAATATTACTAGCCTTTAATATCAAACTCTCAATCAATCTTATGATCGTAAATTTGATTTTTAAGGTGTACTTACTTGGGTAAACAATAACTGAAAATAACCTATTCTATTTCTCTAATCTGTTGTCCATTAATCGTGTTTCTATTTATATATATTGCCGGTATAGCTCATTTGTCGTTCCGTCAAAACATATCAATATGTTTTTACGTTTATTGTGCTTTTTCATTTTCGTATGATGTTCCCTAGGTATCCCTGACCCTTTTTCTTGTACGATAGCTCGAAGTAGTCCTTCGTGCGCTATATCAGAATACACCTGCAAGGCCTAGAGAATTTACATCCTTTGTTCATGTGCTTTCGCCATTAACCTTTAGTACACACAATAATTCTGGTCCTTTATTACAGCCTTTAGTACGCATAATTCGTTTATGTCTGGGTTATTTTTCAACATTTATACAAAAATTATTAAGTAATTCTTACATGTACTTTAATATATTTACGAAGTATTTGTAAGATTGCGTTGCGTATTAAAAGAAAAGAAAAGGATAGAAGCCATTCTTTAACCAGATACTGCTCCAGTATTTAAAAAAAGTAAACACCCAAAACACACCTGAATGATCCATAATGTGTACTAAGAGTTAGAATTAATCCTGTTATAAAGCGAACCCATTTTGATAATCCTAAGGATTTCCATTTTATATCAATTCAGTTAATATACATTACAACTATAGTGTACGTTATAATAAATTGATACGGTCTCGGAAAATATTTCGTCTAGCATTGGCGACCTTGACCTCCTCCTTCTCCTCTTTGACCTCCGACTCGTTTCTTTGAAAGGTTCCACCAATCCTCCTTGCTTTTTCCTTCTTCTCTTTGTAAGATATCCACATCGTTGTTGAAATATATTATTTCGAAATTTTGTATATCGCTTGATGTATTTGTTCTCGTGCTTTTACTTTATATTAATGGACCATAATGTATTTAATCTATTTTGCTTGTTCTTTATTACTTATATATACAATTTATAATAATATTTAAAAGAGAAGATTTTCTATTTATAATTTTAAATATCAATTTTAAAATACATAAAAAACATTTTAAGCATTTAAAATGTATCCAAGTATAAATTATGTTATAATATTAGTTACAGCATTATAAATAGAATTTTTTGTCCCAGATTTTATCTCAAATTATAAATCGTTCACAATAAGCTCTCGTGTTTTATTCGACGATTTACGCTCAGCGGAAAATACTTTTTGTCTTCGCTGTTCGTAATTTTAATTTTCATGAGTAATTTTTCTCAAAGGGATTGTTTTAGAATTGAAAATGCGTTTTGGGGATACGATCTCTATATTTTCATTGTATTTTACCCTACCATAATCTTCGAATATATAACCATTCACATCATATATTTATTAACTCTAGTATTAATAAATATATCTGTTAATGTTTAATATAACGTTCCATGAAGTTAATAACTCAAAATATTAATTAAATTTATGTAAATATTTTTCTATTGTCATGCAATACAGATATATAAGATACGTTCTTCTATATTTTTCCTCGCCTATTTATTTATTTTTTAATTTCAAAGTCTAAAAAAAGAAATGAGGAAAACTTTTAATACTCGTAAATTAAACATAAATAAATACATCGCTTTTTATAGACGTTAAGAAAACTATTAATAAATTTAAATTAATTATTATAACACAGTTATATTATTTCATTTATAATGCATTGATTTATATAATATAAAATTTATAGTATTCTATATATTTTTATATATATATGTGTCTGATGTAAATGAGTTAAAAGTCTAAAAAAGAAATAAGGAAAACTTGTAATACTCGTAAATTAAACATAAATAAATACATCGCTTTTTATATATGTTAAGAAAACTATTAATAAATTTAAATTAATGTATTATTTAGAATACAGTTATATTATTTCATTTATAATGCACACACATGATTTATAATATAAAATTTATAGTATTCTATACATTTATATATATATGTGTGTCTGATGTAACACAACTCTTTTATCTTCTATCGAATTGAAGTTGTAAATCCAACAATTTGGAAATGTCGATAGCAAAACGTATCCCGCAGCTCACATAACCTCGCATATCAAAATACTGTATATTTATGATGTAATAGGTATATGCCACGTGTGTTTATTTAGTCAATATGGATACCACACAAAAAAATATATCAATAACAAATGCTGCGGACACTTTGAACAATCTGTCCAGCTTTGAGGCGATTCGAAAACGACAAGAGGATTGTGATTTATCAACTGAAAATGTGAAACCACATTTTAAGCCTTGGCGTATTTTCATCAATCATATTGACAGTTATCATGGAAAGATATTATCTGATGTATGTATCCTTTATAATAAAATTTATGTATTAATATCCCTGAAAATTTTTCTCAGAATTTTTCATATAATTTTTCAGAATTTCTATATAATTTTTCAGTATATACATTTTTATAACTTTCTCACATTCATTATACGAATTGGAACATTTCTCAGAAAATTTACATCTTTTTTCAGAATTTTTTATATATGTTAAATATGAAATATTGTAAGATTTCTGAGATTTTTTGTAAGTATAATTTCTGATAAAATGTTATAAATCTAAAAAATTTTAAAATATTTTTTTAAAATTATGGGATGAGAAATTTCAGAATATTACAGAATTCACTTGTATGAAAAATTCTTAGAGAAGATGTAAACTTTCCGAATATTTCTGAGTATTTCTGAAAAATGTTCCAATTCGTATAAAAATTACGAGAAAAATTTTCACCAGGGATATATATATATATGTGTGTATATGTATTTATTTATTTATCGTATAATATTAGGTTCAAATAAATTTTCTCTGTTTGTTAAATAAATTTGTTCAAATAAATTTTCTCTATTTGTTAAATAAAAAAAGAAAATTTTAATATAGTAAAAAAAAGTTATGTTATAAATCTCAATAACTCTTCTTTTCGTTTCAGAAGATATTTTTCAATTCTCTTTTTATAAAGATCTTTATTTTTAATACAAAGTTATTGCAAGCGTTTCTCATTTTTTTAATACAAACGAATAAATTGCAAACTTTTTACCAATGCATTAGAAAACGGTTTAAACAATAAGATTATAAAAATAATATTTATTTTTATTTTATGTCTGTTTTTTAAATATTATTTTCATTTTAACACTTTAATTTTGTTACGTTATTTTCGTAATTGCTTCCGGCAATATTATGCATAAATATTATTTTTTATGTAGGACCAATATTAAAACAATAATACACGTTTAAAAAAATGCAGTTTATTATTAACAAAAATAGTATCAAATTGATAATTTAAAAAAAGTAAAAACGTAATAAATTAAATAACATTTTTAGTAATTTTGAAAAGAGTTTAATTACGCAATTCAAGTATAAAATCATCGTTGTGTATCATCTCGCTTTAAATCGTATGTTCTAAAATATGTGAGTACCACATTGCTTTGAAAAACATGAAAAGTAGATACTTGACGCTGAAAGCCATGACAATCAGAAGTTTGTGAATATAGAAATCTTTGATTCGAATATTTACGTGTTTTGTTTTAAATATTGTTATTACTATACTATTGTGCAGTAATCGATAGGAAAGAGAAATTAGGAAATTTTTCGATCTCTTTTTCTTAATCACGTTGATTAAGGTTACCATATAATATTATACGAATTAATCGCTTTATATCACTTTCCATAAGGTATAAGAATTACATGAGAAATAACAGGTGATCATTATTACTTTCGCAGTTATTCTCCAGGATTTCTTATAGTACTTTAGTTGATTTATTATTTTTTATCATGAAGTGCAGTTTATGAAACAAATGTTTGTGTTTGTGGTTCAGTAATTAAAACTACCATTATATCAATATACATCGACAAATTACTTTCAGATGCCAGAGAATTTTAACTAAAAAATGTACGCTGGCGCATACAAAAAGCTTTTCAAAGGCACGCTGTATAAAGTAGATTTTAAACAGACTAGATATAATTGCGCAATATCTATTTATTCATATTTTTTGTTAAATATACGACGGCAATCTTTTCTTTTGTACTATAAAATCTTTAAAAGTAGATCGTAGAATTTGATTAACATGTATATAATTTCTTTTTGCTTATAAATGTTATGACAAGTTATTGGCGAATTTAAAAAAATAATGCATATATATTTATGTTTGTGCAAGTAATATATTTATATTTACGTAAATGAAGTTCGCAAATGGTTTTCATATGTACGTGTTTAAATTAATTATTAAATAAAATATTTGTGTAATTAATATTGTGATAAAATTTATTTTAAATGGAAACAATCATTATAGATACTATCGGATATTATCTACATCGATCCGCTAAATACACACGCAGACACTCTGCCAGACGGAGAAGATGAATTCGAGGACGATGGCGACGAGTTTGTAGAAGGAAATGAAAGAGAGAAAAGAAAGTGGTCAGGCAAGAGTGCACAAGGTTCAAGAAAATACGAAGTGACTGGTACAGTTCTGGATCGCAAGGTAATATCTTTAAGTTTCTTTGAAGTTCAAGTTCTCCCCCAAGTTTAATAACGAAGGCCTCTCGATATATTTCGAAATTAACTTCTTTAGATTTACTACCGGATGTTTTTTTTTGCGTGGATTTTTATGATATATTATGCGTCTTATTTTATAATACTGAGATTAGAAATTTTATATATTTTGCGTGATATGAGAATTGATAATAAAATAAGATGAGGAACGTCTGTAAAAATAAAAAAATCTACAATAAAAAAGCGCGTTAAATTTGTTAATACATAATATCATTAGATTTTGTCACCCTCCGATAGTACTCGTATCCAGAGGACGTAATAGTGATCAACTCGGATGACAAAGACCTTCTTTTATCTGAGATAATGACCTGCGGTATTATTATCTACGACATTATACAGGAACCAGACCAGATCAAGGAGGCATGTTGGGTTTTGAAGGGTACATTTAATACTAATATACCGTTTTCCTTTTAAGATTATAAGAAGAAAAATAATTGTGTTATAAAGAAATAAATTATTATTTACTTCTAATAAAATTTTTGCATTTTAAGTCTCAATACATTTCATTAATCATTAAATCAGATCTCTTCGCCGTTTCTTACAAACTGCGATAGACACAGTTTGAAAATGAAATTCGCCTTAATTAAAAATTAAGCCAAGGCTGGTAATTTCATTATTCTTCCATATGTTTATATTTAACGTGACATCAAGAGAATAAAATGCTAAAATATATTATTTATATTACATTATATATTTTTCATTATTAAAAACATAAACAATTTTTTAATTAAAAAAATATACAGCTTGAAAAATCATGTATATTTTGAGCATTGAAACAATTACATTGTATAATTACTAAGAATTAAATATCTACATACTGTTTAAATTTTCATAAGGTTTTTCTCTTACTGTGTATTTACATATCGATCTAATATCATTTATTGTTATTTAAATTTTCATTTTCTGTTCTGTTAGGGAATAAGTAACGATGTATTTATATCTAGTTTGCTTTACCGATTAAGTATCTAATAAAAAGCTGCTTGATGCGTTAAACCATTATTAAAAAATAAAAAACTTACTTTAATACAGCCATGTAGCTCTTATCGACACAATAAATACACAATAAAGTCTTTTCTACTTTCAGAGATTATTAACATGTTGGAAAGTATAGAAAAGAAATCGCCAAAAGCTTTTAAACGAAAAGAGCCAACACGACATTTTATTTTAATTTCCACCATAATGACGTGGGCTTTTACGAAGCCATTAGATCCAACAGATCCAAATTTACCATTCACGGAAGCAGATTATCGAAAACGAAAACCTCATCCGAATTACAAGGAACACATTCAATGTGAGAGAGAGGTTGTGGCTGTAAAGAAGATCGTTAATTTAAGGAGCAAATTACGAACATTGGTTATTTGCTGCGGCATCACATACGGCGAGGAGGAAGGGCCACTTCATTATCTCTTTAAAATGGCATGGCAAAACGCGCCTTTATTACCTATATTTGGCAAAGGGCGGAACAAGATACCTCTTTTACACGTTCGTGACTTGGCCGCGTGAGTGATAATAGAAAAGAAATATAAGAACACTTATCTTGTTCGAGAAATTGCAATATTGACATCTGTTTTAAGGTGCATCTTGAAATATGTTATTGGTATAAGAAATTTAATGCTTATTTGCAATATAAAATAATATCTGCAATAAAACTTTTTCTTATTAATATCATCTTTAAATTTAAACTAGATCTAGTATTATCAAATTATTAAAATTATGTAACCGGATCATTAACATTGCAATACTGCAATATAGTATTTTATAACAATATAATGCTATTTTTTATTAATTTTATTTCTTGTATTTAGTATCAGGAAACACAATTTTGTAAATCAATATTTTTATATGTGTAATATACTTTCTAAAGAGAATTGACTTATTATGAAAATAATAATAACAGTAAAAATTATAATAAAATAGTTTATATTACATGCATGTATAATGTGTAGAAATACCAGAAATACCATAAATATCGCAATTTCCAAATGTTTAATATTGTGTGTAATCTCTGAAAAAATGTAATATTCTATAAATTTTCATACCTCAATATGGGATGTTAGCGTAAGCTTATTTGAGCACGCTGGAGTTCTAATTGTCTGGTTAACCAAATCCGCTTACTGTTACAAGTAATTTGATTTTCAGAACTGTATCCTCAGTGTTACAAAATTGGCCTCCGATGCGATATATCGTGGCAGTAGAGCGGGAATTAATCTCTCAAAACACGATTGTTAAGGTACGAATTCTTTCACTTATTAACAAACTAAGTATTAAAATATTATATAAAATATTTTCTCAGATTTTTAAAAGTATATATCAGATTTTTAAAATTATATTTCTTATTTTACAAAAAAAATATTGTAATATTATGTGCGATTAAATATGCATATTTGCAATAAGGAAAACGTAGACAAATTAAAAACCATTATGATAATCTTTATCGCGTTATTTTTTTTAGTATAAACGTATATTGACCTCAATTATTCAAAATGAGGGTTGATTTCATTAATCTGATTCATATTTAGCTTTACTCGCGCAAACCAGTTTTAAAAACATTCTTCGTCCTACTTGCATAAACTGGTTTACACAAGTAATACGGAGCAAGGAATCAAGTATTTAGAGTTGATTTTTTTTTTAAACAAGTTCATGGAAGGATAGAGAATATTAACTCTTCACAATAATTTACGGATATTTTCTTTATTGTGAAGATTTGTATACCTCGTGCAAACTGTTTCATTATGTAAATATTTTCATAAAATGCAAATGTATTAGTTTTCCGCATTATCATTTTGTACTTATTATATATATAT